>NC_133159.1:109329015-109654015 GCF_040802235.1 Manis javanica
ATATTCTTGTTGCATCTCCTGGATTTGCTGCTTAGTAGCTGTGTGAGCTCTCTATCCCTGTTTATTCATCCATAAAATAGGAGACACTATACAGTTGTGATAATTAAGTGATACTGTAGATGTAAAATGCTTAGAATAGTGTCTGGCACATAGTAATGTTAAGAGAGATAGCTCTTAATGGGTCTTCCACTTTTGTACCCTTCCTCATGGCTGTACCAAGAATGCAAGGCCCTGACTGCTGATTAGCAGGGTTTTTTCTCAGGATTGTTTACAGTGAGTAACTTAATGTCTCCATCCAGGACAAAGAACAGGTTTGCTTACTGCTTCCTGTAAAATGGCAGATGCCCCAAGCTCAGTGCTCCTCAACTCTGATGCAAATCCACTAAATGCACAGCATTCACCTGAGCCCTTCATGTCCTCACTGTGAGGCAGGGGCAAGAGGAATCTAACACAAACCTGCTGAAGCTCACGTTGTTTCCTGTGTTACCACAGTCCTTTGTCTCTGACCCACAAATCTTGTGTCTTTTATCAGCATCCATGAAACAGTTAGCAGACTAACTTATTAGCCTATCAGTAGGGTAAAATCAAATATCAGACTTGAATACTTAGTGCTTTTGTAAATTATTTTCATTATTTTTGCTCTTGCTCTTCTTAGTTGCTTTTGCCAGGTGTTCTGCTCAGTATCTGTAAGTTTGTATTTGGGTGGATAGCCAGAAACATCAATTGCTGTCATTTGCAAAGAATTCCACTGTGCTACTGGGGGAAACAAAACGAATTAGAAATTAAGGTAACTTCAAAATCATTGCTCAATTGAAATGATTACTTGGCCACTCTAATACCCAGTTCCAAATCACTGAGATCATAGTTTCCTTTACATATACTTTTTGGATAGTTGCTGCATAATTTTCATGTGCAGTTGAACCTTAAAGAACATTACTTTATTGCATGAATGTAGTATATAGTACATAACATGTGGAATATGTGTTCATCTATTTTATGGGAAAGGCTTCTGGTCAACAGTAAGCTATTAGTAGTAAGGTTTTGGGGGAGTCAAAAGTTATACATGATAACAACAAAGCAAAACTGAAGGAACAAAACAGCAGGAGACTCACAGACTCCAAGAAGGGACTAGCGGTTACCAAAGGGGGAGGGGGCTAGGGGAGGGTGAGTGGGGAGGGATAAGGGGATTGTGGGGTATCACTGATGCCAGGGTTCTTGTTTGCCAAGTCGAAGAATGAATTTAGCAAACAGTCAAGGTAGGAGAGCCAGAGAGACTTTTATTGAGAGAGAGTGAGAAGACAGACAGAGCTCCTGGCATGAGCCAGGAGGGGACAAGAGAGCCTGTAGTGGTGCGTTGTCTAGGGGTTTTATAGGCAGTTGAGGATATTTGGGAACATGAAAAAAGGCTAGGGGTGTGGACTTGTTAAGTAGTCCCTGAATATTAAAAATTAACATAAGGAATTTCCTGCCTTGCTTTCTCTCTGGGATACCTGTGTTTTGGTCTGGGAGCACATCAAAAGGTTGCCTGCCCAGCTTCCAAGTTGGGCTGAGGTATTGTCTGTTTACTAAAGAGTAAAGTTAAGAATCTTACTTGTTAAACTTCCTGAGTGTTAAAATGCAATCTTATCTTTAAGGTGGAATCCTTCCTGCCTTTTAATATGTTGTTTACAGCTGGGTTTGCATGCTAAGTTAGTTGCCCAGTTTGCAAAATCACCTCATCAGATCTGAAGGAGGAAAGACAGCACATAGGCCTGGGCCTTTTAGCATGTTAAAGTAACACTGACACATGATTACAAATGATTAGCATGATAAAAACATGTGCTACTCTTCTTTATCTGGGGAATATTAACTGATGTCACTGAAGAATGACTCTAGAGCTTAATGTTTAACACAGAGTTTTGGTAGGGGGTTTCCTTGCATGTAGTTACATTGCTCTGACTGTAAATATCATGCCTTGCTTTTTCCAGAGGCCCTGACCCTATTCTGTCTAAGCCCATGGTCCCTGTCTCATCATGATTAGTACACATGGTGTGTGTGGGAAGACAGTGTAGAACAGAAAAGACAAGTAGTGACTCTGTGGCATCTTACTACATTGATGGACAGTGACTTCAATGGAGTATGGGGGAGGGACTTGATAATATTGGTGAATGTAGTATCTGTTAGGAAAATAGGTATGAGTGGGGGTGAAAAAGAGAAAAAGACCCAAAATTAATCAATTAAAGCTCAAAAAGCCAAGAGCAACTTTGCCTGGAATGTTTATTTCCCAGGTACAGGTAGGTACAGCCCATGTCTTTATTGTGTTAACCATGCAGGTCCAGCTTACTTTTTTTCCTTTACTTATATGCTGTTTTTTTCTCCTTCTGGCACTAATTAAGTAGTCTGTAACCTAGGCAACTAATTTAGCATGCAGGCCCAGCTGTAAACAACATAGTGAAAGGCTGGAAGGATTCCATCTTAAAGACTGTATTTTAAATACCGGGAAAGTTAAAAATGTAAGATTCTTACTGTCAAAAACAGACAATAACTCAGCCCACCTTGGGGGCTGGGCAAGCAAGCTGTTTGATACGCTCCCAGACCAAGATGCCGGGATCTCAGGGAGAAAACAGAGCAGGATCTTCCTTGTGTTGTTAGTTCTAAGTATTCAGGGACCACTTAACAAGTCTGCACCCCCAGCCCTTAGTCACATTCCTAAAGAATCCTTAAAAGGGGGAGCCCCCGGCCTTTCAGGGGGCGCTCCTCTCTCTGGGGTCCCCGCACTTTCTAGGTGCATATCCTTGTAATCTTTTCCCAACCTTTCAGGGACGCCTCTTCTCTGGGGCAGCCCACACCTCCCCTTTCAACAAGTGTGCTCCTTTTGCCTTAAATAAACTTCTCACTTGGACGCCTAGTCTCTGTGCCTTTCCAGTAGTGTTTTATTACTTCGCTTTGTCATTCTAATCCTCCGAATTCTGGCTTTAACCTTCACTCTCCTATCTCAGACAAGTAAGGAGCTGAGAGCTCACACCTGGGCTTGCAAATTAACGTCGCCTGGGTGACGGGGAACTGCAGCTTACAGTCATGCTCTTTAGTAACCTGCCTGAAAGTCTCCCTTCTTTACCTATAGGAAGTTTGCAGAACAGAATCTCACTCCATCCAATGCTCTGCAGCTCCCCCAATGCCTGGAGGTGGTAGGCACTCAGATCCCACGCCGCGCAGATGCAAGCAGATGCTGGACGGCAGGTGACCCTGGCTTAAGGAGTTGGCAGGGGTCGTGCCCCATTGCTGAGTAGCTGGTTCAATGAACTTTCTTTATTGTCTATTCTGTCATTCCCTAACACTCTTACTTTAATGAATTCCTTCCTCACTTTGTCCTCTGACTTTTCTGCGTCACTGAACCGAACTCTACCTAACAGTAACCACAATGTTTTTCATGTGAAACCTTCTTAAGGTATCAATGATACCTTAACTTAAAAAATGGCAAAAAAAAAAAAAAGTTATACATGAATTTTTCACTTGCGTGGGAGGTCAGACCCCCCCACCAATACCCCCTCAGTATTCAAGGGTCAACCGTAGTTGTAAAAAGGAGAAGAATATTGCACAAAAATAACGGGGGCCTTAGTTCCTGTTACTTAATAGCTGGATGACTTTGGGCACTGTAAGGTATCAGCTTCCTAATATGTGAAATACAGAAACTAACTCATGACACAATTGTTTCACACTGTTGTTGGGGCATGGAATAAAATAATGTGTGTGACCACATAAGGTAGTGAGCAAATTTGTTATAATTTAAGACTGTAATGAATCACGAATGTCAAATTTTCCTAATCTTATTGTTTTTAGAGGCTAAGAAATGACAGTGGTATGAAATGAAAGAAAAAGAAAACTTGCCCCACGTCAACAGCTGAATTGCGGCCACGCTCCTCCCCCCACCCGCCTTAACTGCCACCATCCAACAAGAAATTTCTCCTAAGACCATAAAAGACAAACTACAATTCCCAGCGAGCTTTGCTTCCGAACTACGTCATATAACCTCATCTCCGGGCTCCTCCCCGGCCCCACCGTCCGGAAACTACAACTCCCAAGAGGCTTCACGGTGGCCAACCTCCCGCGTCCCCTCCGCCCTCCACCTCCTCCTTACCCCTCTGGCAGCCTTGTGGCCAGCTCGGGTCCCGCGGGCGGCGGAGTGGGCGCGGGCGCGTGGGGTGGCGCGGTCTCTGAGGACGGCAAGCTCGCGCGGGGAAGGAGTGGAGACCTAGGGGGGCGGGGGCACGGCTCCCTTGCTCGCAAGATGGCGGACGAAGACGGGGAAGGGATTCACCCTTCAGCCCCTCAGAGGAACGGAGGCGGTGGTGGCGGTGGCGGCGGTGGAGGGTCTGGGCTGCGCTGCGCCGGTAACGGCGGCGGGGTTGGCGGTGGTCCGCGGGTCGTGCGCATCGTCAAGTCCGAGTCCGGCTACGGCTTCAACGTGCGGGGCCAAGTGAGCGAGGGCGGGCAGCTGCGGAGCATCAACGGGGAGCTGTACGCGCCGCTGCAGCATGTGAGCGCCGTGCTGCCCGGGGGGGCGGCCGATCGGGCCGGGGTGCGCAAGGGAGACCGCATTCTGGAGGTGTGAGTATCGGGGCCGCCGCCACCCCATCAACCCCTTCCCCTCCGCCAGTCCCCGCTTCTTTCCTCTGTCACCCTCAGGCCGCGCCTCCCCCGCCAGCCCCGAACCGGCCCTGTGACCCCCGCCCCCTCCTCAGGACCCGCAGTGCGTTGGGGTTGACCCTTCTACCTACCCACACCCTGAATTTGGGAGATCCCCACCTACATACCTGGAATCTCCTGGGCATGTCCCTGCGCCCTTACTGCTTTTACCCCTGCCTTCATTCTTTTGGCTTCTTTTTTGCCCCTTTGCCTTCTCCTTTGGCATGCTGTTTTCTGCTCCTTCCTGCCGCTTGCTTTCCTCGTAGTAACCCTCTTGTGCTCTGACTGACAGCATTTCCCTTTCTGACACAACCACTGCCTGTCCTCCCCAAGTTCGCGTCTTTGGCATCATAGCTTCTTGTTCACCGCCCCCTTCAGCCCCCGTGGACCGTGTCTTCTGCCCTCTAGACCGAGCAGGCAGGACCTCTGGTCTGCTCCTGCTTTTCCTCCGGAAACATCATCCTCACACCGCACTTCTTTTTACTTCTTTAGTTGCTCTATCCTTATGGTTAAGCATCCCTGTATTTTTCTGTCCTACTGTGTGTCGCTTTCCTCCCCTCCCTTTTGTATCCATGCTCCAATAAGCGTTTACCTTCTTTTCTGACGCGTGCATGCCTTTTTTTGGGGTAGGGGGGCGTTTGGTGGGATCTTTGACTCAAGTTTCTCTTCACAGAAGTCCCCAAATTACACGAGGATTTTGAATCTAGTGTCCCCATCACCACATCCCTCTGAGAGCATAGCCATTCTCACCCGTCTTCATTCCTGAACCATACTCATACTTCCTTTCTATAAGGTTTATGGTAGGGCTCTTCTTAGCTCCTACTTCCCCCAAACTACAACCCCTGCTTTGGGTCATTGACGTCCCTACTTTTTCAGGGCATGCCATTTCCATTTCTTCTCCTGCTTTATCCTCTTGTGATTGCACGTTTGCCTTTTATCCTGTTTCCTCTTCTAGGTTGCTTTCCCTTCTCTTTTTAGTCCCCTTCTGCAGCTGCAACCTATCCTCTCCCCGCTGCAGATCCTCCCCCTTTGTACTCCTTCATCCTCACTTCCCCCACTTCATCTCTTAAAAGAACTGGCAGGATGCTGCTTTGTCTTGCAATTTCAGTGCAGACCTCCTCCACTACTCTAATCCAGGTGTTACATTTGTGTTTTTGTATTACAGTTTATATAGTGATTGCTGGTCGACTGACAGGTGGTGTATGCTCTCATATCTCCATTTACCTCAGCAGTCATCAATCCTGTATCTTCTTAATCTATCTTGGGTATTCTCTCCCCCCACCCCTCACACTTTTGCCTTCTTCTTCAGTGCTTGGATTTGCTCTCATGTAGCATTTCTCATTTATTAAATTAATGTTATTTTAATAATTTCCACAACTTTCAGTCAGTGTTTTAAAGGGGATAATATGTTGAAGGTCTAGCCTATAGTGGAGTCCACCCTTCTTATTCACCTTATGCTTCCTGCTCTTATCCTTGACATTCTTACTCTTGGTATCAACTGATTCTATTTCCTCCTACCTTCCATGTCAAGGAAGAGTAGCTCACCAAAACAAGTGTTCAGAGCTATTATTCCTTTCCTCTGACCTTCCTGTAAATGATGCTTTCTTTTTTCCATTATTGTGCTACATACTCTTTTCTGGTATTCTCTGGCATATATTCTTAATCTTTTGGGGGTCAGGGCATTCAGATATAGGATGCAATAGGGATCTTTTGCTTTGTACCTGGGCATCTAATTCTTTTAACTCAAAATAACTCAGTATCTATCTCTAATGTTTCCTTCTGATAAAAGTTCTTTGAACTGTCATTTTCCTTTCCCTTTGGAAATTAACTTTTGGATCCAGCTGTTTATCTTAAAATTTAAAACTAAGGTATTGATTTCAAATTACAAGTTTATCACAGAATTCTAAATCACTTTTTTACAGGAGTAAGGAAACTAAACAGACAGTTCTATAGAGGACTACAGAGTGTGGCAGGCCGTTGTCCTAAACTGGAGCTGAGCATCTGCCTCCACCCCTGCTTCCCTCACCTTATGGGCCCAGCTGGCTTTTCTCATTTCGGATGGGGACCCCCAGAGGGACACAGGCCCTTTCCCTGATTACAGCTAATGTAATCAACCATTTCAAATATATGCATGCCAGCCAACATAGTTGGTGGCTTCTTGCCTTTGTTGTGGTTTTTGCAGTAGAGTCCAGATATAAACTAGGTATTGTAAAGGAGGCCTCAGATGGTCCCCTAGGACAGGAAGAAGGACTTGCCTCAGGACCAGGTCCTAGTCTAGGTGCATTCCTCCTTCTAGAGAAGACATTACATTTTGGCACATCACTGGTGCTGAATAGAGAACTTTGTCTCTTTTAGTGGGCAGCGTGGAAGAGCACTCTGCTTAGAGAACCTTTCCCTGGAAGGTTGTGATGATCAGACATCTTCCTGACATTGGTTTCTCACTTTCTAACTGTATTTTGATTTCCTCATTCTTTGAAGCTGCTCTGCTACTATAGTGGAAATAGTTGCAACACAGAGCCAAGCTAATTAATAAATAAGATTCCAAGACCTCCACTATTCGAGACCTCCACTGTCCAATTTCTTTCTCTCTCCTTCCAAAGCCTGCATCTTCTTGGTTTTCAAGTGAAAGAAGGAAATCAGTGACAAAACAGATCTGATTCTTTGTGTGTGTGTGTGTGTTTCAATAAAACTTTATTTACAAAAACAGAGACAGATCTGGGGGTATAGATGGCCAAGTCCAGGTTTAGTCCAAGGAAACAGGTACCTCCAGTATCCTTCTGCCCGTCAGCCCACAAGTACACTCAGTCACACGTATGTACTCAACTTCATACATTGTTCTGTTTCTCTGTGAGATGCCCAAGTCAACAGAGAAAATTCTTTCACTAGCTAAAATCAGTTTCCACCTGAAATTTACAAGGTGGTGAAACTACAATGAAACAGACTGGATTCTTGAGGGATATCATTGTCTGCTACTTCTTTTGATCTTGGTAGGTTGGTTCTAATTTTCCTAAAGCATTCTTTAGGCAACACTCAGAACTTTCTGTCTCATCCAAGTTCCTTAAGTTAACCTTTCCATTATTCCAAGAAAGCTTTGCATGTTGATGAAATGTCAAGTGAGGTCAGGGTAGATGATTATTATGCAGATGTAGTTTGTAGAAGTTATAGGTGGATGTCTGAATCTTATTAATTGCTGCTTACTAAGTAAGACTTTCAGACACTTTACTCCTATACACAATTTGTTTTATTCCAATTTTCATATACGGCTGTTTGGACAACTGAGAGATGTGGAAGAAACTATCTTTGAGGTTTAAGGGAATACAAGCTTGGACAAAATTAAGAGCATTATTAGTTTCTTTGTATTTTTTTTAAAAGTCTGCTAACTGAGGCCCTGTCCTTATTGAATCTTGGAACAGTTGTTAAAACTTCAGTATGGTTGAGTTTGTCCTTACTCCCTTCAAAACTGACTAGATTCTAACTGGTTTGGGAAGGAGTCATGTTGCAAGACGTGGTACTGGAGTATAAACAAGCCTTCTGGACTCTAAATTTTATTGCAGATGGAAATTTTTTTGACTAGCAATGTTAGTCTCCACCTTGTAATTTTTCCCATGTAACAAATATTGAGTGTTTTCACTTTAATGTGTATATACCTGGAGGCTAGTAAGTGAAGGATGCTTTCAACAAATAGAACCAAAATAAATATGTCTTTGCATTAATTATATAGTATGTGAAGAACATTTCACTTCAGGATAATTTTCTTAAGGTTAAAGTAGTTCCATAAGGTTAAAGTAGTTCCAAAGGCTCTTGATTGATTTCATGAGAGATGCCCATAGGAGGGTTTAAGCATGTGGTGGATATGGATAGTTTTGAGGGATTAGGTTTGTCTGTTGGCTAGTTTGTTTTGTCTCTTTGTTATTTGGGTAGTGTGATCTTTAATAAGCGTGGACCCCCTAAGGTTGGCTTTCAAGCACTCAAAATCATATTTATTCTAGGCAGAGACTTTATGCTTACCTCCTCGACAGCTAATGATAAGGTACCCATCAACATTCCCTTGTTAAAATCATAAGAAATTAATATTAAATATATATATTTATAAAAATATTTGTATGTATATTTGTTTATTGAGAGATAATCTTAATAACTTAGGAATATCTTGTGGGCATTTTGGTGGGGTATTAGTTTATGTGAAAATTTGAAAATCATTGAATGAAAAGAATACAAGAAGTATTTTACTAGGTAATTGATCAAATGAAATTTTTATGGCAATGATTCTCAAACTTTAGTGAATATTATCACTGGGTGTGCTTGTCAAAAGTTTAGATTCTCAGGCTTCTCACCCCTTAAGGGTTATAATTCAGTAGGTCTTGAATGGGGTCTAGAAATCTTTATTTTTACTCTCTTGCTAGGTGTGGGTAATGGAACCCACATATCCAGCCCATACCTGGAGCTACACCAAAGACTATCAGCCTTGAATTCGCATTCATTTTATCTTCATGATTATACTGAGAGTCATGAGCTAACTCTATACTAGCAAATAGTGGTACGTTAGGCACCTGAGTTCCAGCCCTTAGGAAAGTCAGTTTAGTAGATAGTGAACAATAGCTGATCTATTATACTTCGTTGAATCTTGATAAGCTGTTTTAATAAAGATGGGTGGTTAAGTGGTAGTACAAGTTAATAATAAAAATAACTATACCATTTTGCAATTTGTGTAGTGTGTTACTATTTGCCCAGGGATTTAAAAAAATTTTTTTATTTTTAACTAAAAATTTTTAAATTTTGGTATCATTAATCTACAATTACATGAGGAACAGTATGTTTACTAGGCTCCCCCCTTCACCAAGTCCCCCCAACAAACCCCATTACAGTCACTCTCCATCAGCATAGTAGGACACTGTAGAGTCACTACTTGTCTTCTCTGTGTTGCACAGCCCTCCCTGTACCTCCCCCCAAATTATACATGCTAACTGTAATGCCCCCTTTCTTCCCCCCCGACCTTATCCCTCCCTTCCCACCCATCCTCCCCAGTCCCTTTCCCTTTGGTAACAGTCTATTCTTGGGTTCTGTGATTCTGCTGCTATTTTGTTCCTTCAGTTTTTTCTTTGTTCTTATACTCCACAGATGAGTGAAATCATTTGGTACTTGACTTTCTCTGCCTGGCTTATTTCACTGAGCATAATACCCTCTAGCTCCATCCATGTTGTTGCAAATGGTAGGATTTGTTTTCTTCTTATTTGCCCAGGGTTTTCAAATTTGATTTCGCAGCATCCTTGAGAGGGAAAAATATAAGCTCCTTGAGGGCAAGGATTACATATGTTGTTCCCCTAGTCAAATTCTAATGGCACATAGGAGATATTCAAAAAATGCTTGCTTAATGAATGTTTGGTTACTGTCCCTATTTCATGAGAGGAAACTGGGTGTTACACTAGAATTAAACCCAGGTCTTTGGATTCTAAATCCAGTGTATTTTCTTTTCCTTTGTTTTCTCAGTTATTCTTGACTGAACAGTCACTTCAGATTCTTAAAATTCACTCCCATCCTTTTACACTTCGATAGCAGTTGAGCTTTAGTTCCATATTTGTGAAGTATAAGTGTCTTAAATCTTTATTTACCCTGTATTTCTTACTGTTAAATTGGGTGGGAGACAGAGGACCAAATCAGTCATTCTTTTCTGTATTTACTTTATTCATCATCAGTGAAAGATGTCTGATAATCATAATTGCAACCCTGAGAAATACTTTTAATTCCATAGGTAGCTGAGGTGGCAAACAAATAAAACTAAATTTGAAAATAGCATTATCTTCCTCTCGGAAATCAGATACACAACAGAAAAGATCTTTTGTTAGTAACTTGAAGATTCAGTTCTCTTTTCAGTCCCCATTGACTAGCTTGTTCCAGTGAGGGTTTGTTACCATGCTGTCAAGGATAATCATTTTTTAAGGTAAGTCCTGTTGGAACTTATTCTTTATGATTGGGTAGATAAGAGACTCCATGACAAGCAAACACAGTTTATGATCACAGCACAGTGCCTTGGAGCATGACCTGTTGTGAGTTCATTCTTTAGGTGACAGCATTACTGACACAAAGGTATTGTGGTTTAGGTTAGAGCCAGTTAGGATCATTCTGTGTTTTGGCTGTCAGCTATGTAGATGATTTCTGTGCTTCACTCAGGCAGTCCAGTAAGAACCTATGTATGGATGGTACAATTCCAGCCCCATGTTTGAAAAAAAAATAGGTTGTCTAAAAAAAATTTTTTAATTGCAACTCATAGTAAGGGATACATTTTATATTATAAGCCAATATAAGTACAAAAAACACCTGAAACAAGTTTCACAAAACTGGGTTTACTGATATCATACACCCTGGTATTTTTAAAAATATTTTAGTCTGGTCAGTATTTTGGGGCTTTTTGTTTTAGTTTGGTTTTTAAATGCTGACAGTGGCCCACTGCATTAATTTCGTGACTAATTAAGTTGTGATCCACTGTTTTAAAAACAATGATTTAGGTCATCACTCTGCTGATAGCACCTTAAATTCAGTCTGGTTCCACAATTAAGCACCAGCAATGTGTAAGGCACTGTTAGGCTCGGTTGAGTCACAGAGTTCCTGTATCCTTGCCCTTGAGAAGCTTATACTGCAGTGGGCAGGTAAATGTAAACCACTTACTGTGTGTGAAGCAGATTGAAATTAGGGAGATAAACAAAAAACACCCTGGGAATTTAGAGGGAAGAGTGAAATGCCTGAGGAGATTGGTGGGTAGATAGGTCCTAGAAGGCTTTTAAACTGTGAAAGAGAAATACAATTTGAGTAGGCAGAGAAGGGAGAAGGCTTTTATAGGCTGAGGAAACTGACCAAAGGGAGGAAGATGTGAAAAAATTTTAGGATAACAAGGAATCAAAAGTTGATGTTTTGTCTGTTTTGGCAATTTTACTTGAAGTTAGATCAAAAAGAGCTTTGAATGTAGTGCTACGAAGTTTGGATTTTATTCTGTTTTTGAGGTCAGAAGGTAGTTGAATGTGCATGAATACTCAGGGCTCTCTATGAATTTAGTTTTTTTTATTTAAGTATTTACTTAAAGAGGTTGAATATGTTTTCCAAGGCCAGAGAGGAAAATCACTATTAGAATTAGAAGAATTTCAGAGCATCTAGTCTCTTGGGCTGCTTTGTACTATATAAAGAAGGGAACTAAGAACAACTAAGCTCTAACAGCAGAGCTGGGAACAGCTGGTAAGGAGCTGGTTGCCTATAACTGGTACATATATTTTACCTCAGAGTCCAGTTCAGCTTCTCAAATATCTTTCTTTCTTATGGTATAAATGACTATACTTACTGTGTTTACAGTTGATAAGTTTGATCCTTAATATGCTGCAGGCCTATTTGTGTTCTGTCCTACCTATGATGTTCTGTTTAGCTGTACTTTCCTCCAGGTCTGCTCCTCTGATTTGAAGATGCCTACTTTCAATTTCAGTCTTTTATAGCAGTATACAGTATGCTGTTGGCAGTTGAGGGTAATGAAGATGGGGATCATAGTGTAGTACTGAGATTTGTACCTGCAATCTACCTTCAAAACAAAAATTCATATGAGGATTCTTCGGATAAGTTTAAAAATTGGTGGTGACCACAAACTGAACTTTTGCTTTCTCTCAGTAATATGAGGGATACTTCAGGATTAAATTCTGTGGTAGGGTATCAGTCAAATGCTATGTAGTATGTATGTAGTCTCTTTCATTTATTATTTATTATTCCCTGCTAACCAAATTAGGTTCTTGTAACAGTTGAGGAAATACACCTATTGCAAGGTATTAAAGTTGCAGAGTGAGGAACTGTGTTTGAGTATTTTTGTGTGTAGTTCCTTCCAAGAATTTCCGTTGCTATGAAAACCTCATAAAAAATGATTTGTTTGTGCTTCAGTTATCTGAAACTGCAGATTCTTTGTTAGACCTCAAACTAAGACTAGAATGACAGATCTATGTATTCTGGTGGACTTAAAACTCAAGTAATTGGTTTACTTCTCTTTGGAGAAGTACAGAGCTGTGTGCACGCTGAGTCAGCTGCTCATGTGGATATTCTCCCAGCTATGTTCAAGAGTCTGATTACTCTTACAGAATTATTCAGTGAGATTAAGAAATTGTCTTCCCTCCACCCCCAGTACTGCAGTACTTTTATATTTGTGTGTCTACTATCTAGTTCTAGTTATGTTTATTTAGTATGTTTTAAAAATCAGGAGATTGATCAAATGAATATTTGGAGATCTTGAAAAATGTGAAGACCTCTGTGAAAGTTTTGGAAGCATCTTCCACTTCTTTTTGTGGTCAATTTAATCAAGTAAAAAGTCTGTAATGTGTAAAGTGTATAATTTATCTACTTAATGTACCATGCAGGTAGGTTACTTAATATTTTTAATCCAGTATTATGGTCATTTGAATTCTGATAGGGTTAAGAACTACTTTCTGGGTCTGTTTTCTCAAGGTATATAACCTGCTGCATTGGAAACAGCATTGAGTTTTGTTCTCTCTACCTGGTGTTTTGAATCCAAGGAAATGTGACGCAAATGTTTTCCTCTGTGAGTTTTGTGCTGATAGGTTGTTTTAGACTACCCTGTTCCACCTAGTCATCCTTTATATTGCTGATTCAAGAAAGGTCTTATTGTACCTTTTTTCTTTTTCAATATGTTGAAACACACTACAACTATAGAAACTATAATCTGTGTTCTTCAGCTTCCAAAAGAAATTGCCCAAATTTAATTTGGATTAAAGGATGGTAGGTATCTGATTGCTTAAGGGCCATATCCCTTCCATAGTATATCTCTTGTTATTAATTTTAAAGGCTGTCTTTCGTAGATGAAGGTATTTTGAACTATTTTTCTGTGTTAGTGATGGATTTACACTTCTGTTCACTCATGTACAGTACCTCTTGAGATTATTTGATTCAGGAAGTAGGAATTAGGTTTCAGGGTACAGGCTGTCATCCCAGAACAAAAACTAGATCACACAAGGAAGTGTGCTTTTAGTCACATCATGTAGTGATCCAGAAATAGTAGTGCAATAGAACTTTAAAAATATTAAGATTCTGTCTTTGGTAATTCACCTGACTTGCAAACTAAGATTGTTGATAAAGCAAGTATATTTTATTCTTTAATTAACCTTCACTGTGGTCATAAACCAAAATAAAAACATTTGGTGGTTGCCTTTAGGCAGTGGTTCAAAAAGTGTAGCAGATCTCAGACTCTGAGTTGGTGTTGGGAAATGATTTAGGACTGACTATGTTTGTTTTGCTGGTGAATAACTGAATGAGGGGTCCTCAGAAATAGTGTACATAGGAAGAAAATAAGTTAGGAAGAAAATAAGTTAGTCAGGCTAGGGAAACCATTATTGCTATTGCAAACTTTCTTCCATAAATCTAACATTTATTATCCCAATGTGAAGAAGTAACCCATTTTCACATCTAGACTTACATTTGAATAGAATCATAAGGTTATTGTATGCTGATCAAGTTTTTAAAGACAAATTGAAAAACAAATACTAGCAAAACAAAATAAGTCAGTGTTGTGTATTTTTATAGTTTCAGTTGAGAACTTCAAGACCTTACTGTTAAGTTAATTAATTCTTCATCCTCTAGCATGTGAAGGGATTCCATTGTGTGTAAATTTTTTCAAAGTGTGGTACATTTAGTTTTCATGATATTAAATAGTAATTCAATAGATTATTCCCAGAATTAACATGAAATAAAGACTTGTTTTTTAAATGTCAACATTTTTATTTCTTTTTCCTTCTCACCTTGTTTTGCTATCCTTGGAATCGATGTTTATATTTAAAAATTAATAAAAGCAATTGATTTTTATTTTCAACATACTTGAATAAAACAAAACATAGCTTTACTTTGAAATTGCTTACATTATTGCATGCCATATTTTACTCTGAAGTGTTTTTGTACTACTTCCCAAAATAAAAAGGAAAATGATCACTAATACTAAAGTTTGAAAAATATATAGCTTGTGTAAATTTGTAGCACTTCCCCCTAAACAGTGAAATCAGTGTAAGTTAAAAATAAGGAATGAAATTATAGAAGTTTACAAAAGAAAACCATTACAGCACTTTTTGTGTGTGCTAGCCTTAATAATTTTTTAAAATTCATTCAGGGAAAAATTTTAATGAGCACTTACTGCAAGATAAACATGCAATTAGACAGTGGGGATAGAAGTAAATAACATGTAGTCCTTGCCCTTAGGAAATTTATGGTCTGATGGGGAATCTGGCATATTAACAGAAAATTTCAATCCTGGAGTAAACCCAGGGAGGTTAAGGAAGTAAAGATGGCACCTGACCAGACTGGAGTTTGCTAGGGAGGCAAGGATAGAAGCTTCAGGTTATGTCTTAAGCCCAGCTGACCTGAGGTGTCATCTGCTTTTGTTTGTCTTGGCCCATTTGTTAATTGGGTTGCTTTTTGGGTGTTGAGGCATGTGAGTTCTTTATATATTTTGGATGTTAACCCCTTGTCAGATATGTCATTTACAAATGTATTCTCCCATACTGTAGGATGCCTTTTTGTTCTGTTGATGGTGTCCTTTGCTGTACAGAAACTTTTTAGTTTGATGTAGTCCCATGAGTTCATTTTTGCTTTTGTTTCCCTTGCTCGAGGAGATGCGTTCAGGAAGAAGTTGCTCATTCTTATATTCAGAAGATGTTTGCCTATGTTTTTTTCTAAGAGTTTTATGGTTTCGTGACTTACATTCAAGTCTTTAATCCATTTCGAGTTCCCTTTTGTGTATGGGGTTAAACAATAATTCAGTTTCATTCTCTTACATGTAGCTGTCCAGTTTTTCCAACACCAGCTGTTGAAGAGGCTGTCATTTCCCCATTGTATATCCATGGCACCTTTATCGTATATTAATTGACCATATATGGTTGGGTTTATATCAGGGCTCTCTAGTTTGTTCTATTAGTCTATGGGTCTATTCTTGCGCCAGTACCAAACTGTCTTGATTATTGTGGCTTTGCACTAGAGCTTGAAGTCGGGGAGCATAATGCCCCCAGCTTTATTCTTCCTTTTCAGAATTGCTTTGGCTATTTGAGGTCTTTTGTGGTTCCATATGAATTTTAGAATGATTTTCTCTAGTTGGTTGAAGAATGCTGTTGGTATTTTTTTTTTTTGGTATCATTAATGTACAATTACATGAAGAACATTCTGTTTGCTAGGCACACCCCTTCACCAAGTCCCCCCCCAACAAACCCCATTACAGTGACTGTCCATCAGCGTAGTAAGATGCTGTAGAACCACTACTTGTCTTTGTGTTGCATAGCCCTCACTGTGCCCCCCCACCCACATTTATATGTGCTAATTGTAATGCCTCCTTTCTTTTTCCCCACCCTTATCCCCCCCTTCTCACCCATCCTCCCCAGTCCCTTTCCCTATGGGAACTGTTAGTCCATTCTTGGGTTCTGTGATACTGCTGCTGTTTAGTTCCTTCAGTTTTTCTTTGTTCTTATAGTCCACATATGAGTGAAATCATTTTGTACTTGTCTTTCTCCACCTGGCTTATTTCACGAGGCATAATACCCTCTAGCTCCATCCATGTTGTTGCAAATGGTAAGATTTGTTTTCTTATGGCTGAATAATATTCCATTGTGTATATGTATCACATCTTCTTTATCCATTCATCTACTGATGGACACTTAGGTTGCTTCCTTTTCTTGGCTATTGTAAATAGTGCTGCAATAAACATAGGGGTGCATGTGTCTTTTTCAAACTGGGCTGCTGTATTCTTAGGGTAAATTCCTAGAAGTGGAATTCCTGGGTCAAATGGTATTTCTATTGCTGTTGGTATTTTGATAGGAATTGCATTGAAATCTGTAGATTGCTTTAGGCAGGATGGCCATTTTGGTAATATTAATTCATCCTATCCATGAGCATGGGATGAGTTTCCATTTATTGGTATCTTCTTTAATTTCTCTTAAGAGTGTCTTGTAGTTTTCAGGGTATAGGTCTTTCACTTCCTTGGTTAGGTTTATTCCTAGGTATTTTATTCTTTTTGATGCAACTGAATGATAGTTTTCCTGATTTCATTCTCTGCTAGTTCATTGTTAGTGTATAGGAATGCCACAGATTTCTGTGTGTATTAATTTTGTATCCTACAACTTTGCTGAATTCAGATATTAGATCTGGTAGTTTTGGAGTGGATTCTTTTGAGTTTTTTATGTACAATATCATGTCATCTGCAAACAGGGACAGTTTAACTTCTTCCTTGCCAATCTGGATGCCTTTTATTTCTTTGTCTTGTCTGATTGCCACGGCTAGGACCACCTGTACTATGTTGAAAAGAAGTGGGGAAAGTGGGCATCCTTGTCTTGTTCCCAATATTAAAGGAAAAGCTTTCAGCTTCTTGCTCTTAAGTATGATGTTGGCTATGGGTTTGTCATATATGGCCTTTATTATGTTGAGGTACTTCCCATCTATATCCATTTTGTTTAGAGTTTTTATAATGAATGGATGTTGAATTTTTTCAAATGCTTTTTCAGCATCTATGGAGAGGATCACGTGGTTTTTGTCCTTCTTTTTGTTGATGTGCTGGATGATGATGATGGGTTTTCAAATTTTGTCCCATCCTTACATCCCTGGAATAAATCCTACTTGATCATAGTGGATAATGTTTTTGATGTATTTTTGAATTCAGTTTGCTTATATTTTATTCAGTATCTTTTTTTGAGAGGGCATCTCTCATGTTTATTGATTAAATGGTTGTTAACAACAATAAAATTCAGTAGAGGGGGGTCAATGCTCAATGTACAATCATTAATCCATCTCAAGCCTAACTCTCATCAGTCCCCAATCTTCTGAAGCATAACGAACAAGTTCTTACATGGTGAACGAATTCTTACATAGTGAATAAATTCTTACATGGTGAACAGTACAAGGGTATTCATCACAGAAACTTTCGGTTTTGATCACACATTATGAACTATAAACAATCAGGTCAAATATGAATATTCATTTGATTTTTATACTTGATTTATATGTTGATCCCACATTTCTCCCTTTATTATTATTATTATTTTTATTTTTAATAAAATGCTGAAGTGGTAGGTAGATGCAAGATAAAGGTAGAAAACATAGTTTAGTGTTGTAAGAGAGCAATTGTAGATGATCAGGTGTGTGCCTGTAGACTATGTGTTAATCCAAGCTAGACAAGGGCAATAAACCATCCACGGATGCAGAAGAGTTCTCTCAAAGCAGGGGGGATGAGGTTCTGAGCCTCACCTCTGTTGATCCCCAATTTCTCACCTGATGGCCCCCCTGCGACTGTGCCTGTCTTAGGTTGTTCCTCCCTTGAGGAATCTTACCCGTCTCTGGCTAACCAGTCATCTTCCGGGGCCATACAGGGAAATGTAAAGTTGGTAAGTGAGAGAGAAGCCATATTGTTTGCAAAGGTTAGCTTTTTACTTCTTTGCAGATTTATGCCCTGTGGCTTCTATGCCCAGCACTTGTCTGGAGGTATCTTTACCACCTGGAGGAATTATGATACTCGGTAAATTCGATATGAGGCACGAATTCTATTTAAGGGTTGTAATTAGGAAGGAAGAAGAAAAGCTGTACAGGTAGCATATGGAAGAAAACATGGGAGGATTATTTCTTTGACATATCTTCTTGTAGAGTACCTTAAGTATGTATAGGTTTTAAACTACAAACTAATTCGTACACACATATTAACATAATAGGAATACGGTCACATAAACAAAGCAAATCTATAATTACCATCCATCTCCAGTGAAGCCAAGAAAACCATTTAGGCACCCTAGGCATTTGTGAAAATTTGTCTATGATATGATGGATATTGTCCAACTGTACTTGAACAGTCAGAAAAATCAGACAAATTAAAGCAGCCCATTTCTGGGATCTGTTCACATCCCATATGTTCTATTAACCGTAGATAGTCTATAGTCATAAAATTTTGGAGTGCTACAACTTGCACCCCTGCCAACTCCTGGTTGACTTCCAACAGTACAGATCCGGTCAAATTCGTTGTCTCACTGTATGCACATGCCAGCCTAGACATCTCCCTCCTCATTCCAATGGCAAGTCCAGGAAACGGTGGGGTGGACGCAGCCACGACCGCAGCATCGCCCGGATCCCTGTGGAGGCTTTTTGATGATCATCCCCCGGCACGATTCCTCCAGAGAGTGCTGATGCCAGAAGCTCCTCCTCATATCGTATCTTAGTTCATTTTCTGGGTATCCAAGCTAGGCCTTGATCTTCTGCATAGAAACAAACAGACCCTTTCCCCACACTTTGACATGCCCTCTATACCACTGTGCAGAACTCATTGGAGGTCAGCACACAGGAACTGCTTTTTTTTTTTTTTTTTTAATTAAGAGAAAGGAATATTATCAGAAAAAAGTACCTCCATAGCTGATCATCTGACACCCTTTAAGTGATCAACATTAAGGATATTTAAAGCATGCGTTGATCTTTGATTTACCAATAGTTTTATCCTATCAAGGAGTAATCCCCCTTTTCTTTCTTTCTTTTTTTTTTTTTTTAATCTTTAATCTACACTTACATAAAGAGTACTATGTTTACTATGCTCTCCCCTATATCAGGTCCCCCCTAACAACCACATTACGGTTACTGTCCATCAGCTTAGCAAAATGTTGTAGAATCCCTACTTGTCCTCTCTGTGTTGTGCAGCCCACCCTCCCCTTTCTCCCCCCCGACCCATGCATGCTCATCTTAATACCCTCCTTCTTCTTCCCCCCCTTATCCCTCCGTGCCCACCCATCCTCCCCAGTTCCTTTCCCTTTGCTACCTGTCAGTCCATTTTTGGGTTCTGTAATTCCGCTGCTGTTTTGTTCCTTCAGTTTTTCCTTTGTTCTTATACTCCTCAGATGAGTGAAATCATTTGGTATTTCTCTTTCTCCGCTTGGCTTATTTCACTGAGCATAATACTCTCTAGCTCCATCCATGTTGCTGCAAGTGGTTGGATTTTTCCACTTCTTATGGCTGAGTAGTATTCCATTGTGTATATGTACCACATCTTCTTTATCCATTCATCTACCGATGGTCATTTAGGTTGCTTCCAATTCTTGGCTATTGTAAATAGTGCTGTGATAAACATAGGGGTGCATCTGTCTTTCTCAAACTTGATTGCTGCTGTTAGGGTAAATTCCTAGGAGTGGAATTCCTGGGTCAAATGGTAGGTCTGTTTTGAGCATTTTGATGAACCTCCAAACTGCTTTCCGCAATGGTTGAACTAATTTACATTCCCACCAGCAGTGTAGGAGGGTTCCCCTTTCTCCGCAGCCTCGCCAACATTTGTTGTTGTTTGTCTTTTGGATGGCAGCTATCCTTACTGGTGTGAGGTGATACCTCATTGTAGTTTTAATTTGCATTTCTCTGATAATTAGCGATGTGGAGCATCTTTTCATGTGTCTCTTGGCCATCTGTATTTCTTTTTTAGAGAACTGTCTGTTCAGTTCCTCTGCCCATTTTTTAATTGGGTTATTTGTTTCTTGTTTGTTGAAGCGTGTGAGCTCTTTATGTATTCTGGACGTCAAGCCTTTATCGGATCCGTCATTTTCAAATATATTCTCCCATACTGTAGGGTTCCTTTTTGTTCTATTGGTGGTGACTTTCGCTGTACAGAAGCTTTTCAGCTTAATGTAGTCCCACTTGCTCATTTTTGCTCTTGTTTTCCTTGCCCGGGGAGATATGTTCAAGAAGAGGTCACTCATGTTTATGTCTAAGAGGTTTTTGCCTATGTTTTTTTCCAAGAGTTTAATGGTTTCATGACTTACATTCAGGTCTTTGATCCATTTTGAGTTTACCTTTGTATATGGGGTTAGACAATGGTCCAGTTTCATTCTCCTACACGTAGCTGTCCAGTTTTGCCAATACCATCTGTTGAAGAGACTGTCATTTTGCCATTGTATGTCCTTCGCTCCTTTATCAAATATTAATTGACCATATATGTTTGGGTTAATGTCTGGTGTCTCTAATCTGTTCCACTGGTCTGTGGCTCTGTTCATGGGCCAGTACCAAATTGTCTTGATTACTATGGCTTTGTAGTAGAGCTTGAAGTTGGGGAGTGAGATCCCCCCTACTTTATTCTTCTTTTTCAGGATTGCTTTGACTATTCAGGGTCCTTGGTGTTTCCATATGAATTTTTGAATTATTTGTTCCAATTCATTGAAGAATGTTGCTGGTAATTTGAGAGGGATTCCATCAAATCTGTATATTGCTTTGGGCAGGATGGCCATTTTGACGATATTTATTCTTCTTAGCCATGAGCATGGGATGCGTTTCCATCTGTTAGTGTCCCCTTTAATTTCTCTTAAGAGTGACTTGTAGTTTTCAGAGTATAAGTCTTTCACTTCTTTGGTTAGGTTTATTCCTAGGTATTTTATTCTTTTTGATGCAGTGGTGAATGGAATTGTATTCCTGATTTCTCTTTCTATTGATTCATTGTTAGTGTATAGGAAAGCTACAGATTTCTGTGTGTTAATTTTGTATCCTGCAACTTTGCTGTATTCCGATATCAGTTCTAGTAGTTTTGGAGTGGAGTCTTTAGGGTTTGTTATGTACAGTATCATATCATCTGCAAATAGTGACAGTTTAACTTCTTCTTTACCAATCTGGATTCCTTGTATTTCTTTGTTTTGTCTGATTGCCGTGGCTAGGACCTCCAGTACTATGTTAAATAACAGTGGGGAGAGTGGGCATCCCTGTCTTGTTCCCGATCTCAGAGGAAATGCTTTCAGCTTCTCGCTGTTCAGTATAATGCTGGCTGTGGGTTTATCATATATGGCCTTTATTATGTTGAGGTACTTGCCCTCTATTCCCATTTTGCTGAGAGTTTTTATCATGAATGGATGTTGAATTTTGTCAAATGCTTTTTCAGCATCTATGGAGATGATCATGTGGTTTTTGTCTTTCTTTTTGTTGATGTGGTGGATGATGTTGATGGATTTTCGAATGTTGTACCATCCTTGCATCCCTGGGATGAATCCTTCTTGGTCATGGTGTATGATCCTTTTGATATACTGTTGGATTCTGTTTGCTAATATTTTATTGAGTATTTTTGCATCTACATTCATCAGGGATATTGGTCTGTAATTTTCTTTTTTGGTGGGGTCTTTACCTGGTTTTGGTATTAGGGTGATGTTGGCCTCATAGAATGAGTTTGGGAGTATTCCCTCTTCTTCTATTTTGTGGAACACTTTAAGGAGAATGGGTATTATGTCTTCTCTGTGTGTCTGATAAAATTCCGAGGTAAATCCGTCCGGCCCCGGGGTTTTGTTCTTGGGTAGTTTTTTGATTACTGTTTCAATTTCTTTGCTCGTAATTGGTTTGTTTAACTTTTGTGTTTCTTCCTTGGTCAGTCTTGGGAGGTTGTATTTTTCTTGGAAGTTGTCCATTTCTTCTATGTTTTCCAGCTTGTTGGCATATAGGTTTTCATAGTAGTCTTTAATAATTCTTTGTATTTCTGTGGAGTCTGTCGTAATTTTTCCATTCTCATTTCTGATTATGTTGATTTGTGTTGATTCTCTTTTTCTCTTAATAAGTTGGGCTAGAGGCTTATCTATTTTGTTTATTCTCTCAAAGAACCAGCTCTTGGTTTCGTTGATTTTTGCTATTGTTTTATTCTTCTCAATTTTTTTTATTTCTTCTGTGATCTTTATTATGTCCCTCCTTCTGCTGACTTTAGGCCTCATTTGTTCTTCTTTTTCCAGTTTCGATAATTGTGATGTTAGACTATTCTTTTGGGATTGTTCTTCCTTCTTCAAATGTGCCTGGATTGCTATATACTTTCCTCTTAAGACTGCTTTTCCTGCGTCCCACAGAAGTTGGGGCTTTGTGTTGTTGTTGTCATTTATTTCTATATATTCCTTGATCTCTATTTTGATTTGTTCATTGATCCATTGATTATTTAGTAGCATGTTGTTAAGCCTCCATGTGTTTGTGAGCCTTTTTGTTTTCTTTGTAGAATTTATTTCTAGTTTTATACCTTTGTGGTCTGAAAAATTGGTTGGTAGAATTTCAATATTTTGGAATTTACTGAGGCTCTTTTTGTGAGCTAGTATGTGGTCTATTCTGGAGAATGTTCCATGTGCACTTGAGAAGAATGTATATCCTCTTGCTTTTGGATGTAGAGTTTTATAGATGTCTATTAGGTCCATGTGTTCTAGTGTGTTGTTCAGTGCCTGTGTGTCCTTACTTATTTTCTGCCCGGTGGATCTATCCTTTGGGGTGAGTGGTGTGTTGAAGTCTCCAAAAATGAATGCATTGCAGTCTATTTCCCTCTTTAGTTCTGTTAGTATTTGTTTCACATATGCTGGTGCTCCTGTATTGGGTGCATATATATTTAGAATGGTTGTATCCTCTTGTTGGACTGTGCCCTTTATCATTATGTAGTGTCCTTCTTTATCTCTTGTTACTTTCTTTGTTTTGAAGTCTATTTTGTCTGATATTAGTACTGCAACCCCTGCTTTCTTCTCACTGTTGTTTTCCGGAAATATGTTTTTCCATCCCTTGACTTTTAGTCTGTGCTTGTGTTTGGGTTTAAGGTGAATTTCTTGTAAGCAGCATATAGATGGGTCTTGCCTTTTTATCCATTCTTTTACTCTGTATCTTTTGATTGGTGCATTGAGGCCATTTACATTTAGGGTGACTATTGAGAGTTATGTACTTATTGCCATTGCAGGCTTTAGATTCGTGGTTACCAAAGGTTCAAGGTTAGCTTCTTTAGTATCCTACTGCCCAACGTAGCTTGCTTATTGAGCTGTTATATACACTGTGTGGAGATTCTTTTCTTCTCTCCCTTCTTATTCCTCCTCCTCCCTTCTTCATATGTTGTGTGTTTTGTTCTGTGCTCTTTTTATGAGTGCTCCCATCTAGAGCAGTCCCTGTAGGATGCCCTGTAGAGGTGGTTTGTGGGAAGCAAATTTCCTCAGCTTTTGCTTGTCTGGGAATTGTTTAATCCCGCCATCATATTTAAATTCATATTTAAATGATAGTCGTGCTGGATACAGTATCCTTGGTTCAAGGCCCTTCTGTTTCATTGCATTAAGTATATCATGCCATTCTGTTCTGGCCTGTAGGGTTTCTGTCGAGAAGTCTGATGTTAGCCTGATGGGTTTTCCTTTATAGGTGACCTTTTTCTCTCTAGCTGCCTTTAAAACTCCTTGTCCTTGATCCTTGCCATTTTAATTACTATGTGTCTTGGTGTTGTCCTCCTTGGATCCTTTCTGTTAGGGGTTCTGTGTAATTCCATGGTCTGTTCGATTATTTCCTCCCCCAGTTTGGGGAAGTTTTCAGCAATTATTTCTTCAAAGAGACTTTCTATCCCTTTTCCTCTTTCTTCTTCTTCTGGTATCCCTATAATATGAATATTATTCCTTTCGGTTTGGTCACATAGTTCTCTTAGTGTTGTTTCATTCCTGGAGATCCTTTTATCTCTCTCTATGTCAGCTTCTATATGTTCCTGTTCTCTGGCTTCTATTCCTTCAATGGCCTCTTGCATCTTATCCATTCTGCTTATAAATCCTTCCATGGATTGTTTCACTTCTGTGATCTACTTCCTGACATCTGTGATCTCCCTCCGGACTTCATCCCACTGCTCTTGCACTTTTCTCTGCATCTCATCCCATTGCTCTTGCATTTTTCTCTGCATCTCTGTCAGCATGTTCATGATTTTTATTTTGAATTCTTTTTCAGGAGGAGTGGTTAGGTCTGTCTCCTTCTCAGGTGTTGTCTCTGTGATCTTTGTCTGCCTGTAGTTTTATCTTTTCATGGTGATAGAGATAGTTTGCAGAGCTGGTACGAGTGACCACTGGAAGAGCTTCCCTTCTTGTTTGTTTGTGGCCTTCCTCTCCTGGGAGAATAGCGACCTCTAGTGGCTTATGCTTGTCAGCTGTGCACAGTCCGGGCTTCTCTCTGCCCGTTCTGCTGTTGCTGTGGGCGTGGCCTGGCTGGGGGTGCTCCTCCAAAGTGGTGGAGCCCCATTTGAAGGGGTAGCGGCCGGGAAGCTATTTATCACCGTAAGGGGCCTCTTTGCTCCCTGCTGCCCAGGGAGTTCGAGTGCCCAGAGATCCCCAGATTCCCTGTCTCTGTTCTAAGTGTCCTGTCCTGCCCCTTTAAGACTTCCATAAAGCACTCTCCAACCCAAAACAACAACAGCAACAATGAGAGAGGGAAGAGAAAAAAAAAAGGAAAAAAAGGAAAAAACACGCAATTTGTTTTTTTTTCCTCAGGTTCCGGTCCCAGTCACCTGCTCACTTGTCCTACTGCCCTGCCTCCCTAGCACCGGGGTCCCTGTCCCTTCAAGGCTTCCAAAAAGCACTCACCAAAAAGAGAAAAAAACAGGGGGAAAAACGCATGCTTTCCTTCATCCTCAGGCACCAGTCTCAGGTACCCACTCACCGGTCCCGCAGGGAAAAACGCGCCATATTCTTTTTCCTCAGGTGCTGTTCCTAGGCACCCGCTCACTGGTCCTGCTGCTCTGCCTCTCTAGCACCAGGGTCCCTGTCCCTTTAAGGCTTCCAAAAAGCACTCGCCAAAAAGAGAAATAAAAAGGGGGAAAATGCACGATTTCCTCCGTCCTCAGGCGCCGGTCTCAGGCACCTGCCCTCCGGTCCCGCAGAGTAAAACACGGGATAGTCTTTGTCCTCAGGCACCGGTTCCAGGCACCCGCTCACCAGTCCCGCCGCCCTACCTCCCTAACACTGGGGTCCCTGTCTCTTTAAGGCTTCCAAAAAGCAGTCGCCAAAAAGAGAAAAAAAAATGGGAAAAGCGTGCAATTTCCTCCGTCCTCAGGCGCCGGTGTCAGGCACCCGCCCACCGGTCCCATAGGGAAAAACGCACGATAATCTTTGTCCTCAGGCGCCGGTCCCAGGCCCCCCCTCACTTGTCCCGCCGCCCTGCCTCCCTAGCAACGGGGTCCCTGTCCCTTTAAGGCTTCCAAAAAGCACTCGCCAAAAAGAGAAAAAAAAGGGAAAAACACGCAATTTTCTCTGTCCTCAGGCACCGTTCTCAGGCACCCGCCCACCGGTCACGTAGGATAAAACGCACGATGTTTGTCCTCACACGCCAGTCCCAGGCACCAGCTCACCGGTCCCGCTGCCCGGCCTCCCTAGCAACAGGGTCCCTGTCCCTTTAAGGCTTCCAAAAAGCACTCGCCAAAAAAAAAAAAAAAAAAACCGCTCTGGTTTCTTTCCTCCCGCCGTGAGCCACGGGGAGGGGTGCTTGGGTTCCGCCAGGCCGGGGCTTGTATCTTACCCCCTTCACAGGGCGCTGGGTTCTTGCATGTGTGGATGTGGCCTGGATGTTGTTCTGTGTCCTCTGGTCACTATTTTAGGAAGAGTTTTCTTTGTTATATTTTCATAGCTCTGTGTTTTTGGGAGGAGATTTCCACTGCTCTACTCACGCTGCCATCCTGGCTCCGCCCCATTATTGAGTATTTATGCAACTATGTTCATTCAGAGATTTTGGTCTGTAATTGTCTTTTTTTGTGGTGTCTTTGCCTGGTTTTGGTATTACAGTGATGCTGGCCTCATAGAACGAGTTTGGAATTATTCCCTCTTCTACTCTTTGGAAAACTTTAAGTAGTAAGGTATTCGGCCTTCAGTAAATGTTTGATAAAATTCAGTGGTGAAGCCATCTGGCCCAGGTGTTTTGTTCGAAAGTAGTTTTTTGATTACCCGTTCAATTTTGTTTGTGGTAATTGGTCTGTTTCAGATTTTCTGTTTCTTCCTTGTTCAGCCTTGGAAGGTTTTATTTTTCGAGAAAGTTGCCCATTTCTTCTAGGTTATCCAGTTTGTTAGCATATAATTTTTCATTGTATTCTCTAATAATTGTTTGTATTTCTGTGGTGTCCGTAGTGATTTTTCCTTTCTCATTTCTGATTCTGTTTATGTGTGTAGACTTTCTTTTTTGTTGACAAGTCTGGCTAGGGTTTATCTATTTTATTTATTTTCTTGAAGAACCTGATCTTACTTTCACTGATTCTTTCTATTGTTTTATTCTTTTTGATTTTATTTATTTCTTCTCTAATCTTTATTATGTCCCTTGT
Organism: Manis javanica; assembly: GCF_040802235.1. Taxonomy (NCBI): domain Eukaryota; kingdom Metazoa; phylum Chordata; class Mammalia; order Pholidota; family Manidae; genus Manis; species Manis javanica. Next base: position 109,355,738 of record NC_133159.1, read on the forward strand.
TCTACTGACTTTGGGCCTCATTTGTTCTTGTTTTTCTAGTTTCATTACCTGTGAGTTTAGACTGCTTATGTGGGATTGTTCTTCTTTCCTGAGGTAGGCCTGTATTGCTATATACTTTCCTCTTAGCACGGCCTTGGCTGTTCCACTGATTTTGCAGTGTTGAATTATTGTTGTCATTTGTCTCCATATTGATCTCTATTTTTATTTGGTCATTGATCCGTTGGTCATTTATGAGCATGTTGTGAAGCCTCCATGTGTTTTTGGGATTTTTCATTTTCTTTGCATAATTTATTTCTAGTTTCTTATATTTGTGGTCTGAGAAACTGGTTGGTACAATTTCAATCTTTTTGAATTTACCAAGGCTCTTTTTGTGGCCTAGTGTATAATCTATTCTTGAAAATGCTCTATGTGCACTTGAGAAGAATGGGTATTCTGCTGCTTTGAGTGTTGAGTTCTGTACATGTGTGTTAGGTCCATCTGTTCTAATGTGTTGTCCAGTGTGTCTGTGTCCTTACTTAATTTCAGTCTGGTTGATCTGTCCTTTAGAGTGAGTGGAGTGTTGAAGAATTTTAATTCAGTTAGTATTTGCGCAACTCCTGCTTTTTTCTCTTAGTTGCGTGAGATATCTTTTTCCATCCCTTCACTTTTAGTTTGTGTATGTCGTTGGGTTTAAAGTGAGTCTCTTGTAGGCAGCATATAGATGGGTCTTGTTTTTTTATCCATCCAGTGACTCTGTGTCTTTTGATTGGTGCATTCAGTCCATTTACATTTAGGGTGAATATCGGTAGGTATGTACTTATTCCCATTGCACACTTTAAGTTCGTGGTTGGTTACCAAAGGTTCAAGGTTAACTTCCTTACTATCTAAGAGTCTGAGTTAACTCACATAATATGCAATTACAGACACAATCTAAGGATTCTTTTCTCTTGTCCTCCTTTTTCTTCCTCCTCCATTCTTTATATATTAGGTATCATATTGTGTACTCTGTCTATCCCTTGAGTGACTTTGGGGGTAGTTAAGTTAATTTTGCATTTGCCTAGCAATTAGCTGTTTACTGTGGTTTTATTACCTCTGGTGAGAGCTGTTAAACCTTAGGAAGACTTCCATCTATAGCAGGCCCTCCAAAATACACTGTAAAGATCATTTGTGGGAGTTAAATTCTCTCAGCTTTTGCTTATCTGAAAATTGTTTAATCCCTCCTTCAAATGTAAATGATAATCTTGCTGGATAAAGTAATCTTGGTTCCAGGCCCTTCTGCTTCATTGCATTAAATACATCATGCCATTCCCTTCTGGCCTGTGAGGTTTGTGCTGAGAAGTCTTATGTTAGCCTGATGGGCTTTCCTTTGTATGTGATCTTATTTCTTTCTCTGGCTGCTTTTAACTGTCCTTATCCTTGATCTTGGCCATTTTAATTACTATATGCCTTGGTGTTGTCTTCCTTGGGTCCTTTGTGTTGGGAGATCTGTGGATCTCCATGGCCTGAGAGACTTATCTCCTTTCCCAGATTGGGGAAGTTTTCAGCAATTACCTCCTCAAAGACACTTTCTATCCCTTTTTCTCTCTCTTCTTCTGGTACCCCTGTAATGTGAATATTGTTCCGTTTGGATTGGTCACACAGTTCTCTCAATATTCTTTCATTCTTAGAGATCCTTTTTTCTCTCTGTCCCTCAGTTTCTTTGTATTCCTCTTTTCCAGTTTCTATTTCATTTATCGTTTCCTCCACCGTATCCAGTCTGCTTTTAATACCCTCCATTTTGCTCTTCAGTGATTGGATATCCCACCAGAATTCATTCCTGTGTTCTTGGATATCTTTCTGTACCTCCATTAGCATGTTAATGATTTTTATTTTGAACTCCCTTTCAGGAAGAGTCATGAGGTCCATGTCATCTTTCTCGGGGGTTATATTAATTTTACTCTGTACCATGTTCCTTTGGCTTTTCATATTTGTGTATGGATCCCTCTGGTGTCCAGAAGCTCTACTCTCTGGAGCTGCTCAGCCCCTGAAGCAATGTTGGTGGTCGCAGGCGAGTAGGATTGGTGTCTTGGGGAAGGAAAGAGCTGTTTCCTGCATCCCCACTGCTATTCCTGTCTCCACTGCCTGAACCAGTCAGCTGAGTACACAGATGTAAGCTTTTGTCCCAGAGCAGCTGGATATGGATCCTCACTTTCCACAAGCTGCTGGAATCTCAGTCTCTCCAGGAATTCTCCCTGTCTTAGTTTTCCAATCCCGTAATCATGAGACTATCATGAAAGCACCATGAAATGTAGGTTTGTGCTCCCAGAGCAGATCTCCGGAGGTAGGTGTTCAGCAGTCCCAGGCCTCCACTCTTCCCTGCTCAGTTTCTCTTCCTCCTGCAGGTGAGCTGGGGTGGGGGAAGGGTTTGGGTCCCACTGGGCCTCAGCTTTGGTATATTACCCTGTTCCATGAGGTTTGCTCTTTTCCCCAGGTGTATGCAGTCTGGCACAGTCCTCTTTCCTGTTGCACTCTCAGGATTAGTTGTATTAATTGTATTTTCGTATTATATGCGGTTTTAGGAGGAAGCCTCTGTGTCACCTCTCATGCCGCCATTTTTATCCTCTATTTGTGCATTTTTATGAAATTGAAGTCATACTTTTATATACAATTTGTAATCTCATTTTTAAAGTTAATACACTATTTCCTAGAAGTTTCAGATTTACAGAAAAATTGAACAGATAGAGAGTTCCAGTATTTCCCTATACCACTTATGCCATATATAGCTTCTCTTGTAAACATCTTCCATTGATATGGTACCTTTACTATTAAATTAGTGAACCAGTGTTGATACATTATTAATAACTAACGCCCACAGTTTATTCTGATCTCCTTAGTTTTAACCTAATATCTTTCTGTTCCAGGATACCACATTACGTTTAGTTGTCATGTTTCCTTAGACTCACTTTGGCTGTGACAGTTGCTCAGCCTTTCCATGTTTTTGATGACTGACCATTTTGAGTTTGGTCAGGTGTATTACAGGATGGCTGACTATTGGAATTTGCCTCTTTTGGTTTTTTTTATAATTAGACTGGTGTTTTGTTTTTTGGGGGAGAAATATCAACAGAAGTAAAGTACCATTTTCATCAGTTCATATCAAGGGTACATACTGTCATCATGATTTATGACTGTTGCTGTTGACCTTGATCATCTGGTCAAAGTAGTGTTTGTCAAGTTTCTCCACTGTAAAGTTATTATCCTCATCCTCTTCCCCTTTCCATACTGTATCCTTTGGCTAGGAGTCACTGGTACAGCCCATGGTTAAGGAGAGGGGAGTTATGTCCCCCTCCTATAGAGTATAGTAACCATTTAATTTATTTGGAATTTTTCTGTATAGGAGAAGAATATCTCTTCTCTTCCCTGTATTAATTTATTCAGTTATTCATTTACATCAGTGTGGCTCATGGATATTTATTTTATACTTTGCATTATATATCCAATACTACTACTTTATTTTGTTGCTCCAATTGTTCCAGCTTTGGCCATTAGTAGCTCTTTCAGTGGGCTACAGGGCCCTTTTGCCATACCCTCATCAATGTGTGTTTCGGTTTGAAGTACTTCTTTACTTTCTGGCACTTTACTTTCTGGCACATACCCCATTACAGTCACTGTCCATCAGCGTACTAAGATGCTGTAGAATCACTACTTGTCTTCTCTGTGCTATACTGCCCTCCAGGTGCCCCCACCCCCCATTATGTGTGCTAATTGTAATTCCCTTTCTTCCCTTTCTCCCTCCCCAGTCCCTTTCCCTTTGGTAACTGTTAGTCCATTCCTGGGTTCTGTGAGTCTGCTGTTGTTTTGTTCCTTCAGTTTTTGCTTTGCTCTTACACTCCACAGATGAGTGGAATCATTTGGTACTTGTCTTTCTCTGCCTGGCTTATTTCACTGAGCATAATACCCTCTAGCTCCATCCACGTGGTTGCAAATGGTAGGATTTGTTTTCTTCTTATGGCCAAATAATATTCCATTTTGTATATGTACCACATCATCTTTATCCATTCATCTTCTGAAGGACGCTTAGGTTGCTTCTATTTCTTGGCTCTTAAATAGTGCTGTGATAAACATAGGGGTGCATATGTCTTTTTCAAACTGAGCTCTTGCGTTCTTAGGGAAAATTCCTAGGAGTGGAATTCCTGGGTCAAATGGTATTTCTATTTTTAGTTTTTTGAGGAACCTCTGTACTGCTTTCCACAATAGTTGAACTAATTTACATTCCCACCAGCAGTGTAGGAGGGTTACCCTTTCTCCACATCCCCACCAGCATTTGTTGTCTGTCTTTTGGATGGTGGCCATCCTAACTGGTGTGAGGTGATATCTCATTGTGATTTTAATTTGCATTTCTCTGATGATAAGGATGTGGAGCATCTTTTTATGTGCCTGTTGGCCATCTGAATTTCTTTGGGGAAGTGTCTGTTCGGCTCCTCTGCCCATTTTTTAATTGGATTATTTGCCTTCTGTTTGTTGAGGTGCATAAGCTCTTTGTATATTTTGGATGTCAACCTCTTATCGAATATATCATTTATGAATATATTCTCCCATACTGTAGGATGCCTTTTTGTTCTACAGATGGTGTCCTTTGCTGTACAGAAGCTTTTTAGTTTGACATAATCCCACTTGTTCATTTTGCTTTTGTTTCCCTTGCCCATGGTGATATGTTCATGAAGAAGTTGTTTGTGTTTATATTCAAGAGAGTTTTGCCTGTGTTTTCTTCTAAGAGTTTTATGGTTTCATGACTTACATTCAGGTCTTTGATCCATTTTGAGTTTACTTTTGTGTATGGGGTTAGACAATCCAGTTCCATTTTCTTACATGTAGCTGTCCAGTTTTGCCAGCACCAGCTGTTGAAGAGGCTGTCATTTCCCCATTGTATATCCATGGCTCCTTTATTGTATATTAATTGACCATATATGTTTGGCTTAATATCTGGACTCTTCTGTTCCACTGGTCTATGGGTCTGTTCTTATACAAGTATCAATTGTCTTGATTACTGTGGCTTTGTAGTAGAGGTTGAAATTAGGAAGCGAGATCTCCCTGGCTTTATTCTTCTTTCTCAGGATTGCTTTGTCTATTTGGGGTCTTTTGTGATTCCATATGAATTTTAGAACTATTTGCTGTAGTTTATTGAAGAATGCTGTTGGTATTTTGATAGGGATTGCATTGAATCTGTGGATTGCTTTAGGCAGGATGGCCATTTTGACAGTGTTAATTCTTCCTACCCAAGAGCATGGGATGAATTTCCATTTCTTAGTGTACTCTTTAATTTCTCTTAAGAGTGTCTTGTAGTTTTCAGGGTATAGGTCTTTCACTTCCTTGGTTAGGCTTATTCCTAGGTATTTTATTCTTTTTGATGCAATTGTGAATGGAATTGTTTTCCTGATTTCTCTTTCTGCTAGTTCATCGTTGGTGTATAGGAATGCAACAGATTTCTGTGTATTAATTTTGTATCCTGCAACTTTGCTGAATTCAGATATTAGACCTAATTGTTTTGGAGTGGAGTCTTTAGGGTTTGTTACGTACAATATCATGTCATTTGTAAATAGTGACAGTTCCAGTTCCTCCTCATCAATGTAGATTCCTTTTATTTCTTTGTGTTGTCTGACTGCCATGGCTAGGACCTTCAGAACTATGTTGAATAAAGGTGGAGAGAGTGGGCATCCTTGTCTTTTCCTGAACTTAGGGGAAAAGCTCTCAGCTTCTCACTGTTAGGTATAATGTTGGCTGTGGTTTTGTCATATATGGCATTTATTATGTTAAGGTACTTGCCCTCTATACCCATTTTGTTGAGAGTTTTTATCATGAATGGCTGTTGAATTTCATCGAATGCTTTTCAACATCTATGGAGATGAGCATGTGGTTTCTGTCCTTTTTGTTGATGTGGGGGATGATGTTGATGGATTTTTGAATGTTGTATCATCCTTGCAGCTCTGAGATGAATCCCATTTTATGATGTATGATCCTCTTGATGTATTTTTGAATTTGGTTTGCTAATATTTTGTTGCATATTTTTGCATCTGTGTTCATCAGGGCTATTGATCTGTAATTTCCTTTTTTTGTGGGGTCTTTGCCTGGTTTTTTAGAGTGACACTGGCTTCATAGAATGAGTTTGGAAGTATTCCTTCCTCTTCTATTTTTGGAAAATTTTAAGGAGAATGGGTAGTATGTCTTATCTAAATGTCTGATAAAATTCAGGGGTGAATCTGTCTGTCCCGGAATTTTTGTTTTGGGGTAGTTTTTTGATTACTGATTCAATTTCATTGCTGGTAATTGGTGTATTTAGATTTTCTGTTTCTTCCTGGGTCAGTCTTGGAAGTTTGTATTTTTCTAGGAAGTTGTCCATTTCTTCTAGGTTATTCAGTTTGTTAGCATATAGATTTTCATAGTATTCTCTCATAATTCTTTGTATTTCTGTGGTGTCTATAGTGATTTTTCCTTTTTCATTTCTGATTCTGTTTATGTGTGTAGATTCTCTTTTTTTGTTAATAAGTCTGGCTAGGGGTTTATCTATTTTATTTTCTCAATGAACCAGCTCCTGGTTTCATTAATTTTTTCTATTGTTTTATTCTTCTCAATTTTATTTATTTCTTGTCTGATCTTTATTATATCCCTCCTTCTGCATCTTGTGTATTTCTTGCCCCAGTCCTATAATCAGCTGTTTCTTCAAGGTGCCCTTGTTCTTTTTATTAGAGAATGGTACTAGAATCAAGATCTGGGTGCGTAAGTGTGGTCATTGCTTCTAGAGTGTAGTTTCTTTCTGGCCCTTTCAGCTGACAGAACACATATATGTGTGTATATTAACTCTGGTGTATGTACATATTTCTGTATGCAACCGTCTGTATTATAAAGTTAAACATGAATTCTTAGTTATATCTCTAACTTTACTCCATTACCATATGGATCTTTTGTCCCCCTCCCCTTGCTGATCTGTACATTTCTACTCCAATAGTGAGAAACCTTGCTCTCTACATTGACTTTTCATATACTTAATTGTTCAGTTCCCATATATATGTACAGCAATATTGGAATTCTTAACCTGTACCCCTGTGGGAAACTATTGATTAGAATACAGTATTTATATGCAGCCCCTTCTGCACTTTTGTCTTAAATTCATTCATTTCCAGTTACTTAGGTCTTTACTTTTCTTTTCTCCCTCTGTCTTTCAGTCAGATGTTTGAAATACATTTGAAATACTTTATCTTAGCATATATTAATTAGATTAGTTAGATTCTCATGTCACAGTCTGGGATACTCCAACCTAGTGATTTTTTAAAAAATTTCTTTAAAGTTTACTCTTTGTGTTGTTAAGTTCTATAGGTTTTCACAAATACATTATGTCATGTATGCACCATTATAGTACCATACACAATAGTTTCATTGCCCTAAAAAATCCCCTGTGCTCTGGTGTTGGCAAAACTGGACAGCTTCATGCAAGAGAATGAAACTGGATTATTGTCTAACCCCACACATAAAAGTAAACTCAAAATGGATCAAAGATCTGAATGTAATTCATGAAACAATAAAACTCTTAGAAGAAAACATTGGCAAAAATCTCTTGAATATAAACATGAGCAACTTTTTCCTGAACGCATCTCCTCAGGCAAGGGAAACAAAATAAAAAAACAAATGGGACTACATCATGCTAAAAAGCTTCTGTACAGCAAAGGACACCATCAGCAGAACAAAAAGGCATCCTACAGTATGGGAGAATATATTTGTAAGTGACATATTTGGCAAGGGGTTAACATCCAAAATATATAAAGAACTCACATGCTTTAACACCCAAAAAGCAAATATCCCATTTAAATAATGGGCAAAGGATCTGAACAGACACTTCTCCAAAGAAGAAATTCAGATGGCCAACAGGCACATGAAAAGATGCTCTACATCACTAATTATCAGGGAAATGCAAATTAAAATCACAATGAGATATCACCTCACACCAGTTACGATGGCCATCATAGAAAAGACTAGGAACAACAGATGCTGGCAAGGATGTGGAGAATGGGGAACCCTCCTACACTGCTGGTGGGAATATAAGCTAGTTCAACCATTGTGGAAAGCAATATGGAGGTTCCTCAAAAAACTAAAAATAGAAATACCATTTGACCCAGGAATTCCACTCCTAGGAATTTACTGTAAGAATGCAGGAGCTCAGTTTGAAAAAGACACATGCACCCCTATGGTGATCGCAGCACTATTTTTTTTTTAGGTAGATTTCTTTTTTGATATCATTAATATATGATTACATGAGCAACATTGTGGTTACTAGATTCCCTCCATTATCAAGTCCCCACCACATACCCCATTATAGTCACTGTCCATCAGTGTAGTAAGATGCTACAGAGTCACTACTTGTCTTCTCTGTGCTGTACTGCCTTCTCCGTGCTCCGCCCAACATTATGTGTGCTAATCATCATACCCCTTATTCCCCTTCTCCCTCCCTTCCCACCCGCTCTCCCCAGTCCCTTTCCCTTTGGTAACTGTAAGTCCATTCTTGGGTTCTGTGAGTCTGCTATCGCAGCACTATTTACAGTAGCCAAGAAATGGAGGCAACCTAAATGTCTATCAGTAGATGAATGGATAAAGAAGATGTGGTACATATACGCAGTGGAATATTATTCAGCCATAAAAAGAAAAGAAAGCCTATCATTTGCAACAGCATAGATGGAGCTAAAGGGTACTGTCCTCAGTGAAATAAGCCAGGCGGAGAAAAGACAAGTACCAAATGATTTCACTCATCTGTGGAGCGTAAGAACAAAGCAAAAACTGAAGGAACAAAACAGCAGTAGAGTCGCAGAACCCAAGAATGGACTAATAGTTACCAAAGGGAAAGGGACTGGGGGTGGGGGCAGGTGGGAAGGGAGGGAGAAGGGGAATAAGGGACGTTACGATTAGCACACGTAATGCATCAAGAGGACACGGGGTAGGCAGTACAGCACAGAGAAGACAAGTAGTGACTCTATAGCATCTTACTACGCTGATGGACAGTGACTATAATGGGGTATGTTGGGGGTCTTGATAATGGGGGGAATCTAATAACCATAGTGTTGCTCATGTGATTGTATATTAATGATACTCAAATGAAAAAAAATAGAATAGGCAATCTACAGTGTGAGAGAATATGGAAAAACAAAATCCTCTGTGTTTCACTGAATTCATCCCTCTCCTCCCTGTAGGGCTCTGGCAAAATGGTGATCTTTTCCTTTTCCAGAATGTCATACAATTGGAATCATACAGTATGTAGTCATTTTAGTTTGGCTTCTTTCCTTTAGCAATATGCAGTTGTTTCCCCCCTGTCTTTTTGTTACTTGATAGCTCAGTTTTTAAAACAGCTGAACGATATTCCATTGTCTGGATGTACCACAGTTTTGTTTATGCATTCACTTATAAAGGACAACTTGGTTGTTTCCAGGTTTTGGCAGTTATGAACAAAGCTGGTATAAACATTTATGGGCAGGTTTTTGTGTGAATGTTTCCAACTCGATTGGGTAAATACTTGGGAGTGTGATTCCTGGATCTTATGGTAAGACTATGTTTAGCTTTTTAAAAACTTTGAAACTGTCTTCCGTCATGGCTATACCATTTTGTGTTCCCATGATGGGAAGAATCTTGCTACACATCTTCACCAGCATTTGGTATTACCAGTTTTTTTGAATTTTAACCAAATAGGTGTTTGGTGGTATCTTGTTTTGATTTCCAGTTCTCTAAGGATAAATAATGATAAATGATGTTGAGAAACTTTTCATATGCTCATTTGCCATATATATATCTTTGGTGAAGTGTCCAGATCTTCTGTTTGGGTTGTTTGCTTGTTGAATTTTAAGAGCTCTTTGTATATTGTGGATCTAAAACCTTTATCAAATGTGTGTTTTCCAAGTATTTTCTCCCAATCTATGGCTTGTATTTTCATTCTCTTAATAATGTCTTTGACAGATCAGAAGTTTTTCATCTTAATACAGTTCAACTTATTAATTTTTTCTTTCTTGGAATGTGTTTTTATTGTATCTAAAATCAAATTGCTATACCCTATATCACCTAGATATTTTTCCCTTGTTATCTTTTAACAGTTGTATTTTTAGAATCCACTTTTTTACTTAACATTGGCTCAGATATGTTCCTAGATTATTTTCATCTTTATAATTTTAAATGATTTCTTCGTAGTTAATCAAATTGTGCTATAACTTTCTTGACCACTCATCCTTCTATTATTGACTTCTTATAAGAACAGAAATTTGGAAACAACCTAAATAATAGGGAATATGTTTATGTCTAACTTTTTCTGTGTTCAAGGTTATTCAGTCTTTTTTCCAAAAAATACTTGAGTGCTCTATGTGCCACTGTAAAATTCTTGCCCTTTAGAAAAAGGTCAAGCATTTTAGAAACCTTTGGCCATTTACTTTCTCTAGTTGTACTTCTCTTATTCTGCTAATAAATTAGGTGTTCTAAAACATAATATGCAAAATGTTTTTGAAACAGAATTCCAAAAAGTACTTGACATTTAGTGGTCTGAAATATTTTTTTTATTGAGGTATTGTTGATATACAGTCTTATATTGGTTTCAAGTATACAACACAATGGTTCATTAGTCACCTATATTATTAAATCCTCACTATCCCCATGACCAACTTACATTATGATTGAGAATTTTTATCAAAATTCTTTGCCCCTTTATCCTCCTCACCCTTCCTACCCACCCACCCCAACCCCTCCCTCATGGTAACCACCAGTCACTTCTTAGCGAATCTACTGCTATTTTGTTCATTTTGTTTTGTTTTTATCAGAATAGTTACTTTGTGCAGACACATTCAAGCTTCATTTCTTTTGGCTACGTTCTTGCTTAGGTATATTTGAATATCTTAGCTCAAGAAGGGCAAAAGTACAGCATGATTGTGAAGGCAATTAGTCAATGAAAATATTCTCTGACTTGATTGTTTGCCTAAGAAATAATGAAAAGGAGTCAGTCTAAGCTAGTCAGATGATTTAACTGCAGAATTAGAAAGGATAATTTTTCCATTTCAATAGAGTAGTTCTTGTTTTGTAATCTAGTGCCTAGTGTAGCTGTATCCAACTACTGGACAACGAACCAGTAAAAAGTCAAAAGAAGTGTCTCTCTCCTAATGTGTCAGGCATCTGTTTTCTCTGACTTGTGAAGTCTTCAACCAATTTCCAAGAAAATAGATTGCAGAGAAGGTAAGGGGATTGTTTAAAAAGCTTTGTGTAATTGGATGAATGTAGTAATAATCACATCATTTTTTCATGTGAAACCTTCAGAAGAGTGTAAAAAAACCTTTGTGTAATTGAAAAGATATAACAACTATGTTAAATTTAAAAAATTACCCTTAGTTCCAGTCATCCTAACTCAACTGTTTTCATACTTTATATATTATATCTTTTTTAATGGGCAAAAATATTTTACATGCTCATAATCACAGTGGACAATATTTTAATATTTAAATGCAACTTCACCCCCAAAAAAACAGTTTTCAGTCTGTTTTTTGCACTTAAGGATTTTTCTATTTTTTGCATATAGTCTTCATAAATAATTTTTAAGAATTGTAGGTCCATTTGCTTAAGGTACTTCGATGTCCTCAAAGTTTCCCTAATAGAAATTTGGCTGAACAAACCGTTTTTCAGATATTGTCAGAAGAAAATGCTTTACAGTCTTAAATGCTTAAAAATCTAACAAGAGGAATCTAGGACTCCTAAAAAAATCTGAGGTATTTGTAATGCAGTGTTAGTGAATTTGACTTTTGTCTCTCAGATTTAGCTTTAATACACTTGAGAGAGATGCTATTGGTTCTGGCTCAACTTTATAATAATCATTGGTGGGTGAGGTTCTTGGTTATACTAGGCTTGAAATAAATGTGTGTCCTGTTGTTTATAGGAGATTAGGACAAAAACTAAAGCAGTAGTAGGGGTAAACTAGCTCTGACTTAAATTTTCTCTTCATTTGTTCCATGAAATAGGCTTGTGAGACTTAAAGTATTGACAGTTTAGCTTATTTCCATGAAGAAAAGGCAGGTAAAGAAAAAAGGATGTGTTTTACCCATTAAGTAGTTTCATGCTGCAGATATGTGTACAGATTCATATGCTAGGATCTTCATTACAACATTGTTAACGGCAAAAAATTCAGAGTAATCTAATAGTAAAAGTGGGTTATGTTTCAGTCTGTTGAAAGACTACTATTTCATATAAATGAGGATATTATGTAATTTTCACTTTTAAATAAACTTTATTGAGGTTTAATTTATATATAGTTAAATGCACACATTTTAAGTGTAGAGTTTGACTTTTGACAAAAGTACAGACCCGTTTAACCAGGTAAGCTGTAGAACACTTCTGTCACTTCACAATACTTCCTTGTGTTCCTTTGCTTTCAATACCTATCCTCTTCCCCTTGCCCCACTTCCCCCACATCCTCCAACAAGACAACCACTGATGTGATTTCTACCACTATAGAATAGTTTTGCCTATTTTGAACTTCAAATAAATGGAATGAAATCAGTCAGACCCCTTTCTGTCTCATTTCTTCTGCTCTGTATTTTTGAGATTCATCCAAGTTGTTATAACTCTCAGTAGTTTAGTCCTTTTTATTACTCCATTGCATGAATATGCCACAATTTATCTGTTCACCTTTTGATAGACATTTGGCTATTTTCAGTCTTGGAATATTCTGAATAAACCTGCACTGAGCATTCAGCTACAGTTTGTGTGGACGTGTTTTCATTTCCCTTGGGTAAATACCTAGGAGTAGAATTGTTAAGTCATATAGTGAATATGTATTTAACATCAAGATAAACTGCCAGATTGTTTTTGCTTTATGTTCTCATCAGCAGTGTATTGAGAATTCCATTTCTTCCATATCCTTGGAAAAATTTGGTTTTGTCACTGTTTTTTATTTTAACTGTTCTTGTGGGAATGTAACCATTTGTGTTTTAATCTACAAAATTGAAAAGTATATCTTACTGCTTGCAGTTACAGGAATTTATTGTGTATTTTTTACAGGCTGTCTCTGGGGGGTCTAATTGTGCTTTAATTATTTTATTGAATGTCACGTATTCTGCTTACCACATAGAATGGTTCCTTCCTGTGGTTACATGTAGTGATGGGCTCTATTATATTTCCATCCATATACAGCTTTTATTATACAGATCTTCCTGGACTTACAGTGGGGTTAAACCCATAGTAAGTTGAAAATGCTTTTAATACACTTAATCTATGGAACATCATAGCTTACTTACCTACCTTAATTTGCTCAGAAAACTTAGATTAGCCTATACAGTTGGGCAAAATCATCTAATACAAAGCCTATTTTATAGTAAAATGTTAAATATCTCATGCAATTTATTGAATACTGTACCAAAAGGTAAGCAGAATGGTTGTATGGGGTACAGATGGTTGAAAGTGTATTGGTTGTTTACCTTCATGACTTTGTGGTTGACTGGGAGCTGTCTTGCTGCCAAACCCAGAATCACAAGAGAGTGTCATACTGCATATCTCAACTCCTTTAGCTATAGATATTACCAGCCCCATTTTATGGATTATAAAATTGAGGCTTAGTGAGATTGAATAATGTCTCATGTTAAATGGCACAATTGGTATTCAAACCTGTCTGACTTAAAACCTATGCTTCAAGCCAAATTTATACTGCTGAAAGTTTCCTTTATTGCAGAATTTATAGTGTGAATTCCCTTATTTCTTCAGAATTGCCCAAATCGGGCTACACCTAATTTGAGCCTGGTCAAGCCAAATTTATACTGCTGAAAGTTTCCTTTATTGCAGAATTTATAGTGCGAATTCCCTTATTTCTTCAGAATTGCCCAAATCGGGCTACACCTAATTTGAGCCCGGTATAGTAGCATTCTTATGGAAAAGAAGATGCCATGTAAACATTTTTATGACTGTGAAGGTGTTAGGCAGGGAGAGTTTGGTTCGTGACAGCAGGGAAGTCAGAGGACAAAGTGAGGAAGGAATTCATTAAAGTAAGAGTGTTAGGGAATGACAGAATAGACTAATAAAGGAAGTTCATTGAACCAGCTACTCAGCAATGGGGCCCGACCCCTGCCAACTCCTTAAGCCAGGGTCACCTGGCGTCCAGCGTCTGCTTGCATCTGCGCGGCGTGGGATCTGAGTGCCTACCACCTCCAGGCATTGGGGGAGCTGCAGAGCATTGGATGGAGTGAGATTCTGTTCTGCAAACTTCCTATAGGTAAAGAAGGGAGACTTTCAGGCAGGTTACTAAAGAGCATGACTGTAAGCTGCAGTTCCCCCGTCACCCAGGCGACGTTAATTTGCAAGCCCAGGTGTGAGCTCTCAGCAGCCCCTCCTTACTTGTCTGAGATAGGAGAGTGAAGGTTAAAGCCAGAATTCGGAGGATTAGAATGACAAAGCGAAGTAATAAAACACTACTGGAAAGGCACAGAGACTAGGCGTCTAAGTGAGAAGTTTATTTAAGGCAAAAGGAGCACACTTGTTGAAAGGGGAGGTGTGGGCTGCCCCAGAGAAGAGGCGTCCCTGAAAGGTTGGGAAAAGATTACAAGGATATGCACCTAGAAAGTGCGGGGACCCCAGAGAGAGGAGCGCCCCCTGAAAGGTTGAAAAGAGAGAGTTTAAAGTTAAAATGTTATGTACTTGGAAAGTGCGGGTGACTCCAGAGAGAGGAGCGCCCCCTGAAAGGCCAGGGGCTCCGCCTTTTAAGGATTCTTTAGGAATGTGACTAAGGGCTGGGGGTGCAGACTTGTTAAGTGGTCCCTGAATACTTAGAACTAACTTAACACAAGGAAGTTCCTGCTCTGATTTCTCCCTGGGATCCCGGCATCTTGGTCTGGGAGCGTATCAAACAGCTTGCTTGCCCAGCCCCTAAGGTGGACTGAGTTATTATCTGTTTGCTAAAGAGTAAGTTAAGAATCTTACATTTTTAACTAACTTCCTGGGTATTAAAATACAATCTTTAAGATGGAATCCTTCCCTTTCACTATGTTGTTTACGGCTGGGTCTGCATGCTAAATTAGTTGTCTAGGTTATAAACTACTTAATTAGGGCCTGAAGGAGAAGAAAACAGCATATAGGTAAAGGTAAAAAAAGTAAGCTGGACCTGCATGATTAATACAATAAATACATGGGCTGTGCTGGTACCTACCTGTACCTGGGAAATAAACATTCCAGGCCAAGTTGCTCTTAGCTGTTTGAGCTTTAATTGATTAATTTTGGGTCTTTTCTCTTTTCCACCCCGTTTGTATCTATTTTCCTGCCTAACAAAGACCTCTTAATTCTTGAGGATGGAGGGCCCTTTTTAAAATCAGACTTCCTGGGGTTTTTATTGACCTCATTCATTTTTTTCTGAAGAATAAAGGAATTGCCAGCTTTGTATTTTAAAAAGTGTATGCTTTTGTATATACTTTGTGGAAAGTATGGTTTTCCTTCTATAGTTGAACCAAATAAATATTAGCAAGTATGTTTAGGATGTGACACTGGTAGTTCTTTCTTGTTTTTTTTGAGACTTTTGGCTGATAGCCAGTTTGAAGCTTGGTTTTACTAGTAAAGAAGTCAAACCTAATAAGCAAGCTCTCTTGCTCCCTGGCTGATCTTGGAGTAAGCCTCACTTAAGTTTCTCTGACAATTTTCAGGGTTTGTTTCTGTGAGTCCCTAAGGAGCAGTGTATTCTAACTTGAAAACTGAATGGGTGGAAGTGTGCATTGAAAGCACATAGTTCTTAACCTTTCTGATTATATACTCCTTTTTGGAGCTGTTGAAAGCTGTGGACCTTCTCCCCAGGGGGGAAAATGCATGTTTGCACACAAAGACAATTTTACATGGAAATTCTACAGGTTTTTACTGATCCCAAGCCTATTGACAGAGTACCCAGATTACAAATCTGGGAAGGGAAAAAAAGTAGGGAGCTGAAAAGTGAAATTTGAATATCAGTTCTTAAACTTTTTTAACAAATGTGTATCTCACAACATTTATTTTACTGTGTAACATAGAAATCTTGCTTTGGTATCCAGGATGGTTTATTTAGTCTCTAGTGTTAGTTTTCCCCACGTTGTTAAAAAATAAACATTAGCCAGGATATTCCTGATAAGCTAAGATTCCTAAGGATAAATGAAAAACATGAATGTTGACTTCTGACTTTTGCTTTTTCAATTTTATTTCTTCTACCAGCAAAACATTTTCTCAGACTACTAACATGGCCAAAGATTTAGATGAAATCCCTTGCCAACCCCCAACTTTAGGTTTCCATTTCTTCTTTAACCAAGAAGTTTTTCATAACCAACCAGCTTCTTTCCTTATACTTTCGGATGTGAGTGTTCAGGCATTGCTTTTGGCAAGTTACATGTTTTATTACATTTATTACACAACAGCCTTGTTAAGGACTTACTGTCCCCATGTTACAGAGGTCGAAAGCTACTCCAAGAGGTTAAGTAACTTGACCAAGACCAGTTCTGATACTAAGGGGCAGCGTCAGGATTTGAACCCATGTGGATCTAGCTCCAAAGCCCATTTTCCTTCTGTCTTACCACCCTACTCTATGATCACAGAGTTGACCATTTTTTTCTAATCACTAGCTGACCTGATGTGAATTTTTAAAGCCCAAATTTCCATTAGTGGAAGGGGCTCTTTTTTCTTCTACAGCTAGCCAATTGTAAAATTACTCAATTTTTGTGTATTAAGTTAGACTTGAGGTTGTAAAATGTCAAGAGTGCTGAATTTAGGGGCTGTATTGTTAAACCCAAAATAAGGAAGGGGGCTTAGCTGGGTATTTTCTTCCTGTTCTGTTTATAGGAATGGATGTTTTAATTACCAGAGTCTGACAGAGATAATTCCAGTGACTGAAAAGTTTGTGGAAAGTTTTGTTAATAAACTTAGCATCATTTTCAGGAAGGCAAAACCCTAACGTTTTGAAACAGAACTGAAAAGGCACTTAACTCTAAAGAGTAGATAAGCTTTTATCAAATTGACTAAAGGCCAGATGTGTATTTAACTCTCTTGGGATAGCCATGGGAAACCTCCAGGTCAGCTAGCTGCCTAGTGGTTTTTGCTGAGACGAGGGGCAGGGTCAGCATTCTGGGAAGGTAGTTTGGTTTGCTGCAGAGTTTTGTGCAACTCAGCATCTTTCTTGACAGTTACTGTTTTTCCAAACCTTGTACTTTTCGTAGTTTCAGCCTTTTTATACACAATGAAACAGGAAGAATGAGTATGTTGATTTACTAAATAACCTTAGAGGTACGTTTTTAAGCAAGACAGCACAGAGCAGAAAAAAGTGGATAGACTTCAAAGAGATTAATTGAAGTGATAGGGAGAACAAAGGAAGTTGGATCAGATAATGAAACTTTATAGAGAGGTTATCTCCTTGCCTTTTTAAAAATACAATGATGGAAGAAACAAGTGTGTGTAAAGATATATACATTTAACTCCCACAGTGATGAAACTTGGTATAAAGGAAAATTGAGTTGACTAATTTGAAGATGTGGAAAGACATCAGATGTCAATGTAGGAGAATTATCCTAAGACATACTTTTTGAGTCTTTGCAAATTAAAGGAATGTGTTTTGTGAAATAATTTAACCGAATTCTCAGGAGGTTTCAAAAGGACAAAGTTCAGTGTGAATAATAGGGTTATTAGAAGCCTCTTTGCTTGTATTGTATACATGCAGAGTTAGAATGAGGAAATTGGACTGTTTACCTTTAAAGCTTTGTTTCCTCCTCAGCTTCACCCTCCTTTCCCCTGTGTTTTCCTAAAGCTGTGTGTGGGGCTCTAGAATAGAGGAAGAATAGGTCCTCTCACCTGTCTCCATTTTTTCTTCTTAACCACAAGTTCACAAATGCATTTTCACATTATGATGATCTGTAAAAACAAACAGCTTTTCTGGAACCAAATTAATCTTTGACTTTATGGTTCATACTGTGTGACATAGGAGTGGGGGCAGGAGGGTGGAGATACAAGGTGTTTGGACCCTTCTGGCTTATGGGCTTGTCTTTTTCCCTTTTCCCTCAGGAACGGCGTGAATGTTGAGGGGGCAACACACAAGCAGGTTGTGGACCTGATCCGAGCAGGCGAGAAGGAACTGATCTTGACAGTGTTATCTGTACCTCCTCATGAGGCAGATAACCTAGATCCCAGTGACGACTCGTTGGGACAATCATTTTATGATTACACAGAAAAGCAAGCAGTGCCCATATCGGTCCCCACATACAAACATGTGGAGCAGAATGGTGAGAAGTTTGTGGTGAGTGTCAGCCCAACTCCATCCTCAAACATCTAGCTTTTGTTTTCCCCAATCTTATTTATTACATATATATTAGAGCACTGAATGACTACAACTGAGGCCAGTTGGTCTACCAGAGATTGGTTTACACATAAATAAAAATCACCAACCCTGATTTATTACAGGAGGTGGACTACAGAAACAAATAATTCTATTTCTGCTGAAGAATGATTCCATTTTATTTCCAGACAGTTTAAGTTTGCATTCTGGTCTGTTGTAAACATGTGTGAGTTTATTTCTTTAGTTTCATTCTGTTCTTTTATTGGTTGCCATATCTCTTTGCTAATAACAGTCTCTCCTTATTAACTCTGTAGAGCTATAGAGCGAGATTAATTTTAAAAGGTGGTATATTTCAAAACATGTGTGTTATAAACAGTTTGTCCACATCAGAACCTACAAGTGCCCTACACTCCTCTTCACATCTTGTTGTTTTTCATTTTCTTGGGAGATACCTGTGCAAATGACTAATTCTGGTTTTCCCCAAGGTCCTAATTATATTCTGAATGCAATTCACATAAACTGTATAAACATATACATTTCCCATCTGCTGGTAGTGTAGACATCAGGAGAGCCCGTCTGGAATCCTGGGAGATCTGTGCCTGCCCCTGTCCTGAATGCTTGTTCTTCAGAACCTGATTGCCATTGATAGCCCTATCTGCTTAATTTTTCTCTTGGTTGCGGTATGCTTTATTTGCTTTCAGTTATTTTGAGAGTGTTGATATAAGAAATTCATTATTCTTTGTAGAAAATGCAATAGGTTCTATTAGATATTAGCAAAGAGGCTGCATGTGTTTAAAGCTGACCTGCTGACTAAAGCTTCAGTCTTTGAAACTGAGATTTGTCCCCTGTATAGGAATGAACCAGTATACGTGTTTAATTATTTTTAGTGAGAAGATGTGAAAATCAAGCAAGGGAGCCAGAAAAGTTTCGATTAAATAATGTTTAACTGCATCTGTAATTTAGCTGGAGATGATAGCACAAAGGTTTTATGTCAGCCTGGTCTGTGTGTGCTTCTGGGTATTATGTTTCAGAGGTACTATACTTTGAATCATAAAGCATGTAAGAAATAGAAACCAAGTCAGGTCCTAAAATTAGAGCAGATTGGATGTTGAGACCTTTTTGAAATTACCTAAGACCTTAGGTGTCTCTGTAGATTTGAGAAAAGGAATGAAAATGTAGTAGTAATTTTCCTTTTTTAAAAAAAATCAACTTTATTGAGCATAACTTACCTACAGTAACATTCATCCATGTTAAATGCCCAGGTTCCTGAGTTTTGAAAAATGCAGTTTTAGAATCACTTCCACTGCAGTCAAGATACAGAACACTTTCGTCACCCCAGAAATCCCCTCATGTTGTACTCAGTGCTCCCCCACCGTTGCCCCTGTCAGCTACTGATCAGCTAGCTGTCACTATATTTTGCTTTTTTTAGATGTCAAATAAATGGAATCATACAATATGTAGTCTTGTGTGTCTGGGTTTGTTCACTTAGTTGTAGTCCTTTTAAGATTGATACAATAATTTGTTACTTTTTAATTGCTGATAGTATTCCACTGGATGGATTTACTACAATCTGTTTATCCATTCACTTGTTGATGCATGTTTGGGTTGCTTCCAGTTTAGGGATCTTATGACTAAAGAAATAACATTAATGTACAGGTCTCTATGTAAATATGTTTTCATTTCTCTTGAGTACGTACATAGCTAGAAGTGGAATTATAAGATTGTATGTAAGTGAAAGCTTGACCTTATTAGAAATCATCAAACTGTTTTCCAAAGAGGCTTTACTATTTTTGCATTCTCATCTGTGGTGGATAGTAAGCTCCAAAACTTCTTGAACACTTGATATTTTCTTTTTTTTAAATTCTAGCCATTCTAGTGGGGATAGTGGGATCTCACTTACTGGCCATTCTTATACTTCATTAGTGAAATGTTTGTTCAACTCTTTGGCCCATTTTAAAAACTGGGTTGTCTTATTTTGCTGTAAGAATTCTTTGTGTTCTGGATATAAGTCCTATATTAGATAGATGCTTTGTAAAATATTTCTCAGTCTGTGGCTTGCCTGTTTATTTATTTGTTTACTTTATTTTTAACAGTGTCTTTCAAAGAACAGAAAATGTCCATCAAATTTTGATGAAGTTCAGTTTGTCAGGCTTTTTTTTTTCATTTATGGATAATGCTTTTGTGTTCTAAGAAATCTAACCCAAGAACAAAAATCCTTTATGTTTTGTTGTAAAAGTGTTAGTTTAGTGAGGTATGATTCACACACCATAAATTCAACCATTTAAAGTGTAGAATTCAGTGGTTCTTAGTATACTCAAAGTTGGGCAGTCATAACCACAGTCAATCTTAGAACATTTTCATCACCCCAAAAAGAAACCCCATACTCCTTAGCCATCATCCTCCAAACCTCCCATTCCTTCCCTACTTATTTATGTCTCCATAGATTTGCTTGTTCTGGACAGTTCATAGACATGAAAACACATCATACATGTGTTCAGGGTTTATCCATGTTGGGGCATATGTCAGCCAAATACAATTACATTATCTGGATATACCACATTTAATTTATCTGTTCTTCAGTTGATGGGCATTTAGGTTATTTCTACTTTTTGGCTATTATGACTAATACTGTTAAGAGCATTGTGTGTACAATTTTTTTGTGGCTTTGTTTTCATTCTCTTAGATATATATCTAGGAGTAGAATATTGAATCATATGGTTACTCTTATATTTAACCTTTTGAAGAAATATCAAACTTTTCCAAAGTGGCTGTGCCATTGTTTTCACACTTATGTTTAGGTCTGTGTTCCATTTTGAATTGATTTCATGTACAATACTGTATGATATAAGGGCCAAGGTTCTTTTTTTCCCCATATGGCTATCCAGTTGTTCAGTAACCTGTGTTGAAAAGAATATCCTTTCCCCTTTGAAATACCTTGGCATTATTGTTGAAAATCAATTGAGCATGTATGTACGTTTTTATTTTTGTACTCTTATTCTGTTCTGTTGATTATATGTCTGAACACTTCAATATTTACATCATTTTGAGGTTGTCCTCTGTTTAGTATCCTTTCCCTTGAGAATGGGTCATACTCTTCTGGTTCTTTTGTACAGTGAGTAGTTTTGGATTGTATCCTGAATATTGTAAGTGTTACATGCTGTAAACCCTGGGTTCTGGGATACTCCTCTGAGGAATGTTGATGTCTTTGTTTACCTGGCAATTAACTGTGTAGACTGTGTCACTTCCTGTGAGTTGTACTTCAAGTCTCAGTCCAATTAGTTCAGCCTTTGACATGCTACTTTGAGTCTGTCCTGCATGTTTATCATTCATGGAGGAATCATCCTGAGATATATGTGGTATTCATTCACAGAATTAAGGCATCCTTTTATATGGTTCTCTCTCCTCTTGAATTCTTCACACATTCTGGTGACACCCATGGTTGCCCAGAATTTTTTCTCTCTCCTGCAGCCAGAAAGATGTCAGATTTCTCTTAGAGTTTTAGTTGCTTAAGTTATGCTACTTTGTGACTGAGGCCACTATCAGTGCAAATCCCCTTCAAAGCAGGAAAGACCCCACCTGTGGGGGGGCTTCATGCTTTGACTTAGCTTTCTAGCTTAATGTATTATTAAGAATCCTTAGGTATTTGGTTTTTGTACTTTGTCCGAAGTTTATGTCTTACTACTGACCCAAGGGTTAATCTGTAGGGTTTATACAGTAATACCTGAAACACAATCTTCAGTTCTGTTAGTTTTTTCCTTATGTTTTTTGAAGCCATTATGTTTTCTTGATGAATTGATCCTTTAACATTATGAAAAATCTTTCTTTATCCCTTGTAATATTCTCTGTCCTTACATACTTCACTGATTCTTACATATAGCCACTAATAGCCACTTCAACTTTCTTTTGATTATTGTTTTTATTGGATATCTTTTCCATCCTTTTACTTTCGTTTTATGATTTTTTTGTATCATTAATATACAATCACATGAGCAACACTGTGGTTACTAGATTCCCCCCATTATCAAGACCCCCGACATACCCCATTATAGTCACTGTCCATCAGTGTAGTAAGATGCTATAGAGTCACTACTTGTTTTCTCTGTGCTATACTGCTTTCCCTGTGCCCCTTCACCACCTTATGTGTGCTAATTGTAGTGCCCCTTATTCCCCTTCTCCCTCCCTTTCAATCCTCCCTTACCAGTCCCTTTCCCTTTAGTAACTGTTTAGTCCATTCTTGGGTTCTGTGAGTCTGCTGCTGTTTTGTACCTTCAATTTTTGCTTTGTTCTTATGCTCCACAGATGAGTGAAATCATTTGGTACTTGTCTTTCTCTGCCTGGCTTATTTCACTGAGCGTAATACCCTCTAGCTCCATCCATGTTGTTGCAAATGGTAGGTTTATTTTCTTATGGCTGAATAATATTCCATTGTATATATGTACCACATCTTTATCCATTCATCTACTGATGGACACTTAGGTTGCTTCCATTTCATGGCTACTCTAAATAGTTCTGCGATAAACATAGGGGTGCATATGTCTTTTTGAAACTGGACTTCTGCATTCTTAGGGTAAATTCCTAGGAGTGGAATTCCTGGGTCAAATGGTATTTCTATTTTTAGTTTTTTGAGGAACCTCCATATTGCTTTCCACAATGGTTGAACTAATTTACATTCCCACCAGCAGTGTAGGAGGATTCCCCTTTCTCCACATCCTCAGTAGCATTTGTCATTCTGAGTCTTTTTTATGTTGGCCATCGTAACTGGTGTGAGGTGATATCTCATTGTGGTTTTAATTTGCATTTCCCTGATAATTAGTGATATAGAGCATCTTTTCATGTGCCTGTTGGCCATCTGAATTTCTTCTTTGGAGAAGTGTCTCTTCAGATCCTCTGCCCATTTTTTAAACAGGATATTTGCTTTTTGGGTGTTGAAGCATGTGAGTTCTTTATATATTTTGGATGTTAACCCCTTGTCGGATACATCATTTACAAATATATTCTCCCATACTGTAGGATGCCTTTTCGTTCTGCTGATGGTGTCCTTTGCTGTACAGAAGCTTTTTAGCATGATGTAGTCCCATTTGTTCATTTTCTATTTTGTTTCCCTTGCCCAAGGAAATGCATTCAGGAAAAAGTTGCTCATGTTTATATTCAAGAGATTTTTGCCTATGTTACCTTCTAAGAGTTTTATTGTTTCATGACTTACATTCAGGTCTTTGATCCATTTTGAGTTTACTTTTATGTGTGGGGTTAGACAATAATCCAGTTTTATTCTTTTGCATGTAGCTGTCCAGTTTTGCAAACACCAGTTATTGAAGAGGCCATCATTTCTCCATTGTATGTCTGTGGCTCTTTTATCGTATATTAATTGACCATGTACTTGGTTTATATCTGGGCTCTCTAGTCTGTTCCATTGGTCTGTGGCTCTGTTCTTGTGCCAGTACCAAATTCTCTTGACTACTGTGGCTTTGTAGTATAGCTTGAAGTCAGGGAGCATAATCCCCCCAGCTTTATTCTTCCTTCTCAGTATTGCTTTGGCTATTCGGGGTCTTTTGTGGTACCATATGTATTGTATAATTATTTTCTCCAGTTTGTTGAAGAATGCTGTTGGTATTTTGACAGAGATTGCATTGAATCTGTAGATTGCTTTAGGCAGGATGGCCATTTTGACAATATTAATTCTTCCTATCCATGAGCATGGGATGTGTTTCCATTTATTGCTTTCTTCTTTAATTTCTCTCATGAGTGTCTTATAATATTCAGTGTATATAGGTCTTTCACTTCCTTAGTTAGGTTTATTCCTAGATATTTTATTCTTTTTGATGCAATTGTGAATGGAATTGTTCTCCTGATTTCTCTTTCTGTTAGTTTATCATTAGTGTATAGGAATGCAACAGATTTCTGTGTATAAATTTGTATCCTGCAACTCTGCTGAATTCGGATATTAGTTCTAGTAGTTTTGGAGTGCATTCTTTAGGGTTTTTTATGTACAATATCATGTCATCTGCAAACAGTGGCAGTGTAAGTTCTTCTTTACCAATCTGGATGCCTTTCATTTCTTCGTGTTGTATGATTGCTGTGGCTAGGACCTCCAGAACTATGTTGAATAAAAGTGGATAGAGTGGTCATCTTTGTCTTATTCCTGTTCTTAAAGGAATGGCTTTCATCTTCTCACTGTTAAGTATGATGTTGGCTGTGGTTTGTCATATATGGCCTTTATTATATTGAGGTACTTGCCCTCTATACCCATTTTGTTGAGAGTTTTTATCATGAATGGATGTTGAATATTGTCAAATACTTTTTCGGCATCCGTGGAGATAATCATGTGGTTTTTGTCCTTCTTTTTGTTGATGTGGTGGGTGATGTTGATGGATTTTCTAATATTGTACCATCCTTGCATTCCTGGAATAAAATCTACTTTATCCTGATGGATGATCTTTTTTGTTGTTGTTATTATCATTAGTCTATAATTACATGAAGAACATTATGTTTACTAGACTCCCCCCTTCACCAAGTACCCCCCACACACCCCATTACAGTCACTGTCATAATGGATGATCTTTTTGATGTATTTTTTAGTTCAGTGTGCTAATATTTTGTTGAGTATTTTTGCATCTATGTTCATCAGGGATATCGGTCTTTAATTTTCTTTTCATGTGGTGTCTTTGCCTGGTTTTGGTATTAGGGTGATGCTGGCCTCATAGAATGAGTTTGGAAGTATTCCTTCCTCTTCTACTTTTCTGAAAACTTTAAGGAGAATGGGTATTAGATCTTCACTAAATGTTTGATAAAATTCAGCAGTGAAGCCAGGCATTTTGTTCTTAGGTAGTTTTTTGATTAGCAGTTCAACTTCCTTGCTGGTAGTTAATCTGTTCAGATTTTCTGTTTCTTTCTGGGTCAGCCTTGGAAGGTTGTATTTTTCTAGAAAGTTGTCCATATCTTCTAGGTTAGCCAGTTTGTTAGCATGCAATTTTTCATAGTATTCTCTAACAATTCTTTGTAATTCTTCAGTGTCCATAGTGATATTTCCTTTCTCATTCCTGATTCTGTTTATGTGTGCAGACTCTTTTTTGTCTTGATAAGTCTGGCTAAGGGTTTATGTATTTTGTTTATTTTCTCGAAGAACCAGTTCTGTTGTCATTGATTGTTTCTATTGTTTTATTCCTCTTGATTTTATTTATTTCTGCTCTAATCTTTATTTATGTCCCTCCTTCTACTGACTTTGGGCCTCATTTTTTCTTCTTTTTCTAGTTTTGTTAATTGTGAGGTTAGACTGTTCATATGGGATTGTTTTTTGCTGACATAGGCCTATATTGCAATATACTTCTCTCTTAGCATGGCCTTCACTGTGTCCCACAGATTTTGAATTGTTGAATTACTGTTGTCATTTGTCTCCGTATATTGCTTGATCTCTGTATTTATTTGGTCATTGATCCATTGGTTATTTAGGAGCACACTGTTAAGCTTCCATGTGTTTGTAGGGATTTTCTTTTTCTTTGTGTAATCTATTTCTAGTTTCATACCCTTGTGGTCTGAGAAGCTGGTTGGTGCAATTTCAATCTTTCTGATTTTACTGAGTCTCTTTTTGTGGCCTAGTGTATGATCTATTCTTAAAAATGTTCTATGTGCACTTGAGATGAATGTGTTTCCTGCTGCTTTTGGGTGGAGAGTTCTGTAGATGTCTGTTAGGTCCATCTGTTCTAATGTGTTCTTCAGTGCCTCGGTCTCCTTACTTATTTTCTGTCTGTTTGATCTGTCCTTTGGAGTGAGTGAGGGGTGTTGAAGTCTCCTAGAATGAGTGCATTGCATTGTATTTCCCCTTTTAATTCTGTCAGTATTTGTTTCACATATGTAGGTGCTCCTGTGTTTGGTGCATAGATATTTATAATGGTTATATCCTCTTGTTGGTTTTGCCCATTTATCATTATGTAATGTCGATCTTTGTCTCTTGTGACTTTCTTTGTTTTGAAGTCTATTTTGTCTGATACAAGTACTGCAACACCTGCTTTTTTCTCCCTATTAATTGCATGAAATATCTGTTTCCATCCCCTCACTTTTAGTCTGTGTATGTCTTTGGGTTTGAAGTGAGTCTCTTGTAGGCAGCATATACTTGGGTCTTTTTTTTTTTATCCATTCATTGACTTTATGTCTTTTGATTGGTGCATTCAGACCATTTACATTTAGGGTGATTATCAATAGGTATGTACTTATTGCCAATGCAGGCTTTAGATTTGTGGTTACCAAAAGTTTAAGGGTAACCGCCTTGCTCTCTAAGAGTCTAACTTAACTCACTTAGTATGCTAGTACAAACACAATCTAAAGGTTCTTTTTTTTTCCCTCCTCCTTTTTTTCCTCCTCCAATCTTTATATATTACATATCATATTCTGTACTCTTTGTCCATCCCTTTTTATTACTTCTGGTGACAGCTATTTAACCTTAGGAACACTTCCATCTATAGCAGTCCCTCCAGAATACACTGTAGAGATGGTTTGTGGGAGGTAAATTCTCTCAGCTTTTGCTTATCTGGAAATTGTTTAATCCCTCCTTCAAATTTAAATGATAATATTGCCGGATAAAGTATTTTTGGTTTGAGGCCCTTCTGTTTCATTTTATTAAATATATCATGCCACTCCCCTCTGGCTTGTAAGGTTTCTGCTGAGAAGTCTGATTATAGCCTGATGGATTTTCCTTTGTATGTGATCTTATTTCTCTCTCTGTCTGCTTTTAATAGTGTGTCTTTATCCCTGATCTTTGCCATTTTCATTATTGTATGTCTTGGTGGTGTCTTCCTTGGGTCCCTTGTGTTGGGAGATCTGTGCACCTCCATGGCTTGAGAGACTATCTCCTTCTCCAGAGTGGGGAAGTTTTCAGCAATTACCTCCTCAAAGACACTTTCTATCCCTTTTTCTCTCTCTTCTTCTTCTGGTACCCCTATAATATGAATATCGTTCCATTTAGATTGGTCACACAGTGTTCTCAGTATTCTTTTATTCCTAGAGATACTTTTTTCTCTGTATGCCCCACCTTGTTTTCGTCTTCCCTAATTTCTGTTTCATTTTTTGTCTCCTCCACCGTACCTAATCTGCCTTTAATACACTCCATTGTGCTCTTTATTGATTGGATCTCCATTGTAAATTCATTCCTGAGTTCTTGAATATTGTTCTGTACCTCCATGAGCACGTTTATGATTTTTATTTTGAAATTTCTTTGAGTAAGATTTATTAATTCAGTCTTACTCAGTCCTTTCTCTGGTGTTGAGATTTTCATTTGAACCAGGTTCGTTTGATGTTTTATATTTGTATGTGGTGCTCTCTAGTGCCCAGAAGCTCTACTCTCTAGAGCTGCTCAGCCCCTGGAGTGATGTCCGGGTTGCAGTGGAGTGGAGCTGGTTTTTGGGGGAAGGAAAGAGCTGTTTCCTGCTTCCCGGCTGTTATGCCTGTCTCCACTGCCTGAACCACACAGGTTGGCAGACCACACAGGTGTAAGCCTATATGCTTTGTGTTTGTAACTGCTGCGGGGCTTCCCTCTGGCTGTCCTGACACCAGGGCAGGGGCTGCCAGTTTGCGAACAAGGTGCAGGCTAGCCGGGAGGAATACACAGTCGGCTGCGTATCACGGTGAGGGGCCTTGGAGCTGCATAGCCAGCCATGGGGATTGAGCGCCTGAAGATTAAGTTCCCAAAATGTTGGGCAGAGTGCACCCAGACAATTTTGTCTACCTGTCCTTTTTCCTGAGCAGTAAGCTCTGTGTAATCCTTGCCCCTTTAGCAACCCTCTTGCTGTCAGGAAGTCTCTCAGACTATCCGTCCAGATCAACTGGAAATGAATTCCTGTTTTCCACAAGCAGCTGGAATTTCCATCTCTCCAGGTATTCTGCCTGTCTTAGCTTTTCAACCCCACTAATCACCAGAGCACCATGCAATGTAGGTTCGTGCTTCCAGAGCAGATCTCCAGGGCTAGGTGTTCAGCATTCCCAGGCCTCCACTCCCTCCCCGCTCTGTTTCTCTTCTTCCCAGCATTGAACTGGGTTGGTGGAAGGGCTTGGGTCCCACTGGGTCAGAGCTTTGGTACGTTATCCTGTTCTGTGAGGTGTTCTCTTTTCTCCATGTGAATGCAATCTCGTGCAGCCTTCTTTCCTGTTGCTCTTTCAGGATTAGTTGTATTAATTACATTTTCATATTATATGTGGTTTTAGGAGGAGGTCTCTGTCTCACCTCTCATGCTGTCATCTTTAATCCCTAGTCCTGGTCTTTTATTTGTCATGTGTACAGAGTTTACATTTAGTATAATTGTTGATATATTACGTTTAAATCTGTCACCTTGTATCCTTTGTTATCTATGTCTCATCTGTTCTTTATTCCTCTTTTTCTTCTTTCCTGCCTTATTTTCAATTCACAGAGTATTTTTTAATGATCCCATTTTATCTCCACCATTGTATTATTAAATATAATTTGTTATTTTATTTTCTTAATGGTAGTTTTGTATTTACAGTATTCATATTTAATTTGGAAGTATTACGTTTAAATAATGCATTATTACCACTCACATAGTATAGAAATTTACAACAGTATTTTTTATTTCCTCCTATCCTTTGTTCTGTTGTTACATACATTTTACTTCTCTATGTGTTACAAATTCTATGATAGTTTGTTGTCTTTGCTTTAAACAGTGAAAGAGGTTAAAAATGAGAAAAGAGTTCATTTATATTTTATTTACTATTCCTGATGTCCTTCATACCTTTGTGTAAATCCAGTTTCCATTTGTGTAAATCCAGTTTCCATTTGGTGTCATAGTTCTTCTGCTTAAAGAACTTCCATTAATATTCTTTTGGTGTGTAATCTGTGGTCAGTGTATTCTGCTAATTTTTGTTGGTCTGAGAAAGTATTTCATCTTTATGTTTGAAAGGTATTTTTACAAGATACAGAATTCTGGGTTGATGGTGTTTTCTTTCAGTAGTTTAAAAATGTCACTCCAGGCTTCTGACTTGTATAGGTTCTGATGAGAAGCCTGCTGCTTTTAGTTTTTGTTCCTGTCTGTATAATGTTTTAAATCCCTGCAGCTGCCTTCAAAGTCTTCTTTCTATCTTTGGCTTTTCAAAGTTTGATTTCTATATGTCTGGGTGCATGTTTTTTGGTATTTTTCCTGCTTGGGGTTTTCTAAACTTTGTATATAATCTGTTATTTGATACTATAATTTTCAAAAATTCTAATCCAGCATGTCATCTAATATTTCTTCAGACATGTTGTTTTTCTCTTGTCCTTCAGTGACTCCAATTACATGTATGTTAGACTATTTATTATTGTCCTATAGCTTTTGGATCATCTGTTCTTTTTTTTTTAGATTAGATTATTTTTATTATCCTGTTTTCAAATTCACTGATTCTTTCCTCACCTGTGTCCAGTCTACTAATGAGCCTGTCAGAGAATTCTTCATCTCTGGTATCATGTTTTTATTTCTATCATTTTCATTTGGTGTTTTCTTTTAGTTTTATATCTCCTGAAATTCCCCATCTATTCACACATGTTGTCTGTCTTTCCCATTAGATCTTTTAACATATTAATCATACTTATTTTTAAGTCCCTGTCTGATAGTTTCAACATCTGGATATCTCTGAGACCGTTTTATTTCTTGACATAAGTGATTGGCTTTCTTTTTGTCTTGATTTTTTGTTCTGTAATATTTGATTGAATGTGAAGCATCATGTAGAACAGTAGAGACTGAAGTAAATCATATTTGAACGTGAAAATGTACAAGTGTTTTCTATTAGGGGACTGAGTTAGTTAGCTTGATTTGTGTTTTGTTGTGTCTATCAGTAATACCTTTACTTTGCCATAGGCTTCAAATCCCTCTAACAGTGGGCTCACTTGTGCATACAGTGGGGGCTCAGTGTTCTGCTCTTCACTTCCTCTAAGCTTTTAGCCATCCTGGCATGCCTCAACCACAGAAAGGTACTCTCCACCCTCTTGTTCCTTCTGCACTGGTAGACCACTCTTTCTTTGTACTTGGGCTAGACTCATGGTAGAGGTAGATGGTTTCTGTGTTTTCTGGTCCAGCCTTAACTTATATTTTTTAATGGAAGTATAGTTGATACACAATCTTATATTGGTTTCAAGTATACAGCACAGTGGTTCGGCAGTTACCCACATATTAAATCCTCACCCCCAACTAGTGTGGTTACTATCTGACAACATAGGAAGATGTTACAGAGTCATTGACTGTATTCTCCATGCTATATTACAATCCCATGACCAACTTATATTATGATTGAGAATTTTTGTGCCACTTTATCCCCCTCACCCTCCCTATCCACCCACCCCAATCCCTCCCCCATTGTAACCACTAGTCACTTTTCAGTGTCTTTGAGTCCACTGGGTCCAGCCTTAGTCTTAGTGCCTGTGTTTTGGGGGTGAGGCTTTCTTATTTCTCTGTCCTTCTTCCTTATCACAGCTAAATTCTACCTGTATCTCTAATTAATCTGTCCCTCCCCTAGCTGTAGCAGACCTCTACTTAGTATAGGAATCTGGCCTGAAGATTGTTTCCTGTCTCTCCCCAGGAGTAGAGGGTTTTTTGCTTTTACTCTTTACACAGAAGCAGTAGATCTTTGTTCATGTTTTCTGAATGAGTGGGTTTACTGCCCATCCCCAAGGGCTTAAGGCCTTTGCTTAGTAGAAAAGAAGGGACTAGGTGAAGTGGGTGGGGCCTTGCATCTATTTGCTAACAACTGCCAATCACTTTGTGCCTAGACTGACACAGGAGACTGTCTCTAGTCACCTGCCTTGTTGTTTCTTATGAGCACAAGAGGTCCACGTTGGCATAAAAGGCCTCTGATCCTTTTAAGTTTTGTTTTTAAGCTCTTTTAGGGTTAGTTTAGAATAGCTTTTACTTTACAACTGATTTAGCCCTGCTCCGAAAACCTGGATATTTTGAGTTCTCTTCTGAATGCCTTGTAGATTCAAGGGGGGGTTTCTCTAATCTGGCTGGAGGGAAGTCAAATGATTCCAGACCCTCTTTGAACTTCAGAAATTGTTAATTTTTCAGCTCGCCCTTGTATTTGAGTTGTTGATCAGCCAAAATTCAAGGAGGTCCTGTGTAGATTTCTAGAGCTGTGTCTCTTATCTCTCTGCTCTTGTGTAGTTTGTCCTACAAATTCCAGCTGCTTTGGCCTTCCTAAACTCCAGTCTCTGTCTCTCAATTCAGTGAAGTTACTGAACTCCTTTTGGGTTCCCCTGTCTGAGCTGCTGTGTTACCTTTAGGCATAAAGCCTAGGTTATAGTAGGGCTCATCCTCTCTGTTTTCCTTTTCTCAGGGATTGTAGTTCTTAGCTGCCTGTTGTCAAGCTTCTGAAAATGGTTGTTTCCTATATTTTATCCAGTTTTCTAATTTTTTACAACGGGAGATTAGTTACAGACCAACCAGAAGTTCCTAAATTGTCCTTAAAAGCAGAATATTTTTACTTATAGGTAATTCAATTAAAACTTGATTTTTAATATTCTTGGCTTTAAAAAAAAAACACCAATGAAACTTTACTTCTTAGTACATAGAAAGATAACTTTCAGATGGATTAAGCACTTAAATGGTGAAATAAAAAATTAAAAGCTCTTAGTAGAAAGTATAGGTAAATAGCTTTAGATCCTGGGGGTAGCAGAAAGTTTCTTAAGACACAGAAAGCATTGGTTACAAAAATATTAATAAATTGGACTCTTCTAAAACTGAGGAATTTTAAAAAATCAAGATACTTTAAATAAGTAAAAAGACAAATGGTATACTAGAAGACTGCACAATACACACAAATGAAAAAGATTATGTCAAGAATATAGTAAGTCCTCTACAAATCAATGAGGAAAGCACCAAAACTCAGTATAACAGTGGGCAAAACAAATGAATAGGTATTTTACAGAAGCAGACACTCACATTATAAATAATATACGAAGAGACCATCAACATCATTAGTAGTTAGGGAAATGTATATTAGGACTACAACTACAGTGAGAGATCTTTTCACACCCATTCCATTGGTAAAAATTAAGAGAATCTTTTTATATATTACTTAAAGGAACAGAAATCATTGTAACCAGTTTAGCTTACAGTTTAGCATTGTTTCTTTAGGTTGAATATTCACATACCTTATAACCCAGCAATTCCACTCTTAGGTATATACCTAGGAGAATCTCTTACACATGTACAAGGGGCATGTATACAAATGTTCATAGCAGCATTGTTCACAATAGCTAAAACCCAGAAATAACTAAAATTCAGGAACAACCCAAATGCCCATCAGTAGGAGAACAGATTTTTAAAAAGCAAAACACCAAAGTGTTATATACAGCAGAAAAAACCACAAAGATAGGTAACACTGTGGAAAAATAAGTCCCAAAGGTCTTATTCTGCATGATAAGCTTTTTGTAAAACTAAAATATCCTTTAACAATTAGAATAAAAAATAAAAATTTAAGGATTCCATGTAAATGCAGGAAACAAACTATAAAAAGAAAAGGAAATGATGAACATGGTTGAGTATGATAATTTTGGGGAGTCAGGGAAGCAGAGAGATGGAATGAAGGAGATAGAGACTATATGGTTAGAAATGTTGTTAAGGTCTTCGCTTTTAGTTTACTTTTTACAAGATTAAAAATAACTAAATATCTAAACAAAAAGCTTACCATAATGACACTGTTATGAACCAAGGATTAGGACTAACCCAGTTTTGTACCCTTGAGGTCCAAATAAAGAAAATAGAGACCTTGTAAATAATACCAACATTAGGGAAAACACAAGTGTACACACAATAAACCTTTGTTATGTAAGAGTATATTGTTGACATATTTTTTTCTTTACAAGAGGGAGCCTAAATACTTCATTTGGGAAGAATTCCTTAGTTAAGGATCTCACACATTTCACCCAGAAATCAAAGAGAGTGTTGTAATCTTTTGCTATTATAAATAGCATCTTGTGAGGTCTGAGAAAATGAAAACATTTCTTTCAGATCCTACATAGGATGAGATGTTACCATTTAAAAGTCTTAAGAAGTCTGTAGGTGGGACTGAAGGAACCAACAAAACAAAGATCTCTGATACCTGGAATTTGGGTTTTTGCTATTGAATACAGAGCCCAGATATTACTAGACTTGCTTTCCCTACAGAAGTTTGTGTTCATTGTAAGAATTTATTAGTTACCATCTTTGGGCATTCATTCCATCGAACTGAATTATGAGGATAGAGAAGAGGCAAGATAAGGATTTTCAACATTTACATATTGAGAAATTTAGAAATTATTTTGAAGCTGAATTTTGAAACTTTGACTTACAGAATCCAGAAAGACAAAATTAGGTCATTGATCAAATAAGTTTTACGTTTTCCTCACACACAGTTAATCCTCTTTCTCTTATTGGGGTCTAACTCAGCAAAGTGTATCCTAAGAGGTCTGAAATTTGTTACCTTCAGACAGCTGACTTTGCAGTCTGAACATTCCAACTTAAAATCTTGTAGGATATGGTCAGTTGGAGAAGAGAGTGACCAGTTTTCATTAAGGTCAGTGTATATCACAAGCTAGACTAACTTCATCTAATTCTATGTATGAGCCAACCAGTCTGAGGGTTTAAATTAAGATGAGAAGATCACAGAAGCACTGCTTCCTGTGTGTATCTTTAGTTCCTATTTGATTATGTTCCCCTTCAAGTCCAGAAAATACTTTCTGATGGATATTCTCATTTGTAATGAGACCTGGTCATTTCTCATGGACCATGGACATTCATGAGGTTTAGGCAGAAGACCTCACCAGGAATTAAGACAGTCAGTCAATTTTTTTGCAAATGATTGTGTCCACACGAGGGAAATGAATACTAATGGATCTTGGTTAATTTTAAGAAAAAGTGAAGAACAAAAAAGTCTCTGTTGTGGTCTCTCTTGGTACATTTCTCAGTAGTCAAACACAGTTAATTTTAAAATGGTTTGGCTCTTTTGGAAGCCATTATTACCTTTGTGAAAGTATTACTGAACTGTCAGTCATCCTATTTATATTTCTGTTCCCTTTATTTTCACATTATGGGGGAAGAGGTAAGTGAGAGGCTTGATGTTACTCTTACCACCTTATGAAGAAACTAAAATTGAATCCACTGTTAGGGTCTCTTGTTAAAATTGTCACAAAGGCCTCTCAAGTTGTAGGATTTTTTTCTACCCTGGGCAATGTTTTACTGGACTTGAGATCACTCAAGTGACCGCCATTGAGGAGATGGAGTCACAGTCTTCCTGTGCATTGTCAAAGACCTGCTGTACTCTTTGCACAAGGTAGCAGACAGGGTGTGTATCTTTGAATCAGCAATGCCACTAGCTAGTTTTAACTCCCTCCCTTCTTGTGGGAGGAACTCAGGCTGATTTATAACATTAATAGTGTATGAACTTGCCTTTTAAGCAAAGGATTGGTGATGTTAATTGAGAAATTTGGAAAGTTTAGTTTGAGAAGAAAATATACAAGACCATTTAAATGGATAAGACTTGAAATTGCCTGCCCTTAAGAAAATATGTGGTCTTGTCTGAGGGGAAGGCCGTTTTCTTTTTTATGCTTTTGTACTTCAGAAGGCAGTGATGGGAATACTTGGTAATATGTGTGATTCATTATCATCAGTTACAAATTTGAGCGATAATCACAGGAGCAAAGCTCATTGACCAAGATCATACACATTCCTGGAGGCTGTTTGGTAGTGATTAGACGTTTTGCTTTTAATTGGGGTAAGGATCATAGGAGGAGAGTTGTGGGAGAGGAGTTTTGAATTTCTAAAATTAAAATCCACCCTTTAAAGCTGATAATTGCCTTTAAAGATACTTTAAACTGTGTTGAAGGCAATTTTGATAGCAAAAACAAGACCATGGCCCCTTGAAGGGAGTGCCCTTTTATACATATAATTTCTGGCATGGTTATTAAAAGTAAGTCTTATTTTACAATAATCTTGATTCTCTGATTCTCTGTTGAGTACATACCAATCTGAGCCTAATGATTTTGTGACTTAATTTGTAGTAAGAAGGCTTTTTTAAAATTCTTCCCCTCACCAGGTATACAATGTTTACATGGCAGGGAGGCAGCTGTGTTCTAAGCGGTACCGCGAGTTTGCTGTCCTACACCAGAACCTGAAGAAAGAGTTTGCCAACTTTACATTTCCCCGACTTCCAGGGAAGTGGCCATTTTCTTTATCAGAGCAGCAATTAGATGCCCGACGTCGGGGGTTGGAAGAATATCTAGAAAAAGGTAAGCTGGCCTATCTTGAGCAGACATGAAATGAAGTCTTAGGTATATATCATAATACCTAAACTGAATAGCTAAGTTTCCTAAAACTCAATAGTGAAAGTAAGTCAAGTTTCTGACCTTAAATGTTGAATGATCTGAGCTTTGAAGCCAAGACTGAAATGTTTGGTTCAAGGATTAATAGTTAATTTTATTGACTAGCTGAGCACTTAACAACAGAAAAATGAGTTGTTGATGCTTTAAGGATCTTTATACATAGGGTTATGTTATTTGCCAACAAATACATGTGGATATGGACAGACTCATCAACATGTTGAAATGATTTGGGAACTAAGTGGGAATTATTTAAGATATATTTTTTAAATGATTCTTGGTTCACTGGCATATCCTACTTGAAAACTCATTATTCCTCTTACAGGTGTCCATGGATAGGTTTGCTGAGTTGTAGGTAGTAAAAAGTCCCTTTGTTTTAAGCAGCTTATAGGTAGAAGTATTGAAACTTACTTGTTATCTCAGGACTCCCAAATAATACATTAAGAGTTTGTGGGCGTGGATGCTGAAATATGTGTTTATCTAGAAAGGCATGGGGGAATTACACAGATCTCCTGAATGAGATAGTTCGTTTTGTGGCTCTTGCTTTGCTTCATTATAGAGTTGCATAATTGGCTAGCAGTGCAGTAGGCTTTTCTTTAAAATATTAATTTCATAGAATAGTGGTCTTACATGGTATTTGGTAATTCTGTGTCCTTGTGTCTTTATATAAGAACTAAGTGACCCAGTGGAAATTTTTTAAAACTTTGATGGAGAGCCTTATCCCTGAAGAAAAACCATTTTCCCTTGTAGAAAGTAGTGAAACTTCCTCATCCGTTTTTAGCTTTTTTTTTTTTCTTAATAACATGGATGGCCTCTAAACATACCCCTTGGGAAATGAGAGAGGGTATGATTTTTTTAATAAAATGAAGTGAGATCATCAGTGTAACTTAATCATCCTCATGAGAGTATCAGAAAATTAACTTTCTTGGATTTAGACCATTAGCTACCTACTTACCTGCCTACTTTCTTCTCTTTTTTTTTTTGGTTGTTACTGTTGAAGGTAAGGTGGGAAGATGTGCTCAGCTTAATACTTAATACTACCCATTTTTTTCAAAGTGTCTTTAAAGGCTTATGTTCTCTGACTGGGCTATTCCTAAGCCAAATAGATATTTTTCCTTTTGTGTTTCAATTTTGTATTTCATTTATTCCTAATTGACCTTATTCCTGCTCTGTTGTCTATCTTGTCAGTAGCTCACACAAGACTGCAAAGTTAGATTTACTTCCATTGGCTATATTTAATGTTTTTAGCAAGCTGCATCTTTGTACATCCTATTATTCCTCTGTTCTAGTTCATATTTATAAAATAAGTTAGATGACTTCCATTGGCTATATTTAATGTTTTTAGCAAGCTGCGTCTTTGTACATCCTATTATTCCTCTGTTCTAGTTCATGTTTATAAAAACATTTGTTGTGCCTTAAAATCTCATACTTCAGGGATGGCATATTACCTCAGCATTGCCTGCTACTGATGATTTCCTCTTAAATCTTGTTACGTTCTTGACTTTATATTCTTGATTTTAGGGCCTCATGCCAGCCTCTATCTTTGTTTTCTACAGTGTGCTCAATACGAGTCATTGGTGAGAGTGACATTATGCAGGAATTCCTATCAGAATCAGATGAGGTAGGTGCATACACCCTATAGAGACTGTTTGCCTTGTAGAGGAAAATAATTAAAGATGTCAGTTATGGATTCAATTGCCATAAATTCTCCAAGACTTTTTTTAACATCCTTTTCTTATGTATCCTTATCCTTAAAGCCTTAGTGCTAGGTCTGCCTTGTCTTTGAAGCCTTCTCTGATACTCATCAATTTGTCATTCCACTAAGAACTATTACAGTCAGTATTACTTAATTATCACCTTGTTGCTGTCATACTGTATTTTTTATTCATATAATTAGATTATCAATTTATATTTTTAGCTTACTAGAGTGTGAGCTACCTGTAAGAGCTGAATCTTCTTTTTTTCCAGCTCTATTGAAGTATAATGATAAATAGGAATTGTATATATTTGAGATGTATAACTTGATGTTTTAATACATGTTTACATTGTGAAAAATCACCACAATCCAATCAAGCTAATGAACATATCCATTACCTTACGTAGTTACCATTTCCTTCCTTCCTTCCTTTCTTTTTCCTTTCTTCCTTTGTTTTTGTGGTAAGAACAGTTAAGATCTACCCTCTTAATAAATTTCAAGTGTATAATACAAAATCGTTAACTGTGGTCACCATGCTGTCCATTAGATTTCCAGAACAAGAGCTAAATCTTGATTATTTTTATAGTCCCAGTGCCTTATCACGTTAAGAATATTGTAGGTGCTTAATAAATAGGGTTGAGTAGAAGAATGATTATGTAATGCTACTATATTAAATAATGTGTTATCCTCTATTTTATGTCTTATTTTTTCAACTAGATTATAAGTTTCTTGCAGACAAGGACTTATAATGTAATAGGCTTAGGATGATTTTAGACAATGAATAGTACTTTTTAAAAAAGTGGTAAATGAAGATAGATTTGTTCTACATAGTTATTTCTAACAGATTAAAAGGTAAAAAATCTGTTAGAAGAATGTGTTCATCATCAAAAGGAGTAAGAAAGAAGGATTTCTTTTGAATTAAGGAGGATGAGAATTGTTTACTCTTTACTAGAAGAAAATTGGACATCAGACTAACTCAGATTTCTGAGTTTGATCCATTTTTCCTTTTAAAGGTATCATGATTAGGAACTTTGAATACTACTTAAGCCAGTCTAGCATACTTAACCATTTAAAACCACAGAGTATTTGTTGAAACTACTGCTTTCAGTTGTTTTCTTTTCTAATTTGTGAGTTTTGAATGTTTAGAAGTCAGCCAAAAATCTCATATGTGTTTGACCTAGACTGTTTCACACAAGTTTTTTGTTTTGAAATGTGCACATATTGGCTACAACATGTTTCTTTCCTCCCTGTTCATCCTAAAGGTTAATTTCTGTTGTAGCCTAAAGTCAGCTTTATGACTAAATAAAATGTATTGATTATAAAGTGTCTTTTTCTCTTTCTCATTGGAACTCACTTTTTCTCTTTCATATATTTAGGTTGTTATTCAGCTAGCATGTTTCACAGAGAGTAAAGATATACCGGGCCATAAATTCTTTCTTGTGCCTTTTTCCCCCAGAACTACAATGGTGTGTCCGACGTAGAGCTGAGAGTAGCATTACCAGATGGAACAACAGTCACAGTCAGGGTTAAAAAGAACAGTACTACAGATCAAGTATATCAGGTAAATTAAACTTGAATAAGTAGATTTGACATTGAATAGTATAAAACTAAGGAAAACAGATTAAATAAGTTAATATATATAAAGTGCTTGGAGTATCTGGCATATAATAAGTTTATTAAATATTTGCTACTATTGTTGATGCTATTATTAATGTGAAAGTACTTTGCCCTCCTTTAAAGAAAGGTATGATAAATATTCCAGGTTGTAGTGGTTGTGATTAGCACCCTTTCTTTTTAATTGTAAAAACTTTATAACATATATGAAAACAGAAAAGTACAATGAACCCCCAATTATTTATCACTCATATTTAATAATCAAGATTTTGCCATGTTCTGTTATGTTCCTGTTTTCATTTTTCTTTGTTTAAATATTTTAAAGCAAATTCCATGTTATGGATTTGTGTATATTTCAGTATACATCTCTAAAAAATACGGACATTCTTCTTAGATAACCACAAAACCATTGTCAAACCTAAAAAATTAACAATACTTCCTTGGTGTTAACTAATAACAAAACCCATAGTCAAATTTTCACAGTTGTCTAAATATGATTTTTTTTATAAGGTGGCTTGTTAAAATCTGGATTTAAACAAGTACTCACATCACGTTTGGTTTTTACATTTTTTAAAAAAATATAAAGTTGTCTCTTCCATTCCCTAGCTTTTTTTTCCATGTTACTATTACAGAAGTTGGGTCTGTGCCTTATGGAACATCCCACATTCTTCATTTATCTGTTTGTTTTTTTCTTTGTGTCATTTAACAATGTCCTCCTATCTCCTTAAATTTTCTATAAATGGAGACTTGCTCTAAAGCCTTGATTAGATTTAGGTTCAGCCTTTTTGATAGGAATACTTGATAATTGGTGCTATATATTTCACATTGCTTTCTAACAGGAGGCATATAATATCTGGTTAATCCCACTTTTAGTGATACTAAGGTCAGTCAGTAGGTTTAGGTGGTGATAACCTAAGCTCTCTGTTTTAAAGTCCCCCATTGATCTTTAATCAGATGAGTCTAGCACTGATGATTGCTGCCTTAACCAGTGATTTCATTAAGGGTTGCAAAGTGCTGATTTTCTAATTCTTTCATTTCTTCACGTTTATTAGCTAGAATTCTTCTGTAAAGAACTTTTCCTTATCAACTACGGCTATTTAGTTATTCTGAATGACAGTTTGTACCAAAGGGAGGGGGATAAACATTTCTTTCCTTTTATTGCCAATTTTCAGAATAAGGAATTGGTGCCCTACTTAATTCAAATAATGTCCAATGAGATAATTATTTGGTTTGATTTGGTTGTTTTTAGTATCACGTGAGTTTTTAGATATTCAATGTGATTTAATCAATAGCATGGATTTTTTTTGATGCTCAAATTATTCCATCTTTAGCCAGTGGAAGCTCCTTCATGTCTGTTCTTACATTCTTTTTTTTTTCCCTCTGGGGTCACAGGGAAGTATTTTTATTTTTTTAATTTTTATTGAAGTATTGTTGACATAAAATCTTATATTGGTTTCAAATATACAACACAGTGGTTCAACAGTTACCTGTATTATTAAATCCTCACCCCCTCTAGTGAGGTTACTAGCTGTCAACATAGAAAAATGTTACAGAATCATTGACTATATTCTCCATGCTATACTGCTCCTGTATTCTTTTGATGCTGCGCATTTGTTTATGATAGCATCCTTGCTTTTTGAAGCAAGATGTTCTCACCTCTGTCTATGTATATTTCCTACCCTAGAGCTATAATCAGCCATTTTCCCCAAGGGGTCCTGGTCCCTTTCAGTGAGAAATTGTATTTAAGATTTTAAGATTATGATCTGGGTTCTGGGTATAATTGTTGCTTTTAAGCCTTTTCACTGGTCTTTAATCCTGATTTGATTTTTTCAGGGAGACCAGCAGTTTTGTGAATATTAACATTTGTTTCTCCTTTGTAGCAAACAAAAATCTATTCCCCATGCATTTACTCATATACTCTATACCATGGAAAGGATATATGCAGGATTTGAGGTATTTTTGAAATTATAAAATGGTGGAGTGGATGCAAGGAAAATGTTAATTTTGCAACTTACTGATGTTTTCTTTGTTTTTCCCAATATTTCTCTAGCAAGGCCTAATTTTCCCCCCTTTCTCATCTTACCCTGTTTGGAGAAGTCAAACTTCTCCAGACCTTGAGAGCGTTTAACTTTCTCTCCAGTGCAGTATAGAATGGTAACTAGAAAACTTACATCTCCAGTGTTTACCTCATACCAAAGAGGAACCTAGGTCTGATATGTGAGCAGATCTAGGAAGAAGGATAGAATCATATTTGGTTTACTCTATGACACTAATACTCAATAATTTTATCTTCTTTAATGCCTTATTCATATTGGGGTTGATCTTGAAATGTTACTACTAGTTTGTTTTTTGCTTTGTATTTTATTACTTGTATATAACCTTGATTTTCATATATTTGCACATGCAGTCTTTCAATGTCTTTTTGTCATATTATAACTTTAGTTCCTAGAGAAAAGGACTAATACTTGTTTAATGTGCCTCTGCTATGCCAACATTTTGCTGTTTCATGTGGATACTGATGATGGTAATTCTTAGGAAATGGTGGCCCCCAGCCTGAGACATGGATCATCTGAAAAATAAAAGTAATTTGGGAAGCATGAACAAAGTTGGCAAACAGTATTCTAAACTTAAGAACCAAAGACATCTTGTGTCAGGAGCCTATATTAAATGTAGGCCAAATGTGTGAGACTGGATATTTAAGAATTTTTCTTCTTCAGATCTGTCCTTCTTATCGAGTGTATTTCTTGTAAGTGCTGTTAAAAAAGACCCTCGTGGGCTGAAGTCATAGTTCATAGAGGAAAGCTGATTTTTTAAATTAAGGTATCATTGATATACAATCTTTGGAAGGTTTCACATGAACACCATTGTGGTTTCAACATTCACCCATATTAACAAGTCCCCCCATCCCATCCCATTGCAGTCACTGTTTATCAGTGTAGTAAGAAGCTGTAGAGTCGTTACTTGGCTCTGACTAGTTCTTTAGTGCACCACAGAATCGGCCAGATGTCCATGTGACATACTTCCTTACCTCCTTCAGGTCTTGATTTAAATGTCATCTCAGTGGGCCTTCCCTCACCACCCTATTTAAAATTGCACACACATACACCTGTGTTTCCAATTCCTCTTTCCTGCCTTGTATTTATCCAAAAAACTTATCACCATCTAACATAGTATATTTTGTACTGTAGGAAAGCTGATATTTAAGGAGAGACTATTAAATTGGAGGGGAGAAACTCACATTTAGAGATCATAACTGTTTGGGTCAAATACAGATATTTTTCCCATTTATGTCATGGGTGCACGTGTGCATGTACACAGACACACAAAGAAGGATGGCTGTGGACCATGTATTTAGTTTACATGAAACCAAGATGGCAAAATTCCTCCCTTTCTCCTCTCCACATGCTTACACCTGTCTTTTCCCACAGCATTGTCTGATTTAGTTTCCCTAGAACTAATCTATTCTGGTTACACTTTAGGCTATTGCAGCAAAAGTTGGCATGGACAGCACAACAGTGAATTACTTTGCCTTATTTGAAGTGATCAATCATTCCTTTGGTAAGTGCCAGTAGCTAATATTAAGTTTTGTTTAGGGGCATTTTATTCTAATACTGTCAGACTAAAGAATCCAGAAGCTGTCAGATGAAACTGCCCAGAGAAGAATGTCTTAAAGACAAGGGGAAATCCCACTCACTAGGACTTTCTTCAATAAGCAGACCAGGCAGACTCCATTAATCCCAAGTCAAAAGGGTGTCTGATCACTGTTGATCCTTTTTCCTCTTTTGTAAGTATAAGTTACACCAGTGCTGAAGCAGATAATTCATGAGGTTCTTTCAAATCAGAGGTTCAGAATTTATGTATTCCAATGAAACAGCCTTAAAAAGAGGGAATTTTCTCTTTAGCCACAATTTGTTTTAGTGTACTTTATGCTTTTTGTACATTTCTAAGAATAGCTTTTGTGTTCAGGAGTTGGAGATACATTGCTTAAAAGCCATTGCTTTAATGCATATATTTAAGTTTCTATGTAAATAAATATCCTCTTCTTAATAAACTTTATTTCATGGTGACAGGAAGTTTCTCATATATGTTATTTTATAAAAGTTAGGACTGGTGGTCACATTAGTTGTACTGAGACCACAAAGGAGAGGAAGTCTGAGGGCTTGCTCTGAATGACAGATTTCCCACAGTTTGTGTGTCTTTTCCGTATCATGTATATACAGAGCTAATGCAAGAAATGATAGAAAATACTGATTGATCAGACCTTCATCCCAGGAAGAGTGAGAGTTATAGATTTGGGTCACTTGCTATCCCAGGTCATGGTAGAACAACTTTGATAATCCCCCTGAAGCAGCCATCTCCCTGTTACTCTTTATCTTCCCAACTCCCTATAGTCTAACTTGGCAGACATAAGTGTTAGAAAGGATTGCTGGGGAACCAGGACCCTTGGATTCTAATCTTATCCTTCTTTTTTAAGCTTTAGTTAATACATAAAATGAGAAATGTTAAATCCGTCTTCTGCAGTGTTATAAGGCCAAGAGAAGAAAACTCTGAGCCTTTCCAAAGGGAAAGCAATATAGAAATTAGGAGTGGTATTAGTAATAGTAGTTAGTAGAAATTAGTAGTGTTTTATCCTTATTGTGCATTGTTAGGGAGAGGAAGTAACATTACCTTGAAGATACTTTTCACTTTAATGTATTAGAGTTGCAGATGGGGAGTCTTTCAGCACTTAATAAAAGCAGTTCTTTGAGAATTGCCACATGCAGGACTCTGAATGCACCATAGCTGGGTTAGAGGATAGGCTTGCTTTAAGGATGTTCTGTGGATGTCACTGTAACTTACCAGAAAATGGGTCACGTATTTTAATTGACTTTGGAGTAGGTGCTTTCTGCAGAGTCAGCAGGTTAACTGTAGGGTGTTAACTCAGGTGATAGATTTCAGTCTGTTTGAGGCTCGACTGGCCATAGTCGAGGTTAGCAGGGGTAGATTCAGCCAAACAGTTACTTTGTGGTCCCAAGGCAGAGCCCCGTGATGGATCTAAGCTGATGTCCTGGTTAATGTAAACCTGCCATGCTGGATCTTCCCTACACACAGTTTATACTAGGAAGAATCCTTATGTATCTTTTCACTCTAGCTTTCTTTGTTTTGTCTTCTCTTCAGTACGTAAGCTGGCACCTAATGAATTTCCTCATAAACTGTACGTCCAGAATTACACATCAGCTGTGCCAGGCACCTGCCTGACTATTCGAAAGTGGCTTTTTACCACAGAAGAAGAAATCTTCTTAAATGACAATGATCTTGCTGTTACCTACTTCTTTCATCAGGTGATTGAGTTGATCTTCCTAGAAAGGTCTGATTTCTTTTTCTGTTTGTATGTGGTGGGTAATTTGCCAATCCAGTGAGAATCCTTGGGTAAGCTACTTTGCATCATGGATCTTGGTTAAATTCTTAAAATGTTCTATCCCATTCACAAAAGATAAGTATGTTTAAAAAGTAAAGATCTCCTAGAGTTTAAAATGTATTTATTAGTATTTTTTTAAACAACAGAAAATGAGCATTATGGCTATGTACCATTTCAAAAATTTTTCATCAAAATCATATATACATAGAGTTTAA
Organism: Manis javanica; assembly: GCF_040802235.1. Taxonomy (NCBI): domain Eukaryota; kingdom Metazoa; phylum Chordata; class Mammalia; order Pholidota; family Manidae; genus Manis; species Manis javanica. The sequence goes on from NC_133159.1 coordinate 109,400,261, forward strand.
GGCATCAGATAGTTCTCTACAGGTTATTGAAAAATATTAGTTGCCCCCACTTAGCTTCATCTCCCTCTACAGGCAACCACTTGAACCTCTTTTAGCTTTGTTTTTTGTTGTTGTTTTGTTTTATATTTACTTCCATGTCTCTTTTTTATAACTTGGCTATATTGCTTCTACTTGATTTCTCAGGTTCAAGAAATATCTTTTTATTTCCCACTATAGAAGATGAGAGTCTAGCTCTATTTCCTTCCCCGTTCCTACTATAGTCCCATACCCATACTCAAGTGCACATTGGTAGGTGACAGAGCTAGAAGTTGAGTAAGTCTTTTGACTTCAATCCTGAACTCATTCTGTTATGCACATATCTTCCCTTAAAAGACTATGGGGAATGATTTCTACCTTAGGGAAATCAGCAGTCTTCTGATAAAGTTTTAAGTGAACTTGCTTGTGTCTACATAGAATTGTCCTTGTAGCGATTCACTGAGGTTAAGATTCTGAATGCCCTGGACAGATGATTCTGTTTGCTCTTTTTCTTTTTTTCTCCCAAAGATCAGTTTCCCTTACTATTAGGTTTTTAAAGTTTTTCTTGGAGTGGAGGAGGGGCGGAATGAAGTTGAGAAGAGGGGGTGGGTATGCATATTTCATATAGCTAAACCAGGAAGAGTTTAGAATTGGCATATTATATCAGGTACCTTCATGTCTGTATCAAGTTCCATCAGGGATTTTTTTCCACTCATGGTCTCAGATTTATCACTTTCTGTCTTCCAGTTGCTACTACTATAGTTTAAAGTCTTGTTTCACTTCATGCTTAACAGTACTACAACATCATTGGTCTCCCTTAGTTTATTCTCTCCTTAGCTTTAATGCATTTGGCACTCATATACAAGCCAATTTTTCTTTAGACAAAATTTTTTATTGCTTATTTTATGTTCCTTCTCTCCTTAAGTCTAAATTCTTGTGCCTACCTTTTAGGGTCCTTCATAATCTGTTAACCTGCCCATGCAGCATTATCATTCATTGTCCCCTACCATGGATCCTTTATCCAAATCAGGCAAGTCTGTCTCCTGAATGTATTTAAGTTTAAACCCATTCTTATTTTCTGACTTAGCAAATAGTTTCTTCTGTTCATCCTATCCTTTGGGGTCTGACCAAGGCTTCCCTGGTGACAATTAGCAGTAAGCTCTCCTGTTCTGATTGCATATATCAGTATCTATACCACACATTTTTGTTACTTTGTTGTTACTTTTAATACAGTATTATATGCTGTCTTTCAGTGTTCTCTGATTCTTTCGTCTATGAATTAACCAGAATTTAAATCTCTTAGCATGAAAAACCAGATCCCTCATGTGCCTGTAACAATCCTTGAGCACATGTCAGATGCTCTTTAGATGCTTCTCATTCCAATAAATATACCCATGTGGCAATTAACTGGTGATGATGATGATGGTCCAGATGGACAAGAGTTATTCTGCAAATGAATCAGTGTCTCTTTTATTTTTACCACAACTGTGTTTGATAATAATGATTTTTACATTTCTTTCTTCCCTGCCTTTGTTTTGGTGACAGGCTGTTGATGATGTGAAAAAAGGTTACATCAAAGCAGAGGAAAAATCCTACCAGTTACAGAAGTTGTATGAACAGAGGAAAATGGTCATGGTAGGTTTATGTCCCCATAATCTCTTTACAAAATAACCCTTCTTATCTCTTAAACCTGTTGTTCCTGTCATTTTTTAAGATGTTGCAACCTGGTCAGTGGTTTAACTAAAAAAAAAAGGAGGGGATATAGACCTTGATATAAAGTCCATTTCATTCTTCCATGTAGCACACAAAGAGGTTATTTTGCTATATATAGCAAAATATATATATTATTAATAATATAACATTTTGTTGGTAAAAAAGTTCTAAAATAAAAGCTGTGTAAAACATTTAATATGATAAAGATAAGATTCTCTAAGAATTGATATTAAGATTTTTAACACTAGAAGTTTTTTTGTGATTTAGCAGTCCCCATATCATTTGTTTTTAAAACTTCCATCTCTTTGCAGTTGCTTAAACATTATGGTCAATGGTGCTTGTGATTAGTGTGATATCCTAGAGCTGTGCTGTTCTGTTCAGGAGCTGCTAACCTCCTGTAGCTATTTAAATTTAATTTTAAATTCAGTTAAATTAAATAAAATTTAAAATTCAATTTCTGAGAAGCACTAGCCATATTTCAAGTGTTGAGTAGCCCCAAATGTAACTACCTTATTAGACAGCTCAAATACAGAACATTTTCATCATCACAGAAAGTTCTGTTGGAGAGGGCTGCCTAGAATATTCCTTAAATGTCTTAAAATTAGTTTTCGATTTGTATCTGCCATAAATACAGGGATGGAAGTTGTCAAAAATAAAATTTGTGAAGAACACTTAGAAAAACTTCCACTGATGACATCTTAAAATTTCTTGGCAAATTCATGTACAGTTGAAACTTTTCCAATTATAATATTCATGATTTCACACAAGGCAGTAATTGCATTGGTAATGATTCTGATAGGTCACTTGAATTTCTTTTGTACTTTCTGTGCATTTTTTTTGTGAGGGAATATTCATCTCTCTAAATTAATTGGGTTTGAATAAGAATGCAAACAAGTCAGCTATTGAACTTAGCCTGTAAATTTTATGTCTAGCTGAGATAGTTATTTTGTCACTCACATGACCAAAAGTAGTAAATTTTCTTGCCTTAGAAAATTGCCAAAGATCAGGGAACCATGTACCAGTGTTCTGCATACCAAAAGGCTGAAATAGACAATACAAAAATTTTTTTTTAATAGAATTAAGTCTTGGCAGAATTTTACTATATGGGAGACAGGATTTTAAAACTCAGCTTCTCCTTGTTCTTTAACATAATGGCATTGTTTTCTGTGTATTAATACATGATTCTGACCAACAGGCCTGCATCTTGTCAATGAGAAGGACCATCAACCTCTGCAATAGTTCTCTGCCTTTGCCAAAGCCAAGAGAATCCAAGTGCTTCATAAGGGCTTCTGATAATACCCATATGGAATATATATTGTTTCTTTGCACATATAGTACTCCAAACACACTATCTTCCATTTATGCATTCAACAGAAAACATTTGTTGAACACCAAGTGTATGCCAGGCATAGTGCAAGTTGTAAGAGAAATAAATAGGTTGGGGTTGTTCCATGGAAACAATTTTCTATAATTTAACAAGTATAGTAATCTATTATGAAATCATTTTAGACTCGTTTGTGTCTTGCAATCACCCAGTTAAGAACTCAAGTGCAGTTGGTACATTTATTGATATGTTTCCCCATTGGTCATCAGAATTTAGTATAAAATACATTTAAACATTTATGGAATTCTAATTGTCTTGAAAACCTAGTGCCAACATCTAAGTGTGTACTAGCCCCATCAACTGCAATCACATTTTAAAGAAAATCCCACAAAAGTTTGAATTTTATTCAAGTATAATTTTGTATGTTCAAGTATTAGTGTTTAAAGACATTAGCCTAGCCAATGATTATGGTCAGTACACTGAAACTTCCAACACAGATATGCCTGTCAGAGCCCACAAATCTTGATACCATTATCTATAGCAACTTAATGTGGTTAATAGGCCTAAGATTAGGCCAAATCACTAAGATTAGTTGCCCGGTCACTGTGTGACCTTCAGCAATTCAACAAACTTCTCAGTTTTCATTTCTTTTCTGTAAAATGAGGATGTTCAGATTGCTAGCTATTAAGTAGAATCTTGACAAAATATCCAAACTTCTTGGTAGATAAATAAGCTTTGTGTTCTCCACAAGTAAGTTCCCTTGTTCTCCAAATACAGAGGACAGCTCATATCTTTGCCATAGTTTGTAATACTTACCCAGTATGATAAAAAATGTTTTTGTCTTCTGCTTATTTATGTAGAGTGAATCCAAAATTTGGATGGTTGAGAATATAAGGTATAAGAGAGAGATTATTTTTTCTATTCTTCTTTCTTTAACTCACGTGAATAGTAGACCTGTGTAAGTAATTTGTGTCTTTCTTATGTTGGAATGGCCTAATTTGGCCATTGTTGAACTGACAAATTTCTTGTTAATGTTTCTTAACATAATTTGTATTGATTTCATACAAGGCAGTATGTGTGAAAGTCAGTATTTCTTAAAGTGTAGTCCTCAGCTCAATTAAAAGGGAATCACTTGTGAAGCCTGCTTAAGTGTAGATTTCTGGACTCCACCACACATTTACTAAACAAGAGTCTCTGGGAATATGATCTAGGAATCTTTGTAAAGATTTTTAATGAAGCACCCTGGCAATTATGAAACTTTCAGTGCTTCAAATCGCTACTCTAGGGGTTTGATAGAGTTGGCTCCAAATGTTCCTATCAAGCCCTTATTTCAGTTTTAGACCTGTTTTGACTCTTGGCATGTTGTTTGGGAAAACAGAATGTTCTCCAGAATGGAGCTCATCCCACTCATTGAAAGTGTTTTGCTCTGTTAAGTACTGAGTCTCTGCTTTAATAAATGTCTTATATCTGTATTTGCCAATCTTGCTGAATATTGAATGAAAATAAAATGTCCCATGCTATACTTTTCTTCTTCTCTAGCCTAATGTGGGCCATCATCTAGTTGGTGTGTAAAGAATCAAGGAAGATAATTTAGGAAATATATTTAGCTACATAAAATTTAATATGAAAGGAGAATGGACAGGATAGCTTTGTTTTAATTATATAGCTACATCCTTATGTAATATGTTTGAAAACAGACATTCACTTTTCAAATTTTTGGATGTGTAGAAAATGTTACATATTTTTTCTCTTCGTGCTTTGTGCAAATCCAGCATTGTAGAGATTGTCCATTTAAAGCTGTGAAATACTACCTGACATAAGAATCTCTGAAAACCTTAAGTTTCCCCAATGAGACTTTACCCATCTCATCTCACTGAGGCCATAGGTGCCCTTAGTTTTCACTCAGGTTATTTTTATAACTTATGCTATTAGGAAGTCACCTGAAGGTCCTTTGCTTTCAAGGACTACATTCTTGAGTATGGAGGAATAAATCAGCCTTTTGATTAAAAGGGGAGGGAGAGGGACACATACTATGTGCCTGGTATTGTTGTAGGCAGTATTGTACATTCGCATTCCTTCTTTTATGACAATGCAGTTGTCACTGGACTTTACAGAGGAGAGGTGAGATCTGAGAGATGAAGATTCTGACCTAAGATCATAATAGCTTGTCAGAAGTGGAACTATGTTTTTAACCCATTCCTGTCTGGCTGAGTGGTAGTCATGTCCTTTATTTCCAGGTGGCAAAGGGTTATCCCCCAGGTTGAGTAATGTATACCAGGTCATAAAGAGAGAGTTCAAGATATTCAGAGCTTCATGTTTCTTCTTTCCCTAATTCCTCACTTTGCACATTTCTCTTTTTAAAAAAAATCTGTACAACTCCCAGTTAGGAATATGGCAGAACTGTTTTCTTATTAAACAGTAGTAGTGCCTCTCAAAGAAGAGAACTCTCAGCAAATATGTTATATGTAAGCCATTTTGTTGAAGGACACAAGCAGAAGTAGGGTCAAGGCTGCATGATGCCCACTGGCATTTGCAGATGTCTTAAGCATTTTCAAGCAGAATTTGCTGCTTATTGAGCATGAAGAAAGCTTCTATGACTGTGTTAGGAGGATGACTTGGATTGAGTGCTGGAGGTTTGGATGCAGGGCACTCTTCTTTCTCTTTAACATTTCATTGTAGACATTTTCATATATATAAGGATGTTGAAAGAATAGTACATTTAGCCCCCATGTACCCTACCCAGCTTCAGCAGCCTTCAACTTTCTGCTGTTCATGCTTCATCTATCTCACATGCTTTTATCCTCTGGACTTTTAAAAAGTAATTTATATACACATCATTTCACAGGGCAGTCTTTTACTTTTTTTTTTTTAAGTATCATTAATATACAATCGTGTTTAGGTTTCACATGAGCAGCATTGTGGTTACTACATTCCCCCTATTATCAAGTCCCCACCACATACCCCATTATAGTCATTGTCCATGCACCCCCCTACATTATGTGTGCTAATTGTAATGCCCTTTAATCCCCTTATATCTCCCTTCCTAGCCACCTTCCCCAGTCCCTTTCCCTTTCATAACTGTTAGTCCATTTTTGGATTCTGTGAGTCTGCTGCTATTTTGTTCCTTCAGTTTTCACTTTGTTGTACTCCACAGATGAGTGAAATCATTTGGTACTTGTCTTTCCACCTGGCTTATTTGAGAGCATAATACCCTCTAGTTCCATCCATCTTCTTGCAAATGGTAGGATTAGTTTTCTTCTTATGGCTAAATAAAATTCCATTGTGTATATCCACCACATCTTCTTTATCCATTCATCTACTGATGGACACTTAGGTTGCTTCCATATCTTGGCTATAGTAAATAGTGCTACCATAAACATAGGGGTGCATATGTCTTTTTGAATCTGTGATCCTCTTTTCTCAGGATAAATTCCTAGGAGTGGAATTCCTGGGTCAAATGGTATTTCTATTTTTAGTATTTTAAGGAATCTCCATACTGCTTTCCAAAATGGTTGAACTAATTTGCATTCCCACCAGCAGTGTAGGAAGGGTTCCCTTTTCTCTGCGTCCTTGCCAGCATTTGTTGTTCCCTATCTTTTGGATGTTGGCCATCCAAACTGGTGTGAGGTGATATCTCATTGTGTTTTTAATTTGCATTTCCCTAATGCATACCAATGTGGAGCATCTCTTCTTGTGCCTGTTGGTGATCTGAATTTCTTCTTTGGAGAAGTGTCTGTTCAGATCCTCTGCCCATTTTTTAATCAGGCTATTTGCTTTTTGTTTTTTGAGGCATGTGAGCTCTTTATATATTTTGGATGTCAACCCCTTATCAGATATGTCATTTATGACTGTATTCTCCCATACGGTACCTTTTTGTTCTGCTGATGGTGTCCTTTGCTGTACTCACAGAGCATTCTTTTTTTTATCCTATCATTAATGTACAATTATATGAACAAAATTATGGTTACTAGGCTCCCCCTGTTATCAAGTTGCCACCACATACCCCATTACAGTCACTGTCCATCAGTGTAGTAAGATGCTATAGAATCACTACTTGTCTTCTCTGTGTTATACTGCCTTCCGTGTGTCCCCCCACCTACGTTATACATACTAATCATGATGCCCCTATTTCCTCCTTATCCCTCTCTTCCCACCCATCCTTCCCAGTCCCTTTCTTTCCCTTTTGTAACTGTTAGTCCATTCTTGGGTTCTGTGAGTCTCCTGCTGTTGTTCCTTCAGTTTTTGCTTTGTTCTTATACTCCACAGATGAGTGAAATCATTTGATACGTGTCTTTCTCTGCCTAGGTTATTTCACTGAGCATAATACCCTCTAGCTCCATCCATGTTGTTGCAAATGGTAGGATTTGTTTTCTTTTTATGGCTGAATAGTATTTCATTGTATATGTACCACATCTTCTTTATCCATTCATATACTGATGGACACTTAAGTTGTTTCCATTTCTTGGCTATTGTAAATAGTGCTGTGATAAACATAGGGGTACACATGTCTTTTTCAAATTGGGCTGTTGCATTCTTAGAGTAAATTCCTAGGAGTGGAATTCCTGGGTCAAATGGTATTTCTGTTTTTAGTTTTTGAGGAACCTCCACACTCCTTTCCACAGTGGTTGAACTATTTTACATTCCCACCAGCAGTGTAGGAGGGTTCCCCTTTCTTCACATCCTCACCAACATTTGTTGTTTTGGATGTTGGCCATCCTAACTGGTGTGAGGTGATATCTCATTGTGGTTTTGATTTGCATTTCTCTGATGGTTAGTGATGTGGAGCATCTTGTCATGTGCCTGTTGGTCATCTGAATTTCTTCTTTACAGAAGTGTCTGTTCAGCTCCTCTGCCCATTTTTTAATTGGATTATTTGCTTTTTGTTTGTTGAGGTGCGTGAGCTCTTTATGTAATTTGAATGTCAACCACTTATCAGATATGTCATTTATGAATATATTCTCCCATACTGTAGGATGTCTTTTTGTTCTACTGATGGTGTCCTTTGCTGTACAGAAGCTTTTTAGTTTGATACAGTCCCACTTATTCATTTTTGCTTTTGTTTCCCTTGCCTGGGGAGATATATTCATGAAGAAGTTGCTCATGTTTATGTCCAAGAGATTTTTGCCTATGTTTTTTTCTAAGAGTTTTATGGTTTCATGACTTACATTCAGGTCTTTGATCCATTTTGAGTTTACTTTTGTGTATGGGGTTAGGCAATAATCTAGTTTCATTCTCTTTCATGTAGCTGTCCAGTTTTGCCAATACCAGCTGTTGAAGGGGCTGTCATTTCCCCATTGTATGTGCATGACTCCTTTTTCGTATATTAATTGATCATATATGGTTGGGTTTATATCTGGACTCTCTAGTCTGTTCCATTGGTCTATGGGTCTGTTCTTGTGCCACTACCAAATTGTCTTGATCACCGTGGCTTTGTAGTAGAGATTGAATTCAGGGAGTGTAAATCCCCTGCTTTATTCTTCCATCTCAGGATTGCTTTGGCTATTTGGGGTCTTTTGTGGTTCCATATGAATTTAGAACTATTTGCTCTAGTTCACTGAAGAATGCTGTCGGTATTTTGATAGGGATTGCATTGAGTCTGTAGATTGCCTTATGCAGGATGGCCATTTTGACAGTATTAATTCTTACTATCCATGAGCACGGGATGTGTTTCCATTTATTGGTATCTTCTTTAATTTCTCTCATGAGTATCTTGTAGTTTTCACAGTATAGATCTTTCACTTCCTTGATTACATTTATTCCTAGGTGTTTTACTCTTTTTGATGCAGTTGTGAATGGAATTGTTTTCCTGATTTCTCTTTCTGCTAGTTCATCATTAGTGTATAGGAATGCAACAGATTTCTATGTAGTAATTTTGTATCCCACAAGTTTGCTGAATTCAGATATTAGATCTAATAGTTTTGGCATAGATTCTTTAGAGTTTTTTATGTACAATATCATGTCATCTTCAAACAGGGACAGTTTGACTTCTTCCTTACCAATCTGGATGCCTTTTATTTCTTTGTGTTGTCTGATTGCCATGGCTAGGACCTCTAGAAGAATGTTGAATAAAAGTGGGGAGAGTGGGCCTCCTTGTCTTGTTCCTGATCTTAGGGGAAAAGCTTTCAGCTTCTCACTGTTAAATATGATGTTAGCTGTGGGTTTGTCATGTATGTGGCCTTTATTATGTTGAGGTACTTGTCCTCTATACCCATTTTGTTGAGAGTCTTTAACATGAATGGATGTTGAATTTTGTTAAATGCTTTTTCAGCATCAATGGAGATAATCATTTGGTTTTTGTCCTTCTTTTTGTTGATGTGATGGATGATGTTGATGGATTTGCTAATATTTTACCATCCTTGCATCCCTAGTATGAATGCCAGTTGATCGTGGTGGATGATCTTTGTGATGTATTTTTGAATTCAGTTTGCTAGTATTTTGTTGAATATTTTTGCATCTGTGTTCATCAGGGATATGGGTCAATAATTTTCTTTTTTCATGTGTCTTTGCCTGGTTTTGGTATTAGAGTGATGTTGGCCTTGTAGAATGAGTTTGGGAGTATTCTGTTCTCTTCTACTTTTTGGAAAACTTTAAGGAGGATGAGTATTAGATCCTCACTAAATGTTTGATAAAATTCAGCAGTGAAACCATCTGCTGCAGGCATTTTGTTCTTAGGTAGTTTTTTAATTACCAGTTCAATTTCCTTCTGGTAATTGGTCTATTCAGATTGTCTGTTTCTTCCTCGGTCAGCCTTGGAAGATTGTATTTTTATAGAAAGTTGTCAGTTTCTTCTAGGTTAATCCATTTTGTTACCATATAATTTTTCATAGCATTCTCTTATAATTCTTTGTATTTCTGTGGTGTCTGTAGTGATTTTTCCTTTCTCATTTCTCATTCTGTTTATGTGCATAGACTCTCTTTTTTTGTTGATAAGTCTGGCTAGGGGGTTATCTATTTTGTTTATTTTCTCACAGAACCAGCTCTTGCTTTCATTGATTCTTTCTGTTGTTTTATTCTTCTCGATTTTATTATTTCTGCTCTAATCTTTAGTATGTCCCTCCTTCTACTGACTTTGGGCCTCATTTGTTCTTCCTTTTCTAGTTTCGTTAGTTGTGAGTTTAGACTGTTCATTTGGGATTGTTCTTCTCTCCTGAGGTAAGCCTGTACTGCAATATACTTCCCTCTTCACAAGGCCTTTGCCATGTCCCACAGATTTTACATTGTTTAATTACTGTTGTCATTTGTCTCTATATATTGCTTCATCTCTTTTTATTTGGTCATTGATCCATTGATTAGTTAGGAGCATGTTATTAAGCCTCCATGTGTTTGTGGGATTTTTCATTTTCTTTGTGATCTGAGAAGGTGGTTGGTACAATTTCAATCTTTTTTGAATTTACTGAGGCTATTTTTGTGACCTAGTATATAATCTATTCTTGAAAGTGATTCCTGTGCACTTGAGAAGAATGTGTATCCTGTTGCTTTTGGATGAAGTGTTCTCTAGATGTCTGTTAGATCCATCTGTTCTAATATGTTGTTCAGTGCTTCTGTCTCTTTACTTATTTTCTGTCTGGTTGATCTGTCCTTTGGAGTGAGTGGTGTGTTGAAGTCTCCTAAAATGAATGCATTGCATTCTATTTCCCCCTTTTATTCTGTTACTATTTGTTTCACATATGTAGGTGATCCTATGTTGGGTGCATAGATATTTATAGTAGTTATATCCTCTTGTTGGACTGACCCCTTTATCATTCTGTAATGTCCTTCTTTGTGTCTTGTTACTTTCTTTGTTTTGAAGTCTGATTTGTCTGATACAAGTACTGCAACACCTGCTTTTTTCTCCCTATTAGTTGCATGAAGTATCTTTTTCCATCCCTTTACTTTCAGTCTGTGTATGTCTTTAGGTTTGAAGTGAGTCTCTTGTAGGCGGTATATAGGTAGGTCTTGTTTTATACATTCAGTGGCTCTACATCTTTTGATTGGTGCGTTCAAACCGTTTACATTTAGGGGGATATCGATAGGCATGTGCCATTGCAGGCTTTAGACTCATGGTTATCAAAGGTTCAAGGGTAATTCCCTTACTATCTAACAGTCTAATTTAACCCACTTCATATGCTGTTACAAACACAAACTAAAGGTTCTTTTTTTCCCCTTCCTTTTCCTTCATCCTCCATTTTTTATATGTTAGGTATCATATTGTTTACTCTTTGTCTATCCCTTCATTGACTTTGGAGGTAGTTGATTTGATTTTGCATCTGCTTAGTTATTAACTGTTCTACTTTGCTGTGGCTTTATTTCCCCTGGTGACATCTGTTTAGCCTTAGGAATACTTGCATGTATAGCAGTCCCTCCAAAATGCACTGGAGAGGTGGTTTGTGGGAGATAAATTCTCTCAGCTTTTGCTTATCTGAAAATTGTTTAATCCCTCCTTCAAAGTTGAATTATAACCTTGCCAGATATAGTATTCTTGGTTCACGGCCCTTCTGCTTTATTGCATTAAATATATCATTCCACTCTCTTCTGGCCTTTAAGGTTTCTGTTGAAAAATATGATAGCCTGATGGCTTTTCCTTTGTATGTGATCTTTTTCCTCTCTGTAGCTGCTTTTAAAAGTCTATCTTTATCCTTGATCTTTGCCATTTTAATTATTGTATGTCTTGATGTTGTCTTCCTTAGGTCCCTTGTGTTGGGAGGTCTGTGCACATCCATGGCTTGAGAGACTATCTCCTTCTCCTTCTCCAGATTGGGGAAGTTTTCAGCAATTACCTCCTCAATAACACTTTTCTATCCCTTTTTCTCTCTCTTCTTCTGATACCACTATAATGCAGATATTTTTCCATTTGGATTGGTCACACAGTTCTTTCAATATTTTTTCATTCTTAGAGGTCCTTTTATCTCTCTGTGCCTCAGTTTCGTTGTATTCCTCTTCTCTAATCCCTATTCCATTTACCATCTCTTGTACTACGTCTAATCTGCTTTTAAATCCCTCCATCATATGTTTCATTTCAGATATGGAATTTCTTTATAATTGAATCTCCATCTTAACGTTGTCCATGAGTTCTTGAATATTTTTCTGTACCTCTATGAGCATGTTTATGATTTTTATTTTAAACTCTCTTTCAGGAAGATTTGTGAGTTCAGTTTCATTTGGCCCTTTTTCTGGGGTTTGTGAGATTTTGTTACGGAGCTCTTCCAGAGAAGCCTGGAAGCCATAATTCTATGTGGTGCCCTCTAGTGCCCAGAAGCTCCAGTCTCTGGAGCTTTTCAGCTCCAAGAGTGAGGTTGGGGGTCATTGGGGAGCAGTGCTGGTGCTGGGGGGAAGGAAAGAGCTGTTTCCTGATTCCCGTCTGCAGTGCCTGTCTCCAGTGTCAGCCAATGGGCCGAGCACACAGCTGTAAGCTTCTGTGCTTGGCGTCTCTAGCTGTTGTAGGCGGGGCCTCTCTCTGGCTGGCCTGACGCCAGCACAGTGACTGCCAGTTTGCGAGCAGGTGCCAGCATGCCAGAGGGAAGGCGCGGCAGGCTGCGTGTCACAGTGGGGGGCCTCAGAGTTGAGTAGGCAGCCAGGGAGATGGAGCACCTGACACTCCTAAAAGTTCCCAACCTGCTGGGCAGAGTGCACCCAGACAACCTTGTCCACCTATCCCTTCTCCCTTACAGCAAGCCCCGTGCAAACCCTGCCCCTTCAGCAGCCCTCTAGCTGCTAGGAAGCTTCTCAGACCGCCTGCCTTTCCTTTGTCCAATAGTGGCCAGATGTGGATTCCACCCTCCACAAACAGCTGCAATTCTCAAGCACTCTGCCTGTCCCAGCTCCCCAACCCCACCAATCTCCAGAGCACCACACAATGTAGGATTATGTTCCAAAGCAGACCTGCAGGGCTGGGTATTCAGTGGTCCTAGGCTTCCACCCCGTCCCAGCTTCATTTCTCTTCCTCTTGCCCCTGAGCTGGGGTGGGGGAAGGGCCTGAGTCCCACCGGTTCAAGGCTTTCATATGTTACCCTGTTTCGTGAGGTCTGCTCTGTTCGTGAGGTCTGTATGCAGTCTGGTGCAGCCTTCTTTCCTGTTGCTGTTTTAGGGCTAGTTGTACTAACTATATTTTCATACTGTATTTGGGTTTGGGAGGAATTCTCTGTCTTACCTCTCATGCTGCCATCTTGAATCTCTCACAGAGCATTCTTGAGAGAAAACAGTTGAGCCCTCTGGCTAAGGATAATGGAGACTTTAAAATTATGTTTCAAGCTGTCATTTTTTGAATACCTAATTATGTCTTAAAGACTATGCTACGTATTTTAATGCTTGCAAATAACTGTATGATATAGGTACTGTTATTATTTTCCTTTTTAAAAGGAAACTAATGCTCCTGGGATTTAGTCAATTGCCTGCATTCAAATAACTTGCCCGAGGGTGCACAGTTAGGAAATGATAAGGCCAGGGTTCCAGCCCTGGACAGTCTTGGCCCAGGCCCTTGATCACTCCTGTGTGTACTGCTTCCTGTTTGAATCTTTGCTTCTCATTGTAACCCCAGCAGAGTTCTCTTCTGTAACACTGCCTGCCACAGTTACCACAGTAATATAATGGCCATAGATTTCTCTTTGTTCATAATGCCAATAGCAGGGCTAAGCAATGTCCACTTTTATCATTAATACAAGAAGGATGATGATAAAGGGAGATGAAGTAGTGTGACAGAAGGAAGGAGAGATGGGAGAAGAAAAATGATGCAAATGGAGTCTTGTGGCACTTCTGAATCAACCTGTCCCTGTATTCTTGCATAACTTTTCCCCTTCAGAGTTGCTATTATTTTACCCAAGCAGAAATAAATTCAAATCATTTAGGGAAGGGAACACGTGGTGTGGCTTTTCTCTGAACTGTTTCAGTCTTCCCAGACAGTCCCTAGCGGCAGTAGCAGTGACCTCAGGTGCCATGCACTGGCATTGGAGCCAGAGGCTGCCTAGGGTCCTTTTTGTGCCTGTGTCCTTTTTTTTCTCTCTTGGTAAAAATGAAGGCAACTGTCCAGTGTATTCTCACTTCCTGCCCATCTAGCTGAAACAACTAGGGTTTTGTGCCTTTGTCTTCTCTCCAACTCAGCACACATTACCAGTGTGCCCTGTTCCTATGTGGCATGCAGTTGGGGTGTGGAGGCTCAAGGTTGTTCCTTATTTCTGAGACAGTACCTGAGAGGAAACCAGGTCAGAGTCCATGAGTTGTCTTTTTTTTTTTTCATCATTGTCCCCTTATTTCTCTTCTACTGTCCATCCTGTTCATCTTTTACTCTCTCCCCTTTCAACTCAAAATAGTAAGTTGAGTAAAAAAGAGGTCATCCTTTATTGTAGAGGAGAAAGGACACAAAGCTGAGTTAGAGTCAGTAGTTCAGACAGCTCTCTGGATTAGTCTTGTAGCATTGTACCTGTAAGGGTCACATACGTCACTGGATTTTGGTCCACATGCTTTAAAGGAGGCATATATCCTAGAGCCCCAGGGTCTAGTGGGGCTGACTGGGGGACTAGTTAGTGATAGAGAAAAGATCAGTGGCCTGGAAGCCTGGCTTCTGACTGGTTGTATCACTTACTATTACCTGTGACCAAAAGCAAGTTTCATACTATTGTGGGTTCCTGTAAAATGACTAATTTTTAAGGACTCTTTCAGCTTAAACATTTTATGAATATGAGATGTGGGATGGCTTAATCCTCATCACTGGGATCATTGTAACTTTTGATTGAAGAAGAAATGGGGTGAAGCATTAGTTCCTTTCCTTAATTATAAGGCCATCCCTTCGGTGCAGTGAAAGTAGAGGGCCAGACTAAATGGCTTGTGAGTTCCCTTCTAATCCTAGGAGTCTTGGCTGCAGTGTCCCTTCTGACTTCATTTGTATATTTGTTGAGAGAGGAAGCAGGGTTGAACTATGGAGGTGGAAGTTGGACAAAAAACCATCTTGGATTCCTGTCTCAACTTAGGGATGGGTGTGAGACCAGAAGCAAGGTCTTCAGATTGCTGGGCTAGAGGATTCTCTTCGTTCTTTCTCTTGTGCCATCTCATTCACTCTTTGTGGTGGTTTAGTTCCCTAGTAATGCTGTTTCCACTTCCTTTTTTTCCCCTAGTACCTCAACATGCTAAGAACTTGTGAGGGCTACAATGAAATCATCTTCCCCCACTGTGCCTGCGACTCCAGGAGGAAGGGGCATGTTATCACAGCAATCAGCATCATGCACTTTAAGCTGCATGCCTGCACTGAAGAAGGGCAGCTGGAGGTGAGGGTACAGTTGGGGGCCCTGGGTTTTGGGGCACTGGGGGACTTTGGTTTTCAATCACCTGCTGTGCTTTAGTTCTTTCTGGGATGGTGGGGATGAATTCAAAACTGTTCGACTGGGGTAGATAATAAATAGGCCTTAGATTCACACTAATCCTCACTTCCCTTGGCTACTTGCACTGACTTGTACTCTTCTGTCGCAGTCTTCCCTCAAGTGACGTGCACATCGTTGTTTCTCTTCTGCTGCCTGGTTCAGAAGCACCTTGCCTAAGATACCCAGCATTCTCACACTTACTCTCTTGTTTTTGGTTGTTTAGAACCAGGTAATAGCATTTGAGTGGGATGAGATGCAGCGATGGGATACAGATGAAGAAGGAATGGCCTTCTGTTTTGAATATGCACGAGGAGAGAAGAAGCCTCGATGGGTTAAAATCTTCACACCATATGTGAGTGGTAGAGGGAGAAGCGTGCTTGGGGAAAGTAGATTGGGCTTAAAGTTCTCCTTCAACTAAATGCATACATGGAGAGAGCTATAGAGATAGCAGCTATCTTGAGATCAGAACCTGTTTGAATCCTAGAGCCCCTGGTTCTAGTCTTTCCTGGAGGCCCAACTAGGATTGGCAGTTTCACATCTCTCTTCAGTCACAGTTACCACTAGCAGGAGCCAGAGAATAGTAGATGAGCTAGGCCTGGGTTTTGTGCTGCTTGTCAGGGTTACTACCCTAGGCTGAGCAAGTTTAGAAGGTAGGGTGATGGAGGCTGGGAGCCATGGCAGGAGCTGAGACTCAAGGCCCTGTGGTGCCTGGTCTTGAAAAATCAGTGAATGTTGCTATTGTGTGATTTTTTTTTTCCAGTTTAATTACATGCATGAATGTTTTGAGAGGGTATTCTGCGAGCTCAAGTGGAAAAAAGAGGTAATTCTAAACAATCATGAATTGACTTTTTCATCTTTTTTGTTTGTTTGAAATTTATAGGCCTCTGGCCAAATACCTGGGATCCTCACTTCCATCTCTGTTTTTATAGGAGTAACAGAGAGACTTGTTATCCCATGTGAGCCAGGGATCATTAGCCTTCCAGAGAAGTTAGCCTTTTGATGCTGGACTGTGCAAAAAAAGCCCTTATTCCCTTGTCTAGAGAGTGGCCATTGGCTGTATAGGCTGTTTCATCTCTCATAACTTCATGGACACTCCTCTCCTATTTTTTATCAAATCACGTTGCATGTTGTTCCTGACCCAGAGGGGCGGCCGTCCTTAGTTTTAGCTGTTCTGACTGAATGAGTCATGACAGAGTCTGTTTAGGCCGACCAAGAACGTGTATGTGTGGGAAGGTTTTGCTTCTGCTTTACTTTACTGCTGTACTGTCTGTGTACACCAATGCTGGCGCAGAATTTCAAGATTCTGAATAACTAGCTACCTACTCTCAAAGAAAATGTTCCCAAAGTTTAGAAAGTAAAGTCAGGAACATGAACGTTTATATTCTCTGCAGAGTAGATTCTCTGGGCTCTGAAAACCAGATCTGGATTCTCTTCCAGCTTTTTTTATCTGTGATTTTGGGCAAATCAGCCTCCTGACATCTCAGTTTTCTCATCTATGAAACAGGAAGGCTGAACCAGACAATTAAAATCCAAGGTCCCTTGCAGGTCTAAAAGGCTGTGATTTTACATGGGAAGTTAAAAGGGGCAGGGCCCAATCAGGTTGAGTCATCCAGTCATACATTTTATGTTTCTGTTTGTGGGATTTTCTCCAGATGGGACGAAATGTGGACACCTAAGGCTTCCCAATAACTCTTCTTTTTTTTTCTTTCAGAACATTTTCCAGATGGCGAGGTCACAGCAAAGGGATGTGGCCACCTAGCCTTTCCTTATCCGCTTCCTTTCTCTTCACCCTCATTCTCTTACCCCTTTTGTCTCCCATGTCAGACAGAGTTAACCATTAACATAAAAGACAAGGAAAAGGAAAAAAGTCACTCTATTCAAAAGCCCTAAACTAAATATTATTTAATAATCCGTCTGAATTTCATGTCTCTGGAATTGAGCTTTTAAAGAACAACAGATTGGTCAGCACCAGGAGTCAACTGAGTTAAGACAGGAAAAGAAATAAGCCCAACCAACTTGCCAAAGGTATCTCTGTCCCTTCACCTGGGCCTCATACCAACAGACTCTCCTTGTACTATATTTTTAAAACTGGAACTATGAACTTCATCCATTTGCACGGTTCAGACATATATATGTATGTATGTAAAAATTATATATATACAAATTAGTTGCACGTATATACATATATATATTTCTTTTTAAATTTCATATTGATAGCAGTACCTTTTTTAGCTTGTGTTTTTACACACCTTTCACTAGAATTCATGACTTCTTTCTTGCTCTCTTTATTTTGAAACAAACTTTAAAAAGGAAAAAAAAATTTTACAGGGAAAATACCTCTCCTCATGAAGGACTCGAAAAGTTTACAATCTGCTTGGGTTCCTCCTGCTCCCCCACTTTTGTATTGAGTGAAGATTCTGGTTCATGGGTTGCCATAGAGTCTGAAGAGCAAGGAGTGTAATTTCTTTATCTTCAAAGAGACTGCTTAGGGAGGAGAAAGAGGTGTGTTTTTCAAGGGCAACAAAGCTGCAAAGCTGCAGGGAGAGTCTAAAGACTTGCTGTGGTCTCTGGATTCCAAGAAAATTATCCTAGTCCATCTCACTCGCTCCCACTCATAGCTTCCTTGCCACACTCCATGTCTCCTTCCTGCTTCCCGAGGGCTGCTTGTATGCTTTCCCCTTGACTGGCTGAGAATGGAGGGGAGGGTGGGCTCAGAAGGTTGACGCCACAGGAACCTGAAATACCTCGTGGTCGTAATTTTCCATTTCCCTGCCATTTCTGAAGCAGGAATAGTACTAGGCACCAGAGTTAAAGCTGATACCTTTAGGCACAAAGATTGGACTTAGGTAGGGTAAAGAAAGGAAGAAATGTCTCGTGTATATAAGCTTTCCCCTACTTCATTCCTGACCAGTAAGCACCTATAGCTATTACATTTTCTGTGACTTCCTTAAAGAGCAGTACTGGGGGAGGATCTGACAGTATCCCCAAGGCCTTGGGGAAGCTTGGAATGGGTCAGTGGTCTATGCCCACCAAACCATAGCCCATCCAAGCCAGCTGAGGAACCAGGAAGGAGCAGCAGGTATATGGTTGATTTGGGTTGGATCTCAACATTTAATTAAGAAGAGACTGAAGGAATATCTCGTGGTCCCTCAAAGAGCTCCTCGTCTGACCTTGCTGTTAGACCATTTGAGGTCTGAGAGCTACATGCATGATCTGGGGCCAGGGCTGACTGGGGTAGGTCAACATTCTCCCTGCAAGCCCCATAGATAACTGTACTGGGAGCACCAAGTCAGGCTGTGATGTAACTGAATACATCTATGAGCCTTCTTTTCTTTTTCCCTTCTCTACCTTCAAGACAAAAACTGCCAGGGGGGCATCTTTGGCTTTAAGTGGGAGGCAGCATAGTTGGTTTTAGTCAACCTCACTGAGCAGTGTTAGGATGGTTTGAAGTTTCTTTTCTTGTAGCTTAGTTTGCAGATCATTGTGAGGCCACTTTACTTGCTCTCTCACTCTGTTATTCTGGTGGCCACTTGCCCCAGGGAGTGTGGGAGCTATAGGACTTCCTGTCTTCCCTCCCTTTCTCCAGACCTAGGTGGAGTCACAGAGTGTGAAATGTAAGAATGCCGAATGCTTATTAAAGTTGCAGAGAGCGATCCCTGATTTGAAGGATTTGACACAGGGTTGGCTTAAATGAATTTAATTATTTAGCTTAATTATTTGGAAAGAATAACCTGGAAAGAAGGCAAATTCATTTCCCACTCTAAGATGCTAAAGAGGCTTTTGGCACCAGCTGTGTTCAAACTGTAAAAGTAGCAATTTGCCCCTCTTCCCTCAGAGTGTCAGAGAAAGGAACAAATCCAGGAGCATGTGACAGTACAAATGCTGACCTCTGGGTGTGAGGTTCAGGGGGATGCTCTTGGAACAAAAGCCCCTTAGAGTGGCACCATCCCCTTTCTGGCCTGATATTCACTTGGTGCTTTGGAGACTGGGTGAGGGACCCATAGGGAGTTGGTCCATTGGCAGAATCTGTTTAGGAACAGCCCCTGCTTGAGGCTGTACCACTAACAAATTCCAGCTACAGCAAGGAGTAGGGAAGGAGGGAGGTCCCGGGGGACAGCGCCTGCTCCTCCACCCGCAGCAGGCTTCCTGCGACGGCTGCAGAGCTCACTGTGGCTGTGGAGCTCTTCAGGACCAAGCTCTTATTTGCATGAAGCAGTGTTAGGATAACATTCCCTTTCCCCCTTGCTCTGCACTTGCTCTCCCTAATCTCTACTACCTTTCTTTGTCCTGGGTTCTGCCCAGGGAGGCTTCTACCCAGTCTTTTTAGGCAGTTTGTCTCTGAGAAATTGAAGGGTTCCCCCTTCCCCCTGGATCTTTCTAGTCTCCTCTTTTCCTCCCCTTCATACTCAGTTTCTGTCCTCTTTGGAGTTTTTTGTGGATTAGGAGAAAATGCAGGCCCTGAGAAACCTGTGCCTGTAGAAAGGTTCTCTTGGGCCATGCTTTGGGCTCTCTGCTCTTAATGTTTTTATTCTACTCTTCATTTTTCTGCCCTCCTCTCTTGCCCTAGTCTTTAAGCTCAGCATAGGTGAGTGCTCAGGGCAGCTCCCAGGCCTGGAGAGAGCTCTCAGGGAGCAATTAGATAGATGTTCAACATCTCCATGCCTGGCCCATCTACTGTCATCCTTTAGTTACCCAGGCCAATAACTTTGAGTTATCCCCTCTTGTAGCTCCAAACCCAATGCTTGAAGGAGCAGGATAGGTCACTGACAGGAAGTGACACCTCTGTCTCTCATCTCAGATTTTGCCAACTTGTGTGCCTGGCTCCTCGGAGGCAGTTTTCATAAAGGGAACTGCATCCTGGTTGATCTAAAGTCTCTACACCTGGAGGGACTACTGTGCCCTCCTTTCTCTCCATTGTGCTCTCTGGCTGGACTGATTCAGTATAGAGACCATTTGGGCTGTTGGACCCCAAATAATGCTAGGTTCCTTTCCCAGATTACTGAGTCACATTAGCTTCCTTTTGGAGGGAGGATGATGTGGTTGAATACTCAGGAGAGGCTCTAGGTGTGCTGCTCTAGGTCCCCATCTTCCAGTTCCTCCTTCTCCCTTTCTTTTCCCTTTGACCTGAGCACATCATGCCAGGCCTCATACCAGGAGAGCATCAGCTCACTCCTCAGCAATAATCTAGGGTGTGTGGGAAGTTTAAAGCTCCAGGGAAGAACAGAATCAAAGAGGGAAGTGATAAGGGATGGAGGCACTTGGCCAACTGCTAACCTTGGACACCAGTTTTATATCATGCCCCCTTTTTAAGCTGGTGAGCTGGGCTTCAGTTTTCCCCAGGCCATGCACACTTTTAATTTATTTGAGAGAAACTCTAATTGTATTTTCACTGCAGTATCTTGTATTTTTTATTTGTGATTTAAGAAATGTGAAGAGAAAATACACAGACACATAATGGCTAACAGTGTTTCTTTCCTTGTTCTAGAGCTAACCACTCTAAAATTGTTTGGTAATGTCACTTAGTGTAATTAATTGTAACATATTCTTTTAAATAAATCAATTTATTGATGAAACTATTCTTTGGCTTCCTAGACCTCAAATCATTTTTGGTTGGAGGGGAAGAAGTGAAGGAGGGACCTTTGAGAATTGACTTAGAATGGTCAGTCTGAAAATGGGAAGGAACAGCTAACCAGTTCTCCCAAGTCACTCATGAGGCAGTCTTTTGAGTGCAGGAGATGGGGGAGGGTTGGAAAAGGAGAAGCTGGGAGGCCCCTGATCTAAAGTTCTATTTCCAGTAGCTCCTTTGAAAACTCCTCATTTCTCAGAGTTGATTGTGCCCATCGGCACAAAATCCATGTTAAGACTCAAAAGACTTGTCTCCATCAGCCTTGTCTAGATAGAGCCCAGCAGAGCCCTTGGGACATCTTAGCACTGTCTCCCTACCCCAGCAGCATGTATATACTTTTACATTTTTCAGGTAACTCAGGAAACTTCTCTTTGGAATCTGAACAGAAAGGTATATGTTACCCTTAATGAATATCAGCACAATGCTAGGTACTCTGGGTGGTTACATTCCCTCCTCTGCCCACACCCCTGAGAGTAAGGGGGGTCCTGGATGTTCTTTGTTGTTACAGAGGAATATCAATGCTATGGTCTAATTACATACTCCTAAGAGTACCTGCTCCTCTGTCTTCATGTGCTGAAGCTGCTCTGAAAAGCTCAGCATTTGTGTTGAGTTGGATATTTTTATTTTTGTAACCCCTGACCATGTGCTTTTTGCCCCTTGATTGAAGACCATAAGAACAAGGACTAGTTTGACATTTTGTGTCGCAGATTTGTAGAGAGAGATTGTTCTGGGCCTCATCATTTGCCATCAGTGTTGAATAATTAGAATCTGATAAAAAAAAATTTCTTTAATAATGAAAGGATCTGTAGTAAAGCAGAAATTGGAATTCCAGAGTTGAATTATGGAAGTCAAAGTCAACAAATATTTATTGAATGTCTACTAAGTGCAGGGCAACAGATACAAAAGCAAAGTAAGAAACATACTTCTGGCTTTCAGCCTTGCAGAAGAATGAAAGATTTACAACTGGCCAAGATACACAGCAGTGGAAAATTTTACTGCAAAGACCAGAAAAAAAGGAGGAAAAACCCTTTAGATGAAGGCAGTTAAATCTTCATGGAAAAAGAAAATGGCTTAAGGTGAGCTGTGTAGGATGAGGAAGATTTTAACAAGAAGGCATTCAACAAACTACTGAGCCATTGTGTACCAGACACTAGTAATTGGGAATGAAAACCTGCAATGGTGTGGGGGTCAGAAATAAAAATTGTTCAGATGAATGTATTGGTTTTTTAATTAGCTGTAGTTAGAAACATTGATATTTCAAAATACAGAAGGATCAATTAGGAGACTGCTATGATTAGTTAATAAGTGGAGGCAGAATAAACAACATGGTGGTGTGAGAATTGAACCAGAAACCTCCCAAAATCACGTATAGCATGAAAATAGACCAAATACAACTAATCCTGAAAGACAGGAAAGAGGACAGCAACAGATGGCCTACATCTTGGGAAAAGAGAAGACCTCAATGGAAAAGGGTAAAGTAGCAAAACCACAATCCGGCAGGAACTCAAGCCCTCCCCACAACCCAGCTCACTGGCCAGAGGAAGAGAAATGGAGCGGGGAGGGAGTGGAGGCCCAGGACTGCTAAACACCCACCCCTGGAGATCTGCTCTGGGAGCATGAATGCACATTACATGGTGCCCTCAAGATTAGAGGGGTTGGAAAGCAAAGAGGCAGAATACTCAGAGAGACTGAGATCCCAGCCACTTGTGGAGAACGGGTTCCCACAACCAGCCACTGGGGGATAAAAGAAAGGCAGGCACTTTGAAAGACTTCCCAATAGTGAGAGGGCTGCTAAAGGGGCAAGGATTGCACAGAGCTTCCTGCTCAGGACAGGTGGACAAAATAGTCCCAGTGCACTCAGCCCAACAGTTGAGAACTTTCAGGAGCTTCACACATTCCATTTCACTGGCTGGCAATGCAGTGCCAAGGCCCCCCATTGTGGTATGCAGCTGGCAGGCACTGGTTTGCAAACCTGCTGCCCCTGCAATTGCACCAGGCCAGCCTGAGGGTGCCCCTGGCTATGGCAGCTACAGTGGCATAGCATAGAGGCTCCTCCCTGTGCAGTAGAGGCCCTGGCAGTGGAGGCAGGCACTGGCCAGGAAGCAGGAAAGAGCTCTTTCCTCCTAGCAGGCACAGGCGCAGGGCACCTGAGACCACCACCATTGCTCCAGGGGCTGGGCAGCTCCAGAGAATAGAGCTGGGTATGAGAGGGCACCACCTACACAAAATTATTCCATAGGAATCATTAAAAATATGAAATGGCAAAAAAACCTGGTACAAACCCAAATCCCTCAAACACCAGAAAGAGGGCTAGGTAAAACTGAAATCACCAATCTTCCTGATAAAGATTTGAAAATAATGATAAACATGCTCATGGAACTACAGAAAAATATTCAAGACCTCAGGGAGGTCTTCAAGGAAGAGACAGAAACTTTGAAAATACAGTATCTGAAATGAACCATACAGTGGAGGGATTTAAAAGGACATTAGATGAGGTGGAGGAGATAAATGAAATAGACATTAGAGAACAGGAATACAAAGAAGCTGAGGCACAGAGAGAAGAAAGGATCTCTAGGAATAGAAGAATATTAAGAGAACTGTGTGGCCAATCCAAACAGAACAATATTCACATTATAGAGGTACCAGAAGATGGAGAAAGAGAAAATGGAATAGAAAGTGTCTTTGAGGAAATAATTGCTGAAAAACTCCCAATTCTGGAGAAAGAAATAGTCTCTCAGGCCATGGAGATGCATAGATCTCCCCACACAAGGGACCCACAGAAGACAACACCAAGACACAGAATAATTAAAATGCCAAAGATCAAGGATGACGACAGAGTATTAAAGGCAGCCAGAGAGAGAAAAAAGGTCACCTACAAAGGAAAACCCATCAGGCTATCAGCAGACTTCTCAGCAGAAACCTTACAGGCCAGAAGAGAATGACATGATATATTTAATGCAATGAAACAGAAGGGCCTTGAACCAAGAATACTCTACCTGGCAAGATTATCATTTAAATTTGAAGCAGGGATTAAACAATTTCCATATAACCAAAAATTGAGGAAATTTACCTCTCACAAAAAAAATACAATGTATTTTAGAGAGACTGCTATAGATGAAAATGCTCCTAAGGCTAAATAGATGTCACCAGGGGAAATAAAACCACAGTGTAGAGGAAGGAGACCTATTAATTACTAAGCAAATGCAAAATTAAATAAACTATCAACAAAGTCAGTCAAGGGATACACAAAGAGTACAGAATATAAGACCTAATGTATAAAGAGTGGGGGAGGAAGAAAAGGGAGGGGGAGAAAAGAACCTTTTGATTGTGCTTGAAATAGCATAATAAGCAACTTAAATTAGACTTAGATAGTAAAGAAGCTGCCCTTGAACCTTTGGTAGCCACAAATCTAAAGCCTGAAATGGCATTAAGTACATATCTATTGATAATCACCCTAAATATAAATGGACTAAATACATCAATCAAAAGACATAGTTACATAATGGATAAAAAAGAAAGACCCATCTATATGCTGCCTGCAAAAGACTCACTTCAAACCCAAAGACATACACAGACTAAAAGTGAAAGGATGAAAAAAGATATTTCATGCAAATAATAGGGAGAACAAAACAGGAGCTGCAGTATTAATATCAAACAAAATATTTCAAAACAAAGTAATGAGACAAAGAAGGACATTACATAATGATAAAGGGCTCAGTCCAACAAGAGGATATAACCATTATAAATGTATATACACCCAACTTAGGAGTACCTACATATGTGAAACAAATACTAACAGAATTAAAGGGGAAATAGAATGCAATGCATTCGTTTTAGAGACTTCAACACACCAATGACTCCAAAGGACAGATCAACCAGACAGAAAATAAGAACACAGAGGCACTGAACAACATATTAGAACAGATGGATCTAACAGACATCTATAGAACACTCCACCCAAAAGCAGCAGGATACACATTCCTCTCAAGTGCATATGGAACATTTTCCAGAATGGATCACATACGAGGATACAAAAAGAGCCTCAGTAAATTCAGAAGGATTGAAATTGTACCAACCAGCTTCTCAGACCACAAAGGTATGAAACGAAATAAGTTATTCAAAGAAAACAAAAAAGCCCACAAACATATGGAGGCTTAACAACATGCTCCTAAATAATTAATGGATCAATGGCCAAATAAAAACAGAGATCAAGCAATATATGGAGATAGGAAAACAATAACTCACCACTGCAAAATCTGTGGGACGCAACAAAGGCTGTGCTAAGAGGGAAGTATATTGCAGTACAGACCCACTTCAGGAAAGAAGAACAATGCCAAATGAACAGTCTAAACTCACAATTAATGAAACCAGAAAATGAAGAACAAATGAGGCCCAAAGTCATTAGAAGGAGGGACATAATAAAGATTAGAGCATAAAAAAATAAAATTGAGAAGAATAAAACAGAAGAAATAATAAAACCAGGAGCTGGTTCTTCAGGAAAATAAACAAAATAGTTATACCCCTAGCCAGACTTATAAAGAAAAAGGAGAGTCTACACACATAAACAGAATCAGAAATGAGAAAGGAAAAATCACAACAGACATCACAGAAATACAAGACATTATTAGAGAATACTATGAAAAATTACATGCTAACATAACCTAGAAGAAATGGAGAAACTTCTAGACAAATACAATCTTCTAAGACTGACCCAGGAAAAAACAGAAAATGTGAATAGACCAATTATCAGCAATGAAATTGAACTGGTAATCAAAAAACTACCTAAGAACAAAACGCCTCCACCACATGGCTTCACCACTGAATTTTATCAAACATTTAGAGAAGACCTAATACCCATCCTCCTTAAAGTTTTCCAAAAAGTAAAAGAGGAGGGAATACTTCCAAACTCATTCTATGAGTCCAGCATCACTCTAATACGAAAACCAGGCAAAGACACCACAAAGAAAGAAAATTACAGACCAGTATCCCTGATGAACATAGATGCGAAAATACTCAACAACATATTAGCAAACCGAATTCAAAGATACATCAAAAAGGTCATCCATCATGACCAAATGGGATTTATTCCAGGGATACAAGGATGATACAATATTCATAACTCAATCAATATCATACACCACATTAATAAAAAGGATAAAAACCACATGATAATCCCAATGAATGCTAAAAAAGCATTTGGCAAAATTGAACATCCATTCATGATAAAAACTCTCAGTAAAATGGGTATAGAGGGTAAGTACCTCAACATAATAAAGGCCACATACAACCAACCCACAGCAAACAAAAGGAAAGCTTTTCCTCTTAAGATCAGGAACAAGACAAGGATGCCCACTCTCCCCACTTTTATTCAACATAGTTCTGGAGATCCTAGCTATGGCAATCAGACAACACAAAGAAATAAAAGGCATCCACATAGATAAGGAAGAAACTAAACTGTCACTGTTTGCAGATGACATGATATTCTATATAAAAAACCCCAAAGAATCCACACCAAAACTACTAGAACTAATAACTAAATTCAGCAAAGTTGCAGGATACAAAATTAATACACAGAAATCTGTTGCATTCCTATACATTAACAATGAACTAGCAGAGAAATCAGGAAAACAGTTCCATTTACAATTGCATCATAAAGAATAAAATACCTGGGAATAAACTTAACCAAGGAGGTGAAAGACCTTTACCCTGAAAAGTACAAGACACTCATGAGAGAAATAAGACACCAATAAATGGAAAAACATCCTGTGCTCATGCATAGGAAGAATTAATATTTTCAAAATGACCATCCTGCCTAAAGCAATCTACAGATTCAATGCTATCCCTACCAAATACCAGCAGCATTCTTCAACAAACTAGAGAAAATCATTCTAAAATTTATGTGGAACCACAAAAGACCCTGAATAGCCAAAACAATCCTGAGAAGGAAGAATAAAGCTGGGGGGGTTACACTTCCCAACTTCAAGCTCTACTACAAAGCTGCAGTAACCAAAACAATTTGGTACTGGCACAAGAACAGACCCACAAATCAATGTAACAGAATAGAGAGCCCTGATATAAACCCAAACATATTCAGCTAATATATGGTAAAGGAGCCATGGATATACAATGGGAAAATGACAGTCTCTTCAACAGTTGGTGTTGGCAAAACTGGACAGCTACATGTAAGAATGAAACTGGATTATTGTCTAACTCCATACACAAAAGTAAACTCAAAATGGATCAAAGACCTGAATGTAAGTCAGGAAACCATAAAACTCTTAGAAGAAAACATAGGCAAAAACCTTTTGAATATAAACATGAACAACTTTTTCCTGAATACATCTCCTTGAGCAAGGGAAACAAAAGCAAAATGAACAAATGGGACTTCATCAAACTAAAAAGCTTCTGTACAGCAAAGGACACCATCAGTAGAACAAAAAGGCATCCTACAGTATGGGAGAATATATTCATAAATAATGTATCCAATAAGGGGTTGACATCCAAAATATACAAAGAGCTCACGCACTTCAACAAACAAAAAGCAAATAATCCAATTAAAAAATGGGCAGAGGATTTGAGCAGACACTTCTCTAAAGAAGAAATTCAGATGGCCAACAGGCACAGATGGCCACATCACTAATTATCAGGGAAATGCAAATTAAAACCACAATGAGATATCACCTCACACCAATGAGGGTGGTCAACATCCAAAAGACAAGGAACAACAAATGCTGGCAAGGATGTGGAGAAAGGGAAACCCTCCTGCACTGCCGGTGGGAATGTAAATTAGTTCAACCATTGTGGAAAGCAATATGGAGGTTCCTCAAAAAATGAAAAATAGAAATACCATTTGACTCAGGAATTCCACTCCTAGAAATTTACCCAAAGAAAACAAGATCACAGATTCAAAAAGACGTATGCACCCCTATGTTTATCGCAGCATTATTTAAAATGGCCAAGATAATGGAAGCAACCTAATTGTCCATCAGTAGATGAGTGGATAACAAAGAGGTGGTACATATACACAATGAAATATTATTCAGCCATAAGAAGAAAACAAATCTTACCATTTGCAACAGCATGGATGGAGCTAGAGGGTATTATGCTCAGTGAAATAAGCCAGGTGGAGAAATGCATGAGAGAAAAATTATTTCACTCATTTGTGAAGTATAACAATGAACCAAAACTGAAGGAACAAAACAGTAGCAAACTCACAGACTCCAAGGGACTAGAGGTTAGAAAAGGGAAGGGATGGGGGAGGGTAGGTGGGAGGGAGGGAGAAGTGGATTAAGGGGTATTATGATTAGCACACATAATGTGGGGGATCACGGGGAAGGCAGTATAGCACAGAGAAGACAAGTAGTGACTTTATAGCATCTTACTATGCTGATGGACTGACTGCAATGGGATGTGGGGGGACACTTGATAATATAATGTAATAACCACAGTGGTGCTCAAGTGAAACCTTCTTAAGATTGTATATCAATAATACATTACTTTTAAGAAGTATTAAAAAATAATTGGAGGCAGTGATAACTGAAAGCAGGGAAATGAGTGTGAGAAGAATTGTGAAACTAAAATCTTTTGTGACTTAAAAACATTGAATTTATGTGAGGTGTAAAAGAGTCCCAAAGTTTCAAGTCTAGGTGACTGGAAAATAGAAATATTAGAGTTAAAACTTGAGGGGAGAAAGTGTTTTAGCTTTGTACCTATTAGGATTTCTGCAAGTGTGAGAAATCTAGGTAGAGATGTCCTGCAGTTCTTTCTTAATTATTTGCTGAGCACCTTTTAATGTTCTGGGCACTGTTTAGGGTGATGGGGATACAGTGGTGAACAAGGCACATACATCATTCAATATCTGTGAGTGAATTTGTAGAAGCTAACTGCCTTCTATGGAGTACAGGTTTTTAAGGGAGGGTGGAGATGGGGGAACGCAGAGGCAGATGAGGACACTGCAGGCCTCCAGTGGGGCTGGGCAGACTTGGGCAGTGTTGATGGCAGTGGAGGTGGAGAGTAGACCAAACATATATTTTGGAGAGACAGCCAGAGGGACTTGCAGTTGGCTTGGATGGGAGATGGGAGAGAAAGGTTATACTCAAAGTTTCGGCTTGAGTGGGTACATAGTGGTGCTATTTACTAGTGAGGAAGACTGAGGGAGGAAGATCCCACTGAGATGGTGGCAGGAGAAAAGTCAGGTTAGATAGCTGGGAGTCATTTTCACAGAGCGGGTGAGAGAATATGGTATATTGGGGGTCGGGGGGAAGCCTCATTTATGAGGAGTAGGAGGAAGGTAACTGGCTACTCAGGTAAGTAGGCTGAAAGAGGGGCCCTTGCAATCAAATCACAAGAAGCCTAGGCTGTGAAAAGCTTTGAAATTTTAGCAGAATTAAAAGACCCTGAAGGTGGAGAAGCTATTACTGCATGGTGTGACCCAAGGAAGTAGAGACACCTAGCATGATATTTGTCCATCTCAAATCTCCAAAAATATGGATGGATGGAAATCACTGAAGGAATTCTCTGGGGCTACCTCCACCCACCAAGCCCTTCCCCTGCCACATTCTCATCATAGTACCCCTGGCTAAGGATGTTTTCTAAATGTCTGTTTTCATTTCTGTAGATGGAAGGCTTCTCCCAATCCCTGCTATTAACCTGTTAGCCCCACTCTTCTGCCTCAAGAAGTTATTTTCCTTCTCTCTTCTCTTTATGCTACCATTAACTTTTGAACAGTAACGTGATTATTTTAGAAAAATAAAGTGGTGCTGAGTGTCACTTTGTGCAGTCTGAAGTTAGGAGACCCTATTGTCATTATTTCCTGCTTCTGCTGGCCTCTTCTATTCAGAAAAGGTATTAATGAACTTCAGCAGTTAACAGAACTGCCCCCTCTTTATGCCTTTCCTACTATATTTGAAGCCCATATGATGTTTGTAAAATCTGGGTTTATACAAGAATCAAGTTTCTGCCTCAGATGGGCTCCTGCACTTTGCCATCAAAGGACTTGTAGAATCCCTCCCCAAAAATTGTTTGGTTTCCCCAGAAAGACATTTCTGTGTCTCCTTCATCCCCATCATCCAGTCTTACTTTCTTCTCTCACTGCTTCTCTGGAAAGAATCTCCCCTCTGGGGAGAGGGGACAGAAGTGAACAGTGACAATGAATGTAACCTCCAGCGTTTATGTGAGGGGTTGCCTGAGATCTGGGAAGATGCCTGGAAGGAGACTTCCTGGTCCTGTTTCCCCCCAAACCCCACATCCTGGGAGGACCCCCCAGTCACTCTGGGAGATGGCTTTATCGAAAACCCACCTTCCATCTTTGTCCTAACCTAGAAACTGTTAGGAAGCCACAGTGAGACAGCTCAAGGGAAAATTCCTGTCAGCACCAAGTCCTGTTGTCCTCCTCAGCACACTTCTTCCCATCTCTAGCCCCGCCCCTCCCCACCCCACCCCACCACACACAAAAGGCTCTCTCTCTGTTTAACTGAGATTTTGGATGCTTTGTGCTTGGCTGGGAATCCCGACTGGGTCCTCCTGAGTGAGGCCCCTCCTCTCTCTACAAATCCAAGAGACTTTTTTTCTGAGACATTGTCCTGAAGCAGTCCTCATCTCTATAGTACTTACACGTGTTGCTCCTCTTTTTTTTTTAACTATCCTGACTTTGAGGCAGTTTAAGAGGAGGCAGAAATATGAGCTGTGGGGATTTTCTCGTCTCTGTACTTTGTAGGAACTGCCCTGACTTGGGGCCAGATCTGGGCTGGAAGGTGATCAAGTTTATAAGCAGGGACATAATGCTAGTGGAAGAGTGGGTAGCTGCCTGCATGCAGCGAAGTCAAAGGCCACCCCTGTATGAGCCCCCAGGACTCAGCTCTAAGGCAGCTCTCAACGGGGGTGGGCGTGGGGACCTTAGTGCTTATGAAGCAGTCGTCTTCTGCTTGATGGGGACATTGCTGCAGCCTGCTTGATGCTTCGTGCGATCTTTGCCTTAGGTCAGAGAACATGTAACCGAGCCTGTGAGAGGAGCGCTTCCTGGACTTTGAGTCTAACAAACTGGGCTCAGCCCCTGCAGCCAGCCCCTAGCAGGTTCATGCCTCTGGGCCTCTGTTTCCCCAACTGTAAAATTATGTCTACCTCACAGGACTGTTGGGAGGTTAGATGAAGAAATGTACACTAAGGGCTAGAACAGAATAACAGACAGAGCAAAAGCTTAATAAATGGTAGTGGTGCAGTTACCTCCCAGTACCCCACTGACCAGGGGCAGGGGCAGCTCAGCCGCCCGAGTGGGGGAGAAGTGGAGCTCTGGATTGACACTGGGGGACAGGGATGGACACAGGAGAGAGCCCTGCTGACCTGCTTGCTTCCCTGTTTGCCCAGCTCCACAGAGTATTCCAGAATTAAGTCCCAAAAAAGGGCAGTTAAGAGGAGGATCATGAAGCTGTGATCAAGGCCCAGTGCTGCTCCAAGGCAAGGGCTGGCTGGGCCTTCCTGATGGTTTTCTCTTCCAAACTTCACTCTTTACTTCCCTCCCTTGTCCTCCCCAGTATGCATGATCTGATACCCTCAACCTTCCAACACTCTAATTTGGTACTTTTGAACTTTTTTCTTTATTTAAACAGAAAAGACCAACTCTTTAAAAGTAAAATGCAATAAATAAATAAGTTAAGCATAGAGAAGTGTCTGAAACTGACTCTCCAGTCTCCCCTTACCACACCCACACCCACCCCATTTTTTTCTCCTAAAACCTCTTCCTAAAGAAAATGATCATGTAATAAACCCCTTTAGCCCTCCCCACACCCCACCTCCCAAATACCCAATTACCCTCCAAAACAAAGGGAGAAATCAAGAGAGAAAAAATCCAAGGGAAACAATGTCTAAACTCCCAGAAAGAGAGATGGCAGCATCCGGGCCAGGCCAGGCTCGATAATGCACGGGTGGTAGTGGTATTTACAAGGAGGGGACCAGCAGAGACTGTAAACATTTTTAGGGGCTTGGGAGAGGTCTTTTCCTCATGAAAGGAGGAGGGTCTCTGTGGCTGACTGGTAGAAGGGCAGCCTTCAGGGCTCCCCAACACCCTCCTCAGAGGGGGCCCTTGGGAGAGGCAGTTGAGTTTCAGGGCTGGGTGCCCAGGGTTCAGGGATATCCTACCTCTAGCTGAGGGTGGCGGGGAGGAAGAACCACCTTCTGAGATACCCCTAATGTGGAGAAGAGGCTGGGGTTGATGGTGTGATGGGGAACATGTGGGAGGCCCCTGTTGCCCTTCCAGGGCCACAGAGGAAGAACAGGCCAGCTGTGGGGGAAGGCCGGTGCGAAGGCCTGCCACAGGAGCCCCAGCAGAAGGCAGATGCTCCAGAGCCTTCAAGCCTGTCCCTTGCTCCCTCACAGAGGCCAAAAGGGCACCTGGGAGCAAACAAGCCTCTCAGGAAAGGAGGAGTGGTAGGAGTGGGCTGGTGTCCTGTGCCACCAGGGCCATGAAGCAGCTTTTGCCCCAGAGCCCAATCAAGGCCTGGGCAGATGTGCAGAGAGGGCTGGGGCCAGTCATGGGGAAGGGGGAAGTGCCCCTTCCTCTGTTGTCTCCAGACCTGTGAAGGAAGGAAACACACCGGTGACACTGTGGGCAAGACAGCAGCAGGTGCAGGTCACAGGCTCTGGGGGCAGAGGTAGCTGGATGGCTGACATGGTACAGGATGGAGCTGCCTAGGGGGAGATGGTTCCAAAGTGAACCATCTGCCCCCCAGACATTTGACAAGGGTCAGGGATGGAGGAGACGGATGTTGGGGGAGAGGGCAAGTGATACCAGAAACCGAAGGACATTAGGAAGGAAATGTTCAAATAGTCCCTGGGAAAGAGAAAGACTAGTAGATACATAGAGAGGGACTAGAGGGGGAGAGAAGCCAAGAGACAAGACAGCAAACAGGCAGGCAGTAATAACTAAAGGACAGGGGTCGGGGCACAGTGTTTGGGCAGACACTCGGAGAAAGAGCACGGCAGTGTCGGCAAAGGGACAGCAGAGCTGGGCAACGTAGGGCCCAGGGCTGGAGTCTCGTGGAGTGAGACACCCCAGCCCCAAGGGGGTGCTCAGCCCTTTTTGGAAAGGAACAAAGAAAGCAAGAGAGAAATGCACAGAACACAGACTACAGTCACCAACCACTGTTGACCAAGCACATCCCGCGAGCTGCCCCTGCCCTGACCCTGGGCTGGGGGGCGCTTCCCTCCTCAGACCCCTCCCCAAATAACAAACAATTGGCTCCAAAGACAACACGCTCGTTCCATGCAACTTACAGGGGCCCGGAGCAGGGGTCCGGGGATGGGGGCTTCAGCCGACAATGGACACGGGCCCTGGGCTGGAGGGCCCCCAAGGTGGGGGAAGTTAAGCAGCCAGGATTGGAGGGGAAAGGGGAGAAACAGAAAATGTGGGTATTGTTCTTGGGTTGTGTTTTTCCAGAGGTTTGGTCCAAAGAAGATTAAACAACACAAAAGTAACCAGCTTAGCTCAGCACTCTGTGGCCATGAGGTGAGGTGGGGGTGGGCAATGGATGTGGGGACCTGTTTAAGTGAAATTCCCAGGCAGTCCAGCTTTGCAGCCAGCCTCCTGCACCTGAACCAAAGCTGCTCCTGAGAGGTCTGGGGCTTGGACTGCCCCCAGTCTGTTTTGTGCATGCTCTGGTGCCCCACTGGTCTGCTGCTACATAAGAGAAATCACCTGAGTCCAGGAGGACCTGTGTCCCCAGTTCCCAGAAGAACAGAAACTCCAGGAGCCAAGATTCTAGGACCCCCACCCCCACTAGTATCCTAAACCAGCCGAATTGTACTTCCCTAATTCCACTCCAGCCCAAAGGAAAACCAGAAAGAGAGAGAAACACACAGACACATGGACACTGACCAGACAAACAAGACCAGGTACTGGGCAAGATCTGAGGAGTGGACAGAGGTGTGTACAGACTTGGCTATCTCTGGGCTCACAGGGTGTGTATGTGTGTGTGTGTGTGAGAGAGAGATTGAGAGAGAGAGAGACAAGGAGGGACAGACAGAATGGCCTGGATGACTGGGAATCAGCCAAGGGAGCTGCTGCAGATCCCTGCTTCAGGCACCCAGAGAGACAGGGCTGGGTGGGGGCCTCCCCGAGGGTGGTGGGAGAGAGGGTATGGGAAGCCCAAGTGAGGGCCCTGGCTGCCAGGTGCAGGGGCTGGGGAGGCCGCAGGATGGGAGGGGACCCACCTGGGGCCCTCAGTAGGGCCGGTTGGCATCCTTAGGCCGCTTTAGCTGGACTTTGAGGCGCTTCATGCCAATCTGGAAACCGTTCATGGCTTGGATGGCAGCCTGGGCACTGGCTGGATTGTCGAAACTCACAAAGCCTGAGGTGAGAGTGGCATAAGGCCTGGCTCAGCCCCACCTCACCCTCCTGTGCTTAAAGCCATGGCCTGCTCTTTGGCTGCCCAGCACCACCCTGCTTCTCCAGGTATTCCAAAAACTGGGAAAACTGCTGGGCACACATTAGGCATCCAGTAAGTAGTTGTGGATGGGCAGGTTGAGCCAATGAATCCAGTCGAGCCACCCACACACACTGAGACATTCTTTCCAACATTCTTTGAGAGGCAGCCCCTTCCTCAGCCTGGATACCTCTGAACTTGCCTTTTGAAAATATCACTTCCAGCCCTAAATGACTTCTGAAGTAGGAGGACAAGAGCACCCCCTTCTCCTCTGTGGCAGCCTTTCAGAGACATGAAGGCACCTAACCCCAACTCCCTAAGCCTGCCTTTGAAAACCAAATATTTCTGCTGCTGAGCCCATCCCACACTTCACAGAGAATAAACACAAACAGTTCTTACGAAGGAAAAATGGAGCTGTAGTTTTCTGAAGGAAGAGATGGACCTGGGCAGCAGTGGGTATGGGATGTCAGGTATGTAAAAAATGGTTCTTTCTGATTCTTGGACAGTCTGGATTTCAAATACTGGACCCACTGCAATCTAAGTGCCTTCAAAGTATCAGACTTCGTCATCATTTGGAGTTTGGTAAAAGTGTGCCATATTTTTCTTTCAGATCATAACATTCTTACCAAAACACTTGCTCTGATTGGTAGCCCGGTCAACAAAGACTTTGGCTGAGATGACATGGCCAAAGGGGACAAACATCTGGAGGATTTCTGAGTCAGTGAACTCCTGGGGCAGGTGGTAGATGAAGATATTGCAGCCATCAGGGCCTGGGTGGCAGCAGAGACAGAAAGGAGAGCTCAGTGACCAGGAGACAGACTCAGGGGGCAAGGGCCCCCGCGAGAGCAGGTCCTGGGAGGACCCTTCAATCCCAGCTTCCAGAATGTGGGCCAAGGCACCAGTCACCTCACCCCACTTGCTTTCTTCTGCACAGGGGGCCAGAGCTGGGCTTGGAGTGGGCACAGGGATTCCCTGAGCCCCGGACAAGGGCACCCAATCCCAGAAGGCACTTGCCAGCAGGACCCTGCCCAGGCACACCTTCCCGCTGCTGCGGCTGGGGCTGCTGCGGCTGCTGCTGCTGGGGGGGCGGTGGGGGCTGCTGTGCGACCAGGGCAGGAGGTTGCGGGAATGCAGGTGCCACCAGGCTGTAGGCTGTGGGGTAGGCTGCTGCCGTGGGGAGAACAGAGAAAGCCGATGGATGCCCCTGGTCCCAGGCCCTTACAGCCAGTCCTGTCTCCCTTCCCCTAGCCCAGGCCTATGGAGCTGACTGGGCTGGGAGTGGTCAGAGAGGAGCTGCCTGGGAGTCTGGGGGCACCGCCAGGTCTCATGGCGCATCCTCACAGGTAAGGCCTGACAGTAAGCCTGAGGGGTGGGTGGTGGGGAGCCTGCGTCTCTTTTCCTCTTGCCATTCCTCCCATCTAGACCAGGGCCTGGGTTGAGGCTCCTCACCTGTATAGTGCTGCATCCCCGCGTAGGCCTGCTGGAGGGGGTCCACGGGGGCCGCGGGGCTCTGGGCTGGGAAGAGCAGCACCCATTGTGAGAGTGGGGCTGGGGCGCACCTGGAGCCCCACCGTGCCCTTCTGAGTGAAGGCCAGGCAGGTGGGGAGGAGAGCCTCATCTGGGCATGGGGTATGAAATGAGAGGGTAGGAATGCACAGAGCAGTGGTGATGGGGGAAAGCCTGACATTGGCAAGACTTGAGTTTATGACTGGTTACGCAGCTCTGGACAGCTCCCTTGGCCTCTGAGAGCCTCAGCTTCCTGGCTGAGGACGGGAAGGAGCATCTCTGTGCAGGGCTCCCAGGCAGGCACAGCACCTTAGAACCCCGGAGCCTGGGGAGGGCCATGGCTCCTGCCAGGGGAGCAGTGGCTTGGCTAGTTGCTGGGAAGGGGATGGGCAGGCAGAGACCCCCACCTGGGTAGGGGTGAACCCCGTTGGGATACAAAGCATCAGTGGCAGGCTGCCCGGTGGGCTGGGTGGGCACTGGGCTGTAGCCGTTGACACCCAGGGCAGCAGGAATTGCAGACACGGGTGTGGCAGCGATGGCGGGAGGGGTGCTGGTTCCTAGGGAGGCAAAAGGAGCAGAGGCAGAGGAGAGAAGCAGACATACCCAAGCGAATGCAGGGAACCAGTCAGCAAGTCTGAGGCACAGGGGAGGAAGCAGGCTACTCTCCGAACCCTGAGCCCCTTCTCGACCCCACAGATTCCCTGAGCAGGGCCTGTTCCCCACCCCCATGCTGCCACAACCTGTGGTAGCTCCCCTGACTGGTCCCAGTCACACCCGGCCCAGCCTGCCTGGCGTGGACCTTACCTGAGGAGGGGGTGATGGGGGTGGCAATGAGGCCATTGGCGTTGATGGCAGCCATGTGCTGCATCTGCACAGCAGCCATGGTGGCCATGGGGCTGAGGTAGGCGCTGTGCGCTGCCACCAGCGCTGCCTGCTGCTGTATCAGCTGGGGGCAGCAGAGGAGAGGAGAGTGGGACCAAGCCCCCTTTTCCCTAGCCTGGCCCCCCTCCCACTCCTGGGCCTCTGCTCTGGGAGGGAGGGCACAGGACATAGGAGGCCGGGAGAGGTGAGGCAGACCAGACCCAGTACCAGGGCAGT
Organism: Manis javanica; assembly: GCF_040802235.1. NCBI lineage: Eukaryota > Metazoa > Chordata > Mammalia > Pholidota > Manidae > Manis > Manis javanica. The sequence goes on from NC_133159.1 coordinate 109,437,284, forward strand.
GCTCACAGCCTGGGTGTAGGCGCTGTAGGCTCCGAACTGGAGAGCGATGGGGCTGAACATGCCTAGCTGGCTCGCCACCTGCTGCATTCTGCGGAGACCTCGCTCCTTCTCGGTGTCAGCAAACTTCACCACCAGGCTGGATGAGGCACCCTGGGCGTAGGCCCCACATGCAGTCAGAGGGATGGAGTCGGGGCCCTAAGGACCTGGCCTCAGTCCCGCTGCTCATGGCTTGGCCTCTTTGGGAGGGCAGCCATCACTGCACCTCTGTCGGATGGGGAGCTTTCAATCCCACCCTCCCCCTGTGCCAAGATGCACACGAGACTAGAAGAAGTTGAGGAATGTGAAGTCATGTGCTTGCAAAGGGAAAGCCCTACCAGAATGCCAAGGGTATCCTGGCTTCTCTGTGAGGACTCTGAGCTGGAAGTCATCCCCAGGGTGGACTGGCCACAGCAAATGTTCTACCTCAGGTTGGTCTTGCCTTATAGCTGCCCTACCCCCTTACCATGCATGATTCCTGCCTCACACCCCAGTCCTCATGGTGTGCTCGGGGAATGCAGCCTCAAATTTTAATACCAGCCTGTACCAAATAAAGGCCAAGCTGGAACATTCACAGGATTTCTGTGGAATCCTAGAGTCTGGAAGGCAGTGCCCTATCTGACGCTGTACCTCTTTGCCAAGCTTCTGTTGAGTGCTTGCCCAGCCTCTGCTGGAGGAGCTCGAGTTCTGGGAGGCCCGCCTTCTCCAGCCACCCTGCTGGGAGCCCTCCACCAATGCAGGTTGGTGTCCCGCTGCTAATGTGCAGGGCAGCAGCATGAATGTGTGGAGGGCACAGCGGGCCTCTAAGCAAGTGTCCTGATGCCCGGCCAGTGAGGGTGGGAGAGAGGGGAAGGTGGGAGAAGTGGTGGGAGATGAAGGAGAGGGCTGAGAGACAGAGAAGGCAGGTGAGGAGGGGAGGGCATATGGGACAGGGGCAGAGGGCATGAGGGAGGAGAGGGTATTTGAAATGGGAAGGTGTCCCTGAGAAATTTGGTTCTTGTGCTGGAAAATTCTTTTGAATAAATTTAAAGACCCTCTCTGGGATGGACTGCCCCAGCCCCTGCACTAGGGCCTGGCAGCAGGCCAGGTGGGACCCAGGGAGCAGGCTCACTGGCAGGGTCCGGCTGTTGTGGAGGGTGTGGATGGCGGCTTGGGCCTCAGCATGGGTCTGGAACTTCACAAAGGCACAGCCTAGAGAGTTCGAGAAGGAGGAGGGAAGGGTGAGTGCCCACTCTTGAAGGCCCCACAATCCCCATTGCCCAGAGGACCAGTGAGATAAGGGCAGGGAGGTGAGAGGTCCCTGGTGGGGAACAGGTAGTGCATAGTAGGTACCTTTGCTGGTGCCATCTGGCCCCCGGAGCACAGTGCACTCATCTATGGTCCCGAAAGGCTCGAACATCTTCCTAACGTCCTCATCTGTCTGCTGCTTCCCTAGCATCCCCACAAAGAGCTTCCGGTCTTCTGGGGGGTAGAGCACAGGAGGAAGGGCATGTTCAGGGCCACCTGGCTGCTTTCACAGCCCTGTTCCAGCTTGGAACAGGCAGGAAGACTGCCCCTTCCCCTTCAGCACTTCCCTGGTGCTCCAGACACTCTCCTCACCCTGGGGACAAGTGGTTCTAGACTGTGAAAGGGATGGTGACTGGGGTATGGTGTACAATTACATGGAGTGCTCATCCCAGTTCTGAAGGACTGCACTCTACTTCGGGCCTCAGTTTTGCCATCTCTGCAATGGGCCAGATCATATCATCCAGCTACAATGACTTCTCTCCCCACCTTGACTGGGAACCCTTTGGAATCCTCAGACTTTCTTCATCAGGAGAGGTTGCCTCTCAGATACTCTAAGGCCTGGGTCTGCGGGCTGGTGGGGAAGGACTGAGTCCGAAGGTACAGAACCTACCTCCTCGACTCTCGCTGTCGGCTGGCTTGACCTGAATGGGCCTGTTCATCTAAAGGACAAAAGAGAAGGCAACTGCTAGGGACCTCCTTTAAAAACCCCAAAAGCCCTCCTCAAGCCAGGACCTGCAAAAAGGCTGGAGGGAGTAAGCCCTAGGCCCAGGTGACTTCCCAGCCTTCCGAGTTGCTGATGGGAAGGAAGGAGCTTGTTTAGGCTTAGGACCTGAGGGGCTTAGCGGCAGTGGAAGGAGAGTATGTAGAGGAGGATGCTCTAGCCTCAGGTGGGGACCCAGACAACTTGGCCAGGGAGAGGTGCTGCTCTCATTAGGGGGAGAAGGGGGCTCCCAGTAAGACCCGCATCTGGAGACAGAGCCCTGGCCGAGGGCTATTTAACAAGAGCTGCCTCAATTCTACAAAGTAAGAGCAGCAGAGGCCACCTCATCAAGCAGCCCCAAGGAAGACTCTAGACTGAGGGAGACCCCCACAGATGCACCAACTTCCTGCTGACCCCTAGAGGTTTGTCTACCTCTCTTTCTGTCCCCCAAAACCCCTTGACCCCAGGGGGAAGGCACTTGGGCAGCACAAAGGGAGCAGATGCCCAGTCTCCCTGGCAACAGGAGAATGCACACCATGGCAACCGCCCACTCAGCCTGATTTATCCGTCCTGTCGCCCTGGCGACCATGGTGATGTCATCATTTCTGCGGCTCAGCTCACCCAGAGAAGGAGTGGGGAGAGGGTGGGAACAGGGTATGCTGGGGTGTGGCGGGTTTGATGGGGGCTGGGACATGGGGGAGGGGCCCAGTGGAGTTTCCTGATTCTGGAGGGAGGAGGGCTGAACAGGCCCTGCAGGGGCCATACTGTCCCTTCTTCCTTCCTCCTCCAGATCAAACCCTGGTGTCTCATGGCCCAGAGGGTGCTAAAGGAGGAGTTGCTGTCCTGTGCTCTTGCTTCATTCGCCAGCTACCAGGAAGTCCCCCAGAGCTCTCTCCTCTTCCCCACCCCTGGAGTATCTCCCTTTGTTCATCATCCTGTAGGAACGCAGACCTCCCCAGTTCCACTCTCCATGTTCTTAACTGGTGAGAGGGCTTGGAAATGACTCCTGCAGGTTGAGTTCCTTACCCAGGGTGAGGAGTTATCTAAGGAACTGGGGGGAAGGAGAGGGATCAGTATTTAGTGTCTGAAAATATTTGCTATTGAGGACTTTGCAACTGGAGCCACACTTGGTCATCTGCCTCATCTGATGGTGGAGAAATCTTGGTTCCAGTGACCAAAATAAATACGTAAACAAAAGAAACCATTCATCTACACTCTGAGGGGGGCTAAAGCTACCCTCAGGAAAGTCACTGGCCTGGACATCCAGAGACCTGGGTTCTCACTAGTTGGGTGACCTTGGACAAGTCACTTGTCTCCTCAGGGCCTCAACTTCATCTGTAAAACAGCAGGGTGGGTCAGCTGGTAGTGAGTCAGGTTCCCTTCAACTCTCTAGCGTTTGGAGATCTTATGTGTCATCACAACACAGAAGGGCAGAAGTGATGGCTGTCCCCTTCCCCTTCCCACAATGGACTCTTTTCCCAGGTCCAGTCAGTCTGACTAGACTATTCCTGAGGAATTCCCAGCCCTGGATCAAATCTAAGCCCCACCTCAACCCACAGACCTTCTCCGCCCCACCCCCACCTCTGGGTCTGAGAGCAGCTGGTGGGGGAGGGGATGACAGTCACACAAATCCTCCAGCTTTATCCTCCACCAGTCTGGGATTATCCCATCCCAGGTCCAATCTCCTCAGAAGAGTGTGTGTGTAGCAAGGGGCGGGGGTCAGGTACTGAGGGCTCTTGGCCTCGACTCTCCATCTCCTGTGCTCTGGCCAAAGCAAGGAAGAGGGCCTCACAGGCACCCCAGCAGCTGGCCACCCCACCACCAGAAAGGCAGAATCACAGCCAGGTGTGTGATTCGCTATTCTGGTCGGGGACAGGGGCCCTGGGACCCGGAAAGGATGCCGCCCCTCTCTTCTTAGGCTCCAAGGCACAAAAACAGCATCTCGATAAACATCTGCCACTGATATGGACACATACAAAGCCCCACAGACCACAGCACGGATCGTGGCGATGGGAGGCCCCCCTGACTCCCTCCTAGACAGCCTAGACTCCCTCTCTGGCCCCCAGCACCCCAGCTCAGGCCTTTCTTTCTTGGCTTGGCACTTCCTGTGGGAAGCGCAGTCCTTGTTAGCTCAGCTCGGGCACACCTGCCTGCTCCCCTGGGCCCAGCTGAGCCCTGTTTACCCGGCAGCCCAGCTCCAGGGGCCTTTCCCCCCTCTCCACCAGCTGCCAGGTGACAAGCCCTCCCAAGGGCCTTCCAGAGAAGAGGAGGCTATTCGTGCCCCAGCTGCGCATCACTGGGATACTTGTACATGGCACTTGCACAGCCCTCATCCTTTTCACCAATAGCAAAGGCCCCACTTCCAAAGGCTCATCATTCCCACAAAACCTCATTCTCCTGAGGACACAGGCCTGGGGCCCTGCTTCTCCCGGTTCCAGACTTGGGCCTGGGGTCCCAGACCACACGTGTTCTCTCCATGGGGCCAGAATCCCCCTGCCTGACAGCAGGCTGACAGGGAGACAGTGGGGAGGCCAGGACAGGCAGATGGAGTCTGTCACACCACCACCTCCGGGAGGCCAGCCCCTGCTCACAGGAAGAATTCAGGGATGCGTGGCAGAGCCACTCCAGGAACTCCCAGGGGAAAGGAAAGGTACAGGGGCTCAGTAGCTGCAGGCCCAACCCCCATTCTTTCTTCAGCCTGAAGCATTGCCCTAATGCGATGGCCCTTTCCAGATTCTGGGTGGCAAAGATGGACAGAGAAGAGAGAAGGCTAAAACAAGACCCTGCATTAGGCTGGCATGGAGATTAGACAATAGGAAGAACTTCCCACAGAGCTGGCACACTGTGCACACATTTGCATACACACTCACACACTCAACTGTCTGAGGGAAATGATGCTGCCCGGAAGGCAGGTGGCAGAGAGAAGACCTGGGCTTAGGCAGAGCTTGGCCACAGACATTTACCTGCTCCCCAGATGCCCTGGACCCCAGCAGGAGCCCCCCTTGGAGCCCCTCATTTCCTATTGGAGGCTCTGTGAGGTCTCTGGATTCTGTCCTCTGGGGCAAGGGCCAAAGCGGAGAACAGCAACACCTGGAGCTCAGGGGCAGGGCTGGACAATCATTAACTGGGGTGCCCTTCTCCCTCGCCTCCCACCCGGGCCTGATTTCCCCAGGAAGGGGAGGCAGCGCCTTTCCACACCTAGGACAGAGCCTTGCTTAAGCCTTGTAGGCAGCTGGAGGGGGACAGACGCAGGACAGGTGTCCCTAGCTGGCACAGGCAGCCCCGGGGCCCATGCCCACCTCCAGACCGTCTCTCCCACCCCATATCCACTCTTTCCAGTCTCCCTTCTTCTCTCTGCCTACTCCCTTGCCCCACTCCGGCTCCTGCAGGGCCTCTAAGAGCTACGGAGACAACAGGAAGACGGAGCAACTCCTATGGACACAGGAACTTGATTTGTGAGGGGCCTCACAGAGGGAAGAGAGAGAAGGGAAAGTTGCAATGTGATGTGATGGGAACCAGACTTCTTAGGGATGTGTGTGCACGCACAAAACTGCACCCTAAACACATCCCACACACCTCCATGCCCACAGCCCCCCCACATGCACTCATACACATCATATGCACACACCCCCACCCACTCACCCACAAGCCCACATACCCACACACACCACTCACCCCCACCTCCCCACCCATGCTAACCCCACCACAAGCATGCTCACACACACCTACACCCACACACACACACCACACTCACCCCCACCCCCACCCCTATGCCCCACACGTGCCCACACCCACCCACACACATGCATACACCCACACAACCACACAACCCACATTCCCTCCCCACTCCCCCCACCACAGCCATCTGCACACACCACACTCACCACACCCCACACACACACCTGTACACACTCAGAGTACACCCCCATCACACCCCCACACCACACTCACTGACAAATATACCCCCCACCCACACACAGCACAAACCCACATTAACACACTCACCCCAGCACACCCACACCCACCACACACATGTGCGCCTGTGCGCACACTCCTTGGAGACCAAGCCTGCTCACATACATGCACAGATCCTTAACTCTATGGGCAACAGCTGTACTGAGCTGCCTTGCCACCAACTGGGATAAGATAGTGGGGTGGAATGGGGAGCTGGTGTTTGGATTTGCTTTTCTAGCCATATCAAGGTTTCAGGGCTGCAGAGCGGGTAGGTCACAGGCCTATGGAAAGTTTGAAGTTGGAAGTGGTTGAAGCCAGCCTAATTTTCCTAGATTCCCCATCTTTCCCCATCTGTTTTGTTTATTTCCTTCCCAAGAAAAGACGGAGAATCAGCCTCGCTCTCCAATCCCCCCACTGGGGCAGGAGTGCAGGCTTTGACAGGTGTGTTTCCAGCACCCAGACCACGCTCAGCAAATGTTTGCTAAAGGGATGGAGGGGGTTAGCTCTCAGGAAGTACTTCCTGGGGCTCCTAGGGTGGGGGACAACAGGAGCAGACAGACAGCAAAAGGGAATGGCACATCATTTCCTCCCAGGTGGGGTGATTGGGGGCAGTCTGACATTCTTTACTCCTGTCCTCAGTTGCCAGCAGGGCAGGGATAATCTACAAGGCTGGCTGAGAAGAAGAGACCGAGACCTCTGGCCTTGCAGGAGGGAGGCCACTCCTCCTTCCCTGGGCACACTGGCTGGGGAGAGGAGGTCAGGCCTAAACCTCCGCAGTGACGGTCTGGCTCTGCTTTCCCTCCAGCGTATTCCCAGCTGGGGCCTACCCAGGCCCTGCTCCACCCTGACGCCCTGTGGCTCTTATTCCTGCTGGCCTTTCCTGGGAGACACCAGCTGAACCTGTCTGGGCTCAGAAGCCAGCCAGAGATCCCAGTCTAGCAGGCAACAGCTAGCTGCCCATCTTAGGCTGCAGTGACCTCTTTCCCATCTCACAGCCAGACTTCCTCCTCGGAGCCAGAGGAGAGCGCCTAGGTGCCTCCTGTTCACCATGCCCCACACTTGGTGTCCAGAGTCTTGTCCCCACGCCTCCCAACCAGCCAAGTCCTTCCTTTAAGTGCTGCTCCGCAGCAGCCGGCTGGAAAGTGGGGAAGGAACAGCATCTGCTCCCTGCAAAGGGGACATTCACTCTGCTAATCCCTGTTTTCCTTCTCTCCAGGTGAGAAGAAATGCATGCATTTGCAGCAAGAAAGAGGGATGTTAGAAGGAGAGGGGGACTTCCTGGTGATGAGAGGAGGTAGAAAAAGAGCTCCCTGTCTTGGGAAGCTGGTGAGCACCCTGCCCCTTCTAAGACCCTTCTTAGCCCCCTGGCCCTGCAAAGGCCAGGACTCACCCCTGGAAGCGTCTTCTGTTCGTGCAGGGCGCTCTGGGCCTTCAGGGCTGAATCGCGGGCACAGTATGTCAGGAAGGCACATCCTGAGGAGGCGCAGGGGCAGAGAGACCGGGTTGGTGGGTGTGAGTCGCTGGTCTCCTCTTCCTGAAAAGCTTCCCACCACAAGACTGAGGATTGGGAGGCGCTTCCCCTCTTGGTACCTTCTGCCTGCTGGGGTGGGGGTGTCTGGGAGGGGATAGACATTCTCCCCAGGGAGTCTTTGGGCCAGTGACTCCAAGCACAGACCCCAAGACTAGGACTGGAGGGCTTAAATTATAGTGGTGATGGAAGAGGGAGCAGGCTTGGGCTGCTGGGAGCTGGGGCTTTGTGTAGGGGGAGGAGAAGGGGCATGTGATCCCAGACAAGTGTGTGATGTGGTTTTCTCTTCCTTAGCTGGTCTCACCCCCCTTTCTCCTTTGCCTCCACTTCCCTCCATCTTGGCCATTCTCACCCCTCTCCTCTCCATTTTCCCTATTTCTTCATCTCTCTCCAACTCTACAGGAGGCAGGTGGAGAGCGGAACAGAGAGGAAAAGGAAGAGCCATCACCGGAAGTCCCTGGGCCGGAGAAGGGGGAGGCAGTGTGGCTCCTCAGACCCCTGGTGCCTGGTGCGCCCGAATCCTGACTGGGCTTGCACCTGCTTAGCCCCCAGCCTTTGGACGGCCCGAGGAATGTCCTCTTTCACCCCCAGCTCTCTTAACTTCCATCCGCACACTTCCGGATCTCCGGCCTTCATACCCTGTGTCCCAGGCCCCTCTCTGGAGTCCTGGAGCTGCCCTGCCCACCCCATATCCACTCTTTCCAGGTTGAGCAACTGATCCTCTGTCCTGACCCTCATTCCGATAGTATCTGAGGCTACTAAGATTCTCAATCTTGTGTGCTCCTGTGTGTGTGTGCGTGCGCGCGCACGCACACACACACACACACACACTCTCTCTCTCTCTCATACAACCCTGCCAGCTCCTTATCTCCCAAACCAGCTCTCTTGCTCCTCCAATCTTCCTTGAGTTCATCCATGACATCACCCCCTTATCTCTGGGACCCACATGTCTGCCGCCCCCTTGACAACTCTTCCCGCAAAGAGGCCCTCCAGGCCCGCCATCTGGGGTCCATGCTGACCCTCCGCGAGTTCTCTTCCAGCCCCTCCATACACACCGGCCAACCCCTGAACACTTTCTTTCCATATTGGCCCTTTTCAGCCACTCCATTCCCCCAGCCTGGCTGTCCCCTCCTCCCAGCCTCCCCGCTCACCCCTGGACACCTCTTCAGCCCAGTCTGACCCCTCACCCTTGTGCAGCCCAGTGTACTTGTCCTTGATGACAGTCAGCTCGAAGATGCGACCAAACTGTTCAAAGATGGGCTTCAGATCCTTTTCCTCCAGATGCCTCGGAATCTGCCCCACAAACAGCTTGATGGCATCCGGCTCCTTCATTGGGACGGCCCAGGAGGAGGGGCCGAGGGGAGCAGGGAGAGGCCCAAGGGCCAGGGGGAGCTGCCCGGCAGGGAGGCGGGTGGTGGGGGCCGGGGCCCAGCCGGGGCTGGCTCTCCCGTCGGCCCCCAACCACAGTGCTGAGCAGAGGGGCAGTTTTTCACACAAAGGAGGCCTAGGGAGTTGAGGGCTGGGGGTCAGGGGTCTAGACCGAAACGGTCATGCCACCAGGGGGCATAGCCCAAACAAACGATCTCCCTCCCAGAGGCCTGGCAAATATCCCAGGATGGGGGTCAGTGTGGCCCAGACTTGATCGGTTAGGGCGGTAGCAGGGGTGCTGGTAAGTGGGGGAAAGGGTTTGAAGGGGGGCGATCGGGTGGAAGCTTAGGGGCTGGGGGCCTGGTCTGGTTGCCAGCAGCGTCAGTGGTTGGGGCGGGGGCCACTCCTGGTGCGGGGCGGGTGGAGCTCTCGTTGGCTTCCCCAGGAGGACACCTCCCCTTGGCTGATCCTTCTCCTGGGTCCGAAGATCCCTGATGCCAGATGCTTGATCTCTGATGGCGGCAGGGCTGCGGGGCTCCCTTGGCCCCGCTACCCCCTTCAGGCGCTCCCCTCAGCTCCCCTCCCACCCCCGCCCTGCTCCCGCTGCTGGGGCTGCCTGCTTTCCCGGTCACCTGGGTCCCGGAGCTCTGCTCTCCGGCCGCGCTCTCCTCAACAAAAACCTCCCCCCTCCACACACCCCTCCCCGCTCCCGCCTCCTTTCCCCCGACAGCAGTGATGTCAGTCTCAGGGGTGGAATACAAATTCTCTGCCCCGGAGAGGGACGCACGATCCAGACAGGAGCCACGCCCTCTTTCTGTCGCTTTCCTCCCTGACTCCCTTCCCATCCCCAGAAGAGCAGCTGGTCCTGTTGATAATAACCCTTCCCCGTCTTACTCCCCATCACAAGCTGGGCAAGGTACTAAGATGGAGAATTTGTAGAGGAGCCCTAAAGTGGGGTCCATTGTTCCGGGGGCTGGAGCTGTCCCCGGTGCTGAAAGAGAAGACCCAGGAGAGGGGAGGAGGGGGGAGCAAAAGAGGGGAGCCAGCATCTGGGGAGACCGATAGTGGGGAGACAGGGAGATAAAACAGGGAAAAGTAAATGGCATAGAAACAGTTGGGCAGGTTGGGAGTGGGGGAAAGAGAGGGGTGTAGCTGGGAAGGGAATCAGGTTGCAGAGCCTTGAGGTAAGTGCAGAAGGGACCCAGAGAGGAAAGATGGAAAGGAGAGCCAGAAAGGAGAGAGGTGGGTGAGTTGAGTGCAGAGAGAGAACTGTGCATTTTCCAAGAAAAATATATCTTGCTGGTATTTGCCAACACTCCCTTTTCTCCCTCTGGGGTGCTGTGTGTATAAGTGCATGGGCAGGGAGCCCACAAGAGCTCCCACTTGTAAGCTCCTTGAAGACCAGGACATGATTTAATTCAGCATTTTGCTGTTCACAGTGTGTATCTAGTACAGTGTCTTGCTCATACATAGTAGGCGCTTAACAAATATTTCTCAAGCATACGGTTGATGCAAAGAACTTCTGACAAGAGTAGATTCCTGATTCCTTCAGTGGGAAGAACCAAAGCTGTCAAGCTCCCCTTTAGGGCAGAGGAAATCCAAGTACTCCTCCCTTGCCTGCAGCACCACCATCCCCACCCCTTAGGTGCCTTGAGTGGTACTCTTTGCAGCAAAAAGGGGATAGGGAGCACATTTGGGGGCCATTTCTCCCCTAAACAACTATACTTGTGTAGATGATCAGTTTGCTCCATCTCCATGGAGCTTGACCTCCCTGCAACCCTGTGCACCGGACCCACTCACAACTCCCTCTCAATGCAGCGGGGGAGCTCCTCAAAGCTCCAAGAAGGGGCAGTCCTTGCCTGCCATCAGGTGCTCACCAGCTGGGGCTCACAGCTTTGGTAGAATACCCTCCTTCTGGTCTTTCCCTTCTTTACCCCTGAGTGGGGCCTGATGTCTTCACAGTGGCGCTAGTGACTCTGTAATATGTCCCAGTAGCCCCATACCCCAGCTATCATGGTAGGCAGTCTTCTCTTCTGGAAGGGAAGTGATAGTAATGGTCAGCTCTTAGCTGGCACTTACCGAGTCCCAGGCATTGCTCCAAGTGCTTTATGTTTACTGGCCTGTTTAAACCTTTGCATCACCCTATAGTGTAGGTTCTATTATTATTTCCCAATATAGAAAACTAAGGCACAGAGAGATTAAATGAGCTGCCTAAGGTCACACAGCTAGAAAGAGGTCTAGCTGAGAGTGGAGCCTGCTCAGTCTGGCTTCTGAGTCCATAAATTTGACTCCCACATTGAATGCTCCCTGTGGGAATGGGGGAGTGTCCAGCCTGGCTGAAACCTCCTATGTCTCCGTTTGAGCCCTGGGTGAGAGATATCCCTCTTTCTTTGACTCGATGCTCCATTGACCACCTTCCATCCTTTCTGGGTCTCTGTGGCCTGAAACCACATTCAGGCAGGTGTGTATGACTGAGTGCTTGCATGTGTGTGTGCATAGACATGATTGCATTTCATCATGTGGATGCCCACGTCCTCCCAGGAGGTCCGTCTGTGGTGGATGGGTTGGGGGAGGTGTCAGAGGACCCAGTGCCAGTGGTTAGAATATGTGACAGCAGTGCCAGGGACCAAGAGTGCAAACACATCTGGAAAGTGACTTTCCACTCCCCTACCCCACCCTCACTGTTCCTTTTCTGCTTTCTAATCTGATCTTGGTCTTTATAGAGATGCTAAACAGATCACACCTCTGGAACACAGAGCCTAGGAAGACCCCAAGCCCTGGGCCCTGTTGATCTCATTACTCTGTGTCTTGTCAGCAGATCTGCCTCCCTGCTGCTCATTCAGGCTTGGGGCTAATCATATTAATTGAAATACTAAACATTTACAGAAATGAATTATAATGAACCCCCCTCACTCCTCCTCCCAGCCAGCAATTGGGGAGACAGCTGCAGGCAGCAAAACACCTCCAATCCTTCGCTTAGGTTGTGGTCCCCAGATAGAAGATTTCACACTGAGTGGAGAGGCAGGGTTTAAGGGAGAAGAGGTAGAAGCTCTGGCCAAACCCTTCCTGCAGGGGGACAGTGGGCACATGTCTGTTTTCCTTCAGGCCCTGTGAGGTAAAGACTAGGGTGACAACCCTGTGACTCCAAGTCCATTCTGGGGAATTGCTCTCCAGGAGGAAAAGGCTTCCAGGCCTTATTCCTCCACAGTGCTTTCTCTGCCCACCATCCCCAAGCTCATCCTCTTTCTTATTCCTCTGCACTGAATGCATAAAACCCTACATAAAAGGATTTTTGACCTTATGAAGGGAGAGCTCTACTCCTGGTTTTAGGTTCTTAAATGAGAAATGCTGAATAATTGGAATTTTTTCAGAAAGGGCAAAATGTAGTTGTGATATGTGTGGGCAGAGTGGCTAGTCACCAAATACTTGCTGGTCTCACTAAAAACAGTGAAGCTGTCTACAGCAGAATCTATGAGAATGCACAAAAAGTTGATTGTAATGTAACCTTCTTTCCTTCAAGTGTCGTCTACCTCAAGTGGAGAGGTAAAATAGGCCAACACAATGTGCAATAGTGAGGACTGAGATGCTGTTAATAAAATAAAAGTAGCCTCTCTCATTTACACATACAGGTATTTGGGATTTGGGCCATGGGATGTGATCAGTCAAAAAAAGGCTTCATTGATTCTCAAAGCACAAGCAGATCAGACTGGCAGAAGGAGGACATTAATTATTTTATGCATGGAGGTGAGGTGTCTGAGGGAACTGTGCATACATGTGCATGTGTGTGTGTGTGTGTGTGTGCACACAAGTGCATATATATATAGATTTGCAAGACTAGACCAGCACTGTTTAATATAATATAAACCATTTATATAATTTAAAATTTTCTAGTAGCTGTATTAAAAATGTAAAGAAACAAGTGAAATTACTTTTACTAATATATTTTATTTAACTGATTTATACAAAATGTTATTCAATGCGTTTATATGATATATTCAAATTTTCAATGTGTAATCAATATAAAGATTATTAATGAGATAATTTATAGTATTTTTAATAAGGTATCATTGATATACACTCTTACGAAGGTTTCACAAGAAAAACACTGTGGTTGCTACATTTACAGTATATTTTATACTGTTTTCAAAATCCAGTGTGTATTTTACCCTCACATTTGACACTTTCAGCAAATTTCAAGTGCTCAAGAGCCACAAGTGGCTCATGGTGACCTTATTGGACAGTGCAGCTCTAGAAGTTCCATCACTAGCTCCTCTGGGGGGAGGAGGGGTGGGAAGAGACAGGTCTTGGCCATCAAAACTATCACCTCTGATTAACCTCTGCTCCCGCCTGAAAAAATCACTTCTGACAGATGGCAGCTTATCCACCTCTCACTCTATTAGCTCTCCTTAAAAACGACCAACCCAAATGATTACTAACCCAAATGGGGCTCCTGGCAAGAGGCTTGGAGCCCACTACCTAATCTACCTCTGTGGTTGTTTCCTGGCTTGGGAACTGCCAACATTTTCACTTCTTTTCCTCAGTCTTTGCTGAGGATAGAAGCAGACCACCTAGAGACCCCTCCAGGGCCATAACCTGCTGCTGGGTTTGCTTCTCATGCACTTTCCCTGCAGTTGTTTACAAATCTGAAAAGACAGGCTCTCTTCTCTGTCCCTCCCAAAGCCTCTGCTGGGCATGATCTCTGGAGGTGTAGAAACTCAGCACGTGTGGACTGACAGAAAGGCTCCTGCCCTTTCCAAGGCACTATTTTCAGCATTCTGGCTTTACGTTTCACTTTCCTTTCTTAGTTAGATACTAGAAGAACACATCTTGAAGACCAACTGCCTTTCCCCCTTCCCTACTCAATTAGTAGTGGGAGAAATAATTTAGAATTTATGAGGAGCAAATTAATCTACACAAGATAGTCCAAGAAGGGAAACTTCTGGCAGGATGTCCCTGCAGGTCCTTTCCAGCATCTTTAGTCTGAGATCTGCATAATTTGGTTCACTACAGTCTGTGAGGTTCTTTCATGTACTTTAAAGAATCTAGAACTTAAAACAATGTCCAGCGTCGACAGGACAGGCGGCGGGGTTTGGCTTCCGGGCGGTGGGGATGGAAGAAACCTGGATTCGCTTTCCCTACTCCTGGCTTCATCCATCTTCCACCCAAGTGAAACGGCAGGGAACCAGTCTGCGAGCTTCTGCCCTTAGTTTTGCTCTAGAGCTAAGAAAGTAACTATTTGAGGTTGGGTGGGGTCAAAAAGAAGGGCTCATTCCATATACAATCAAGCCAGGAAATCAGTCCCCCAACCTGCGAGGCAGAACCTTTAGAGTCCCGTGGAGTTCACGCCTACGTTTCCAGGCGCTGCGTGCGGCTCCCTCAGACCCTCCCCTCTGCCGGAGGGGGCCGGGCTCCGGGGCGGGGCCTCAGCTTCGCGAGGCCCGTTGCCCTGACGACCGTGACAAAATGGCGACTCTGCAGGGCGGGCCTCTGGGGCCCCTCCCGGACCCCGGGGCCCTGAGCCCCGCGCAGGTAGAGCAGCTGCGCAACTTAAAGGTGGGTGCATCCCCCACCTCCGCCTCCACCAAAGTGCAGCTCCCCCGGGACAAGGACCCAGACTGGGGAGAAGAGACCCGAGAGAAAGGGGCGGTAGCGTGTCCCCAGGTGGGGACGCGGAAGGCCCTTGGAGACCCCCGGCTGATCCTTGGGCTTCCGGGGCTCAGAACAGAGCCCGACAGGCGCCTGAAAGTTCAGGAAGGACCAAAACTGGGGGTCTGGCCGGCGAAACAGACCGAAATTACCGCTGATACTTCAGCTTAGATTCAGACAAGGACTTCCCAACGACGGAGATCGAACCTTGGTTAAAGGCCCTAAGCCTGAAAGAAGATAGACTACTTAAATTTTCAAACATTCTGGGAAAAGACCGGGGTTAAGTGCACACGTTGCTTCCCCAAGCCCTTCACACACACCTCCAGGGCTTGGACCTGAAATATGTCTCACAGAGTTGTGACTCTTTGCTCTGTGCCCCAGATTCAGACTCGGATTGCTAATGAAAAGTATCTAAGGACGCACAGAGAAGTGGACTTGCTCCTAAGTGGTTTCCTCCGGTAGGTGGTTTTCTAGATCGGCCTTGAGCAATCAGTAGAAAACAGTACCAAATCTTGTTTGGGATACATGAGTGTGAATGACCCCTTGTTTCCTAAACACCCCCTATTGCTTCCTTTAGGGTTGGAAAGTTAGAAAATATCCGAAGATTAAATTTTTCTAACTCTGGGATTGTGGCACCCCGAGTTTCTTGACTTACCTCTTAGAGGTTTCCTTCAGTTGTCTCTAAATTCTTTTAACATGTTAATATTCATTCATTTTAGCTGTAAGGGTAAATATATACCTCTGACACGTGAAAGAATGAACTTGGCATTGAAAAACTTAGCAGCCAGCCATTGGGTATAGAACACTGTTCTCCATCAGAGTATGGTAATAAGATCACTAGGACTTAAGAAGAATTCAGATGTCTGGCCCTTCTCTACCTGAGGACATTGTTGTAGAAAGACTCCAAGAGTTAGATTCCACTCCCTTGTAAGTTTTGGGGAAAAGACCATTTTCCACCATGCCTTGGAGCATATTTACCTTCCCTACATCGCCTTCAGCATGCCATTTGCCTGAATGGAAAATTCTCCTAATGGGATGACAAAGACCTGAGGGGGAAAAAATATCATGGAGTAGCAATGGATGGAAACAATAGAGCTATGTCAAATACTGTTTGGCTACAGACAAATAGGCAAGGTTTAAATAATAATAATGTCTTCCATTTCCAGGCACCATGTTGGTTTCCTGCCTTAGCAGTCACCATACTGTATTGTAATTGCATTGTCCATCTGCTGATTCTCTCCCTGGCCCAAAGCTCCAAGCTGGTAGAGCATGTTTGTGTCCCCAGTGCCTATACAGTGTATGGCATCTTGGTATACTTTTGCTGATCCTCCCTGCAACTACAGAAGATAGCCTACTGTCACTTCCATTTTACAGGCTACAAGGTGAAGTACCTTCCCCAATTGCTGAAACAGAACCCAAAACCCTGTTTTTTCAACTGCGTTGCTTTGTAAGAACATGGGAGCTGGGGAGGCAGATGTGGGGCTTTCCTTTTTCTTAAAAATAGAACTGGAAGGGTATCTTTTTTCCAGGCCCTTTTGTTTTTCCTTGATCTTACTATTCTTCATATTTAGTTGTTTCTCCAAGTGGCAGCAGATTCTCAGTGGGCAGATAGGGGAAAGAGAAAAGGAAAACTGAAATTCGTATGTGAAGGTTGGTTTTATTTGTTCCAGGGGTAAGGCTTGGCAATAGACAGTTTTGGGGTCCTCTGTCAGTGCCAGCCCTGGGGATCAGGCCATCACTTTTTTGCACCTTTTCTTCTAAATGGAAATAAAGGATGACATTGTTCCTATCCTGGAGAGCTTGCAATCCAAGTTAGGAATTATTGCAGCAGGGAGATTGCGGATAGATGTTGAAAACCTGAACTAAATCACCACTTGCTTTGTTTATAAACAAAAGGACTTGAATCCTTAGGGGTGGTAAGTGAAGAGTGCTTTGTTTTAATCACATGTCAGAAATTGCCCTGCTTCTCTGTCCAAGAACAGTTTCCAGGGGGAGCTGGGTGTCTGTGCCTGGCTACTGCAAGGAAGGCTCAAGGCGTCTTCCATTTCCTTCCTTATTATTCCTCTCCACAGGCGAGGCAGGCCACTGGGCTTTTCCTCTTGCTATCCCTGGAGCTACCCAGCATGAAGCCCTCTGGCCTCTTTTAGGCCTTTGTCTTTCTGGAGTGGAGATGTTAGAGGGAGAGGAATTGTTTTGAAGTTTGCGGGTTTGCTTTTGGTTGCTTTTTGGTGTTAACTATTGTTTCCCTTGAATCATCCCAGGATGAACCAGAATCAGCCAGAAACAGAACCAGAATCTGTACTGGATACTCCGATGGTCCTTGTAGAAAAGAGGAAGGGCGAAGAGGGGACAGAATCCTGAGGGGCATGCCTGACCCTCCCTGTTGGGCAGGTCTCTGCTCTAGACTCATTATAAGCCATGAGAAGCTCCAAACTGTTTTTGTTGGAAAGTTAACTCACCACTTGCGTTTTCCAGATTCGAATGATTTATGCCCATTCAGCCACAGCTCTCCAGTCTATACTCATACATACAGTGTATGGAACTCTTCATATTTTGAGTTTTGGAGCTGAGAAATGGAAAGAGTAGGAATCTAACTTATTTCGGGCACCCAGAGATCTCAGGTTTTAGGCTGGAGATACAATAGCAAAGTGTGAAATTGTAGAGAGGCTTTATTTTATATTTTTGTAAATACCGGGCAGATGAGTCTTACCAAAATATAACACTGATCATATCATTCCTTGGCTGGAAAACCTTCATGGATCCACAACATTGCCTTAAAAATAATTCTATTGAAATACAATGTACAGAAAAATGGCATATTTTAAGATATGGGAGCAACTTAAATGCCCATCATTAGATGAATGGATAAAAAAGAAGTGATACATATACACAATGGAATATTACTCAGCCATAAAAAAGAACATTTGCAACAATGTGGATGGACCTAGAGGGTATCATGCTAAGTAAAATGAGTCAGAGAAAAAGAAATACCATATGATTTCACTTATATGTGGAATCTAAAAAACAAACCAAACAAATAAAAAAAGAAATAGACCCATAAATACTGACAATAGACTGTTGGTTACCATAGGAAAGAGGGTAGGAGGATACGTGAAATAGGCAAGGGGGATAAAGAAGTACAAACTTCAAATCTATAAAATAAATCTTTCATAGGAATGGAAGTACAGCATAGACGACATAACCAATAATATTGTAGTATCTTGGTATGGTAAAAGAGGGTAACTATACTTACTGTGGTGAGCATTTAGTAATGTATACAATTATGCAGTTATTATGTTGTACATTTGAAGCCAATATAATAGTTTATATCAACAATATTCCAATAAAAAATACTTTTTGCTAAAAAAGTGACATATGCTAGACTGGATGAACTGTCACAAGCTTTAGAATACATGATATTAGTGCTCACATTAGGAAACAGTCTTCCACCTCACACCCTTTGTGGCTCCTTCCAGTTACTTTCTCCCAAAGGGTAATCAGTATCCTGACTTCTAATAGCACAGGTTAATTTGGCTTTGTTGTACTTTATTTTTTAATAAATGCAAAGCAGTTTAATATCCTTAAGGTACTAAACTTTAAAGCTTGGAGTTATCTTTTTGTTTTTACTTTTTAAACATTTTGATATCATTAATATGCAATTACATGAGCAACATTGTGGTTATTAGATTCCCCCTATTATCAAGTCCCCACCACACAGCCCATTGCAGTCACTGTCCATCAGCATAGTAAGATGCTATAGAGTCACTACTTGTCTTCTCTGTGCTATACTGCCTTCCCCGTGTCCCCCCTACATTATGTGTGCTAATCATAATGCCCCTTTTTCCCCTTATCCCTGCTTCCCACCCACCCTCCCCAGTCCATTTCCCTTTGGTAACTGTTAGTCCATTCTTGGTTTCTGCGAGTCTGCTGCTGTTTCGTTCCTTTTTTTTTCTTTGTCCTTATATTCCACGGATGAGTGAAATCATCTGGTACTTGTCTTTCTCCACCTGGCTTATTTCACTGAGCATAATACCCTCTAGCTGCATCCATGTTGTTGCAAATGGTAGGATTTGTTTTCTTCTTATGGCTGAATAATATTCCATTATGTATATATACATCATCTTTATCCATTCATCTATTGATGGACACCTAGGTTGCTTCCATTTCTTGGTTATTGTAAATAGTGCTGTGATAAACATAGGGGTGCATCTATCTTTTTGAAAGCTCCTACATTCTTAGGGTAAATTCCTAGGAGTGGAATTCCTGGGTCAACCTTTGTTGTACTTTTTATAAATGGAATGCTACAGTACATGGTCTTTCATGCCTGGCTTCTTTTTGCTCAGTAGTATCTTGTGGATCTTCCATTCTTATTGCTGTGTAGTATTCTACTGTATGAATATACCACACTTTATATATCCATTCCTGTTTTTTGAATTGAGTATGTGTGTCTCTTTGCTTCCTACTACTATACTTGCCTTCCACTTCAACCACTTGGAAAGTCTCTGATCATACCACTCACCTTGTGGAGGGGGCACTGACTCTCCTTGAGTGCCTTTTGAACCTTGGTGAATTCAGAGGTGGATATGACCCAGTTCCTACTCTCAAGAAGTTCACTCAATATAGAACATGGACTTTCATTTCTGGGCCTTTGCTCTTGCTGCTTCCCTGGGTCTGGATTGCTCTTGTCCTGCCTACTGAAATCCCATGTGTACCTCAAGGGTCCTCTCATATATCAGCTGTTCTTTGAAAATTTTCAGGGCCCTGTCAGTAACCTTTCCCTCTCCTCTGATCTCCCAGTGCCCTATTTAATACCCTTCTTATAGCACTTTGGAAATGTACTTGGCCTTTTGGACATTTGGGAAGTTACCCATTCCCTTTTACTTGACTGTAATTTCTTTGAGGTGGGGCTGTATTTAACTTTTTTAAAAATGCAATCCCTCGTATCTAGTACCATTACTTACACATAATTTGTGTTCCATAGTTATCAAATTAAACTGAAGGAGAAGGGAGGCAAAATTCATGAAGCTTGGGAGGCAGGGGTTTCCTGGGCAGGTGAGGCCTTCTCCTAGGCTGGTGGGGCAGGGAAGCCATGGCTAAGGGATCATGTTGTAGAGAATATCAGCCTGAGAATCACAAGACCTGGGCCCTTTCTCACTTATTTGCTTGTTTTATGAACGTGGGCAAATGATTAACCTTTTGAAGGCTTGGTTTCTTCATATGTAAAATGGGGCACAGTCACTGCCATTTCACAGGGTTGTTGTAAAGTGAGATAATGTTTGTGAACATGTTTTATGAACCATAAAACTCTATGTGATAGAAGGCATTTTCAACTGCTCAGTGGCACCAGCACTGTTGGTGTTGTTAGTGTCTCTGTCCTGCAGGGCCAACAGCCATCCTAAGTCTATCTTCTTAGCCTTGTTTGTTGTATTCTTTGCCAACCTCTATGGAAATTCATGGTTAAACTTACTCAGCAGGTTGTGGGGCTGAATATGTGTCCCACCACACAGGAGCTCTGTCTTGCCTGAGGGTTTCAGCCCCAGGCAAGTTCACTCTGGATTTGGTGGGCCCCCAAAATTACAATGGAACATTCCTGGCTTAAAAGGATTTATACCCAGCTTTATTCACATGGTGGCAGCTCGAGCACTAGAATCCTGTCTGCCTTGGGGTAACTGCAGGCAGCAAGCCGGTCTCTGTCTCCAGGCTCTTCACTGCCTCACAGCCCTTGCCTCCACCTCTGGCTCTTCCTCACTCTCTGCTCCAGGCTCTGCCTTCACCTCCAGCCTCTGCTCTCCACGCACTGGGCAGGGCTCTTTATATAGCAACATAGGTAATAGTGACTTATTGCCAACAGTGTGTAAATATCAGCCTAGCAGTAGGCCAATTACATCATCAGGTAGACTAGGGTCCGGTGAGGATCCTGGCCATGGGAACTTTCATTTTTCCTATACTCTACCTTTCCAGGATTCTCACCTTACAATCTACATACCCTCAATATTCCCCAATGGTCCCTCTGTGTGAGAAAGCTGGAGCACTGTAAACAGATTCCACAACAGCAAGAGAGACTACAACATACATATAACAACAAAAATTATAATACAGATAGCAGCAGAAATTATGATAGTCCTAAAGCCTGAGGAGATTGATTGCCACCAACTGATCATTCCAGTTGTACTCAAACCAGTTCTCAGATGAGTTCATGATTCACACTTTCCACACTCACCCAGAAAGCAGCAGTTTTTGCTAGGGGGTGTGTGCCCAATCCACACAGACATTAGAGGAGATTAACCTTAAGGGCAATAAGACACATGTTTTAGTGACACCAATATAGGCATATCTTGTCCTCCAAGTAGGATGCATGTAAGAGAGTGGTTATGTGATAGGACTGTGGCAGGAAGGGGGTCCTGTCTGGGTCTAGTATACCATACGTTTACCCTTCTCCCTGTAGGGGCTACTGAGGGGTCTATGTATGGAGCTATTAGAGGCATATGCATTGGCCATAAAGATAAAACAGAACTCCTGGTAAGGTGCTCTTAACTTCCAGCCATTTAGGGTACACTACCGTGGTCTTTGGGGGCCACTCTTCTGTTACATCAGAAACACACAGGAGGCCAGCCTCCAGGCCTTGTCCCCAGGAGAGCCAACTGTCATTGGTCCATATGTCAAAACATGCAAGGCCACATCCACTGAACAGAGTCTCCAGGTTGCTGTGGGACTTGGTCACACAATGCAGTCTTGCTGGCTCTGTTGACTTCTTCAAAAGTCAAAGGCAGGCCCCACTGGTGGGTTATAATCCACATCATCTTCTGCCCCACATGCAACAAATGTTGATGGAATCATTGTGCCACATCAGAGGCAGGCTTTCCTGCTAGCCCCCACACCTGGGCCAATATGTCTACTTCATTTGATGGGCTCCATAGTCAGCAAGGCATGGTACATGACAGCCAATTGCTTCTCTGTTAAGGTGTACCGGACCTCTGCTCCTTCCCAGAGTTGCAACCAGAATCCAGTAGGTTGATGAGCTTATTCAAGCCACTGCCAGAGGCCCCAGCCATAACTGTCTTCGGTTACATGAACATCCAGCTCCCAATTGAGGTCTATCATACTCAAGGCCTACATGGCATTGACTGTCCATTTTCCAATGGCAAAGGCAATTGCACATTTCATTCCCAGCCCCATCTGACACCCTTTCATACAAATGGTATAAAGTCTTCCGAATTTGTGCCAAGTGCAGGATAAACACTCTCCAATAGCCTAAAAGACCCAAAACCTCTTGCAATAATGCCACATTTGTCTGTAAGAGGATCAGAAGTAAGCATAACATCATACACAGTATTAGATGCCCTATTCCCTATGGTATTTGGGCTTGTTTTGCTCTGATAACCTTACCTTTGTTTCCATCTATAGCAGTGGGTGTCTGAGGAAATCGCTCAGGGTTGCTGTAAATCAGTGAGCATTCAGCTCTGGTGTCTACCAGAGCCAGGACATGTACATTCACTGGGGACCAATGAATTGATATTTCAACATGTGGTCCCCCAAGGCGGGTGCTTTGACCCTCCCCTCAGTCAAACTGTATTCCAATCATCTTCCTGTGAGGGTCTAGACGGGGATGGCTCACTCTCCAGCAGAAACCAACAGGCTGGGCTTGTGGTTTTGTCTCTGGCTTCCATTTTCTGGTCCTCACTTTAGCTGACTGCTGCAACTGTGGGTCTGACTCCAATTACTGCCACAGCTCCAGTAATATTTTATTTGACTTTCCACCCAATTTCTCTCTGCTCCTGCCTTTATCAAACCAACCCTCATCTGGGTCCTTGTGACCTTCATGGGGCCCTTTAAACTCTTCCTCTGAGTAGTGGATCATATTTCCTTCTGTGCTCTCATTGTTTAAGCCTCTCTCAAGTCTGCTACCATACAGGTAACCTCACTTATGGGCTGCCCTAAGTGAGGGGCAAGAATGGCCACTAGAGGCCCAAAGAGCAATGGGGAGCCATTTGTAGCACCATTATTTTCTCATCTCCACAGTAAAAGGCTCCTCATCTAGGCCATAATTCTCTGGACTGTAAATGGCAATTTTCATGCCTAACCAAAGAAATGACAGTGGAATGTTCTTGGGGTGAAAGGGTTTATACCCAACTTTATTTCCATGGCAACAGGTCAATTACTAGAATCCCATCCACTCAGAGCGAGTCTGCATGCAGCAAGCCAGTCTCTGCTTTTGGGTCTCTCTGCCCCCACAGCCGTCTCAGTCTCTGTCCTCTGCACTGTCACCACTCCAGTCTCTGTTCTCCTGCAGCCATGTCACTGTGTGGCTGTGCAGAGCATTGGGCGGAGCTCTTTATATAGAGTCAATAGCAAGGTATTGCCCACATGTGTGTAGTGAGCTAGCCAACCAGGGCCAGGTGAGAATTCTGGCCACAGGAACCTTCACTTTATCCACACACCCTTGAATGTTCCACTGTCATTTCTTTGGTCTCATTGAATCCATAGTGAACTTGTCCGGGCTGAAACCCATTGGCAAGAGAAAGAGCCAAGCTGACATTGCCTCAGAGGGCTTCTGCCAAAACTGGGAATCCAAATCCACCAGCTCAGCCTGTGTATAGGGGCAGAGCATAGATTGCTCCATGACTTGGGGAGGGCACTGCACCTCTCCTGGAGGAACCCATGGTTGCTGTGTCTTTATTTTCTTGAATAGAAGAGGGGTCACTGCCTCTGGCACCAGCACCACCTCCACCCCCACCTGCTTGTCAAACCCTGGCTCTTCCTCCATTTCTGGGGCTGTTGGCAGCTTTCTTTTTTTCCCCTCCCCTGAGTGCCTCCTCTGCTACACTCTTTACCTTTTCTACAGTGCCTTGGATCAACGCTGTCTCAGTCTCAGCAGCTCTCTGACCTTCACCGCAGTGCCTCACATCTGGCGTTTCCATGCTGCCTCTTCTTGTGCTTCTTTCAGGAGTATGTCCATCTCCTTCATGGCTTTTGCCTCTTCCACAGGACCTCAGCCTGCATTCTTGTGCTAACATTACATCCTTTACCATCTCCATAGCACCTTGTCGTGACACCATCTCAGTCATCAACAAATTTTTTACCTCCTCTAGGGCACCTCGCAGCTCATGTTCTTGTGCTGCCTCTTCTTGTGGTCTCGCAGAAGTATGTCCTTCTCCTTTTTGGCCTTTCTTAATACTGTGAGAAAAAGCCAACCCACAGTTCCCATCACCTCGTGAGCACTCTATTTCTCCAAGGAATTCTTTGTTTTGCTGAGGGCCAACCCCACTGCCTCCGGCATCACCTCCACCTCCCCGCAGTCATGGGGAGGGTCCGAGTCCTCTAGGAGGCAAGCCACCTCAGACCACATGTCCACTTGGGGATACCTGAGTTCCATCCTGTCCATAGGGGCAGCCTGCTGAAGTATCCCTTACAGGAGGGCAGCTTGTTCTGTTTTTTTTTCTTTGGTCTGCAGTGAATCCTATCAACAAGGCCAAATATCTCACCTGAGGGTTTCAGCTTTGGGCAAGTTCTCTCTGGATTTGGTGAGACCAAAAAATGACAACAGAAAGTTATAGGGGCAAAAGGGTTTATATCCAGTTTTATTCTCATGGTGGCAGGTCAAGTTTAGAATCCCGTCTGCCTCAGAGCGAGTCTTCAGGCGGCAGGCTGGCCTCTGCCCCTGGGCCTCTCCTCTGGCGCATAGCCCTTGCTCCGCTCCTCGCTCTCCCTTCACCTCCAGTGTCTGCTCTCCCCAAGCACTTTATATAGCAACATAAGTAATATCAGCTTATTGCCAATGGGTATGGAAGCATTAGCCTAGCAGTGGGCCAGTTACATCATCAAGTAGGTTAGGGTCAGGTGAGGATCCAGGCCATGGGAACTTCCATTTTTCCCTACAAGCCCCTTGAGGACTAGGCAACATGCTCTTTATCTTTACCACCTGCCTCTGGCTTAGACTGGTTCTGTGAAAATGTTTGTTGAATGAGTGACAATCTTTACCTGGCAACTGTCCTGTGTTGTGAGCAATACCTAGGCTTATTGCTATTTAGAATTGTTTTGCCAATGGGTTGCAGCCCTGGGCAAGTTCACTATGGATTCAGTGAGGCTGAAAAAATGACAATGGAACATTCCTGGGGTGAAAGGGTTTATACCCAACTTTATTCCCATGGGGGCAGGTCAATCACTAGAATCCATCCACTCAAAGCTAGTCTGCATGCAGCAAGCCGGTCTCTGCCTCTGGGCCTCTCTGCCCCGGCAGCCATCTCAGCCTCTGTCCTCAGCACTGCCACCACTACAGCCTCTGCTCTCCTGCCCAGCGCACTGGGCGGAGCTCTTTATATAGAGTCAATACCAACATATTGCCCACAGGTGTGCAGTGAGCTAGCCAACCAGGGCCAGCTGCGAATCCTGGCCATAGGAACCTTCCCTTTCTCCACAAGAATATTTTGCTTCTTGCCTCAGATCCTGACTTTAAGGAAAAGAAGGAGCGAAAGGGTCTTTTCCAGGAGTTCCCTGACTTACTGACTCCCAAGGTAGGTGTCCCAGGTCAGCAGGCTCCCTGAAAGCACAGGGCCTCCAGTGGGCAAGCCGGCCTAAGAGCCTGCTTCTCTTCCTCCTATGAGCCCTCCATGTTTTCCAGAGAAATGTTTTTGAAGAGACCAGACAACATCGAAGAATTCGCTGCAGGTGAGTAGGGCAGTGTCTGTTTGGGGTGTTTGATAAACAAGTACAAGGAATATTATTGTGAATTTAGACTCACACAAGCCCAGGATTCCCCCTGCAGAGTCTGGGGTACTTCTTTACCTGATGTCTCCCAAGGGAGCTTTTTTTCAGAAGGCTCTTTCTTCCATTGTCATTTCCTCAAAATGAGGACAGGTAAGAAATGAGGCAGAGCTCCTTCATGGTGAGGATTGTTAAGACTTGAGATTCCCAAAGGAACATACTGGCAGATCTTTCCCTGGGAATCTTAAAGCAGAGTTCTCAACCCTGGATGCACATTAGAATCACCTGGGGAGCTTTTAAAAATCCCTATGCCCAGGCCTACCCCCAAAGATTTTAATTTAATTAGTCCATGATGGGGCCCAGCATCCAGAGTTTTAAAGGCTCCCTGGGTGATTCTAATGGGCTCTACTGCCCAAGATGGCTTAAGGTCAATGGTATTTCAAGGGAAGGGGCTGTGTTGGATGATTTCGTGAGTCCTAAATGCTCTGGGAGTTGGTTACAGTCTCAACCCATTTTTAGCTGAATCTAAGTATGTCTTTGCTGCCACAGCAGATGCTGCCTCTGATTCACATTATGCTGGGTGTATAAAAACCCTCTTCTGTCGTCATCCTGTGAGAGCCTGGCTCTCCTCTAAAGGGATATTCTCAGAGAGGGCGTGATATCTCAGAGACAGAAGCTGGCAAGCTGCATTGAGACAAGAATAATACTTGGTATTTATTTGGGCTAAAAGGAGGGCTGGAAGCAGAAAACACAGAGACTCCCTCAGCCCTCTGATGGCTCCCTGTGCATCAGCAAGCCAATGAACAGGGCAGTGCAGAGGGGACAGAGCCACCCTGTGTAAGCCCTTCCTAGGAACACTTGAGTTGGAAGGCTCAGAACTGCCCGGGCAGGGGATAGTGACCATGGGGTTTGTTGTGACATCTCATATTACATTGTAAAGCAGGCCCACCAATAACAGTTCTGCTAACACTGAGCCATCCTAACTTTTTAGCAGAATAAATTGTCTCCCTCCTGGTCTTTTTTCCCTTGGGTTGAGATGATTTCTTCTTTTGATTCTTATCCCAGACTATTTCACGGATCCAAGACTTCCCAACAAGATTCACATGCAGCTAATTAAGGAGAAGAAAGTAGCTAATTAGCAAAATCATGATGTTCAGCTGTTGAGAGAGACCAGAAAGAATTCAGCCTCAGGGTGGGTGTTAAACTTCATGTACAGACAGAGGCTCCTGTACTCGTGTGAAAGTAAGCACTGGCTTCTTGGCCAGGGTGTGAAAGAAACCGAATGGAAAGCTGAAGAGGAGTTCCATGCAAGTGTTTAGCTTTCTTGACACTATTTTGGGGAGTTAGGGACTGAAGAGAGGCCCAGGGTTTGTCTAGTGTGTCTATGGCGGGAAGAGACATCTGCCTTCTCAGAGAAATGATTGAGAGAATGGAAGCAGGAGTAGTTGCTGAGTAAGGAGCGTGACCAGGAGATGGGTGGGGGGGCCTGTCAGTCTCAAGGCCTGGCCTCAGATTGCAGAATTTCAGAATGCCCTTGCAGATGGCCTTTTCCTTGTGTCCTTGGTGCGGGAGTGGAGGGGCTTACCCATGGCGGGAAATGGTGGAAGCAGCTTCCCTTGCCACTTCTTGGCCTGGCCACCTTCCTGTTGTTGTCTTCAAACCAGGTTATGCCATTATGGCCATCACACATTTTTCAGGCAGAATGATTTCTGAACTGAATTTGAAGGTTGCAATTTTTAAAATTTGAGGTAGGAAAAAGGGACACTCCTGATTTAGCAGCACCGTTTGTGTTTTTCAGGGTCATCTGGAAGCAAGAGAGCCTTGTTGCCGCCAGTGTGGGTTTCCAAGCTGCCTTGGGCTGTGTCTACTACTGTAAAGCTTATAAAGATTCTCATTAAAAACAGACCTTCCTGCTCTCTCTGCTTTATTTCACTCAGAAGGAGAAAGACATCTTTCATAGGAGAGCTGCTTTGGCCTCATGGGCAGCAGACCTGTTTTTCTGTCTGTGGCGACCCGTGGGCTTCCAGCTGGGTGGGCAACCTGTTTGTGCGTGTGCCTCGGTGCTGTGCACCCACTGCCAGAGCGGAGACCAGGCGAAGGAATGGGTGCGGGCCCCGAGAGGATCACAGCTGGCTGTGGTGGCGCTGAAACAAGACGGGGCTGCACTTCATGGGGCTTGGGTTTTTCCCTTCTCTGCGTCCTGGGTCAGTGTATGGAGTGTACAAGTGCTGATTGACTTTTATTTCCATATAAGCAATAATAAGAGGAATTGGGCTGGAAAGATAGCAAGAGAGAAAGAGATTGAACAAAGAAAACCCATTCAGGGTCAGGGATATTGTGAAATATGAGCCTAACAGGTGACTCAGAGAGGTGGTGGACTCTGTTCTTCAGGATTTTTAGGAACAAACTGCCCATCCACTTGGTTTTCAACTAAGAGGCAGGGAAGTGGATCACTTGGCCTTATTAAATCCTGTCCAGGCCTAGGAGACATGGAAGCCTTCCGTCTTTATGTCCTACCTCTCTGGCCTCCACAGCCCAGTGGCTCTACTGTATGAAGGACATCGCACCTGTGTGTCACGTGTCAACATCACTATGGCAACAGAAGCATAGCCCAAAGCAGGGTCAGTATTATTTTTATTTCCCTTGTCTGCTTGTCTGTTCCCAGCTGCCAACACTAACAGTAGTAGAAGGGCAACAAAACAGGGTGCTTAGAAAACTATTAAAACTACACATAACAAGCTATGAAACAGGAACCTGAGGAGTCATTTTAAGGGCTTTCAGAATCACACTTTGGCAATGAGGTGTCCCTGTTTAAAAAATCCAAACAAAGTCTTCAGCAAAAAACACACATCTAATAAGGACCTCTGATGTGAAGTGTTAGCATTAGACCCTCCTGGAAACTTTCCTGAAAGAGGAGACCTACAACAATTTGGGAAGAGAGCAAAGTGTTTTCAAGATGCTTGAGTGAATGATTTAATACTGTGAGTGTACAGTGGCTCATTCCTTGGAGGGGTGGTTTTCTGGTAGGAATAAGAAATGCATTTCATTGAAAATGCATTTCAAAGCCTTTCTGAGAAAAGAATGTATTTAACATGGTCACAGTGCATCTGCTTTGTGTGAGATAATGTGCTCCTGGGGTAAGGTGGGGATACTGTCCCTGCAGTGCAGTGGTTTATGGTCTGGGAGATGTGTTGCTTTCCTCCCCAAACCTTAACTGCCTGAATATCTCACCTTTTAGATTGAAAGCTCCCTCAGGGCAGGACCAATTCGATAAATCAAACTTGTTCACTGTTAAATTCCTGACTTTTAGCATAGTGTCTGGCAAATAGCAAATGCTCAGTAAACATTTACAGAGAATGAATGCTTGTGTAAGTGAATGAGAATCACATTATAACAGTGGTTATAAAGACAATTATATACCTGTGATGGAATTAGGTACTTATATAGGATGAGGTAGAAGAAAGAACACCACGTCTGCCTGCAGAAGTGAGGGAAGCCTCACAGAAATTAGCATGTGGTGGGTAAGAAAGAATTTGCCAGGCAGAGGTGGGAAGAGGTATGGGGTAGTCGGGGTGCTGCAGTGTTTCCATCCTGCTGTGCAAGGTGGTGCTGGCAGACCCTATTTGTCACTTGTTCATCCTCATTGCCCTTTTCTTCTTTGCTAATAGAATGCCCATTTTGTGAGGGCAGCAGTGAGCTCAGCCCCAAGTAGTGGATGGCATTTATTCTAAGGCAACCACAACAATCGCATTCCCTGATTTCCCAGCCTTCCTCGCAGCTAAGGGCAGCCTGTGTTCATGAGCTGTAGGTAAAAGTGTGCTGGGGTTTCTAGGAAAGCTTTTGTTTTTCATAACAAAAAAAAAAAAGGATCAGGGTAGAGAGGATATGACAGATTGAACTGGTAGAACCCTCCCTTTTCTCACTTGTCTTCCCACTTGAGCCTGATTATGACATCTAGAGATGAACAGCAATTGTAAGGTCATGAAGCAACAAACAAGAGTCTGCCAGTCCTGTGAAGTGGCAGAGAGGAAAGATCAGAAGCCTCTGAGGTCCTGATGGTGTCTTTGAGACCTGAACAGCCCAGCAAACACCTACATTCAGACTTCCTGGCAAGTGAGAAAGATAAATCTCTAATTTGTTCCGAAATTGGACCAGAGTTAAATCCTGACTCACCACTTCCTAGATGTGTGGCCTTGGCCAGACCTCTTCCTTGAGCATTAGGTTTCTCTATAAACTAAGATGTATGATATCCACCTCTGAGGGCTATTGAATCAGGGATAAAGCATGGGCAGTGACTGGCACATAGGAGGTATTCACCAGGAGTGTGTTTTACTGGAGATGTGTAGACTGCAAGGGTTGGGAGTCGTGGGAGAAGATGCCAGGCAAGAGGGTGGGGACAAGGTGTGCAGTAGGCAAAAGGGGTTAGTTTTTATCATGTAGGCAATGGAGAGCTAGTGAAGAATTTTAAGCCAAGAGAAATTTGTGATATTTGCATTTAAAAAATGTCATAGTGTGGAAGACAAACTAAAGGAACTAAAACTAGAAATGGAAAGACCCACAGTCTAAGCCACCATCATCTCTCACGTGCACCGTCTCACTGAGTTTTAGCCAGCCTCTGTCAACTCTCCTGCCCAATGCATCCATTGAAAGTTATTTAGCTGTGTGTAACAGAAAAGCCTTATAGTGATTTATAGTGGTTTGCACAAATAGGGGGCAGTAAGCCCCCCTATAATTTTCTCACCTAATAAGTCTGGCAGTGAGCAAGATTCAAAAGTTTTAGAGATGTCAACAAGTACCCAGACCAGACTTCCATCTTTTCACACTACCAGCCTTAGCCTGTGGCCTCAGAGTTTCAAGAGGGCTCCTGCACTCCCATTGATGGTTACCTGTCTTTGCTGGAAAGCAAAAGCTTTCCCAGAACACCCCTTCCACCCCTGCCAAGCTTCACCAACAACTCTTTGGCCAGAACTGTGTACATAGCTCCCTCTTTAACGGAGGCTGGGAAACTGAATATTTAGCCTGCCAATGGTGCCCTAGATAGCTTCTTGTCACTTTCTCAGGATCCTTCCCTAGGGATCCAACTGAAGTAGCCTCTTTCAGACATTTTTAATACTTAATTTAAAAAATATCCACCCCACCCCCTGCATTCTTTTCCTATCACTCCTTTTTGTTTTCTTCACACCTATCCCTGTTCGATGTCATCTTGTTTACTTTCTCATTCCCCATCTTGTTAGCTTACTTTCACATTTCCCAAGAATGTGAGCTCCAGTGAGAGCAAATCTCATCAATCTTGTCGTCTCTCCAAGGCCAGCACCCACAACTGTGCCTGGCATGTAGCTGCTCAGCTCACACTTGCCAAAATGATTGCATAGATGGATGAATGGCAGTTAGAAGACTGAACTGCAGGATGAGAGCTTGAACTGTTTGGTGTCATGAAAACAGGAGGTGAACTGTAGACATATTTAGGAGAAATTGGTGGAACTTGTGATTTGAATGGGGTAGAGTTATATGGGGCTATAGATTCTAGAATGACTTTCAGGTTTCTTGCACAGTCAAGGAGAGATATGATGGGATGATTACTAATACAGAAGGGAAGTAGCTAGGAGCAGGGGAAATGGGGAGATGAATTTAGACAAAAAGGTTTCCACTGAATTTGTAATTGGGTCATGGATAATATTAATATGAATCACTTCAGCGGGGTTGGCAGAAGTCAGATTGCAGCAGATTTAGTAGCAATTGTGAGAGGAGGATGTGGAATTAGATGCACATTGCCGGTGACGATGACCTAGAAGTACAGCTGTGGAAATGGGAGGGGTAGTAGTTAGAAGGGAAAGAAGGGTCTAGGGCAGGCTTTATAATGGGAGATGCTTGAGCATCCAGACCTGACATTTTTCATCTCTTCAGATCCTATTTTATTTTACTTGTAGGCTGAAAACATTAGGAGCTTCTGGAAATATCCTGAGTGGACCTGATTTCCAGAAGTAATGGGAACTAATAAGCAGGCCTAATTGTGTCACCACATGACCTAGAGCGACCTCTCTGTGTCAGGTTCCTCATCCTCACAATTGGAGCAGTGGCTCTTCTGAAAGGCTGGCAGTGAGGTTTCACTCAGTCTTGCTGTTCATGGGGTGGGAAGGATGGACTGCCTATAGAAAGCAAGGCGCTCTCCTTCTAGCTGGACAGACCTCTACTGCCCTCTCCTGGGCATGGCTGCAGAACTCGAGACCCCACTTGGAGAATGCCTGTTGGAGGCCTGAATGGAAAGTCAGCAGGAGGGAGAGAAACAGGGTAAAGAGTGGGAAAATATTCACAAATTTACAGATTTCTTGCAGTAGAAAGTTTCTTCAGAAGTTACAAAATCCAAGCCTTATCTCTGGCAACACTGCTTCATGAGCTCCTTAGATGTTTCCTTCCTAAAAGTGTTGGAAGAAAACCTTGCATGGTTGATTATTCATTTGCTTATTCACTCAATTATTCAACAAATATTAGGGTCCATTATATACTCAGGATGCAAAGTTTGGGGAATAAAACACACTCTTTCCTAAGGAACACATGATCTAGTGAGTGAAGACAATACATAGATAATTTTTTTTTTTTTAGAAGTTAAGATTTTTATTAGATATGTGATGGTCATTTATGTAGAAAATCCAATGAAATATACAAAAGAAGAGTACTAGAACTAATAAATGAGTTTTGCAAGATTTACATAGATAATTTTTTTAAATTGAAGTATTAATACACAATCTTATATCTGTTTCAAATATACAACACAGCGGTTCAGCAGTTACCCATATTATTAAATCCTCAACCCTGCTACTGTAGTTACTATCTGTCAACATAAGATGTTACAGAATCATTTGCTATATTCTCCATGGTTTACTACTATGCCTCTGACCAACTTGTATTATGATTGAGAGTTTTTGTGCCCCTTTATCCCCCTCACCCTCCCACACACCCACCCCAACTCCTCCTCCTTGGTAACCACTTGTCATTTCTCAGTGTCTATAAATCTATTGCTGTTTCATTCCTTCTGTTTTGCTTTGTTTTGAGACTCCACAAATAAGTGAAGTAATATGGTATTTGTCTTTCTCCACCTGGCTTATTTCACTGAGCACAATACCCTCTAGATCCATCCATGTTGTAGCACATCGCAGGATTTCTTTTCTTTTTAAGGCTGAATAATATTCCATTGTGTATATGTACCACATCTTCTTTATCCATTCATCTACTGATGGACACTTAGGTTGCTTCCATAACTTAGCTATTGTAAATATTGCTGCAATAAATGTAGGGGTCCATATATGTTTTTGAATCAGGGATCTTGTTTTCTTCAGGTAAATTCCCAGAAGTGGAAATACTGCATCAAATGGTATTTCTATTTTTAGTTTTTTGAGTAACTTCTATACTGCTTTCCAAAGTGATTGTACTGATTTACATTCCTACCAGCAGTGTAGGAGGGTTCCCCTTTCTCCACTTCCTCACCAACACTTGTTGTTGTCTTTTGGATGGTGGCCATTCTAACAGATGTGAGGTGCTATCTCATTGTGGTTTTAATTTGCATTTCCCTGATGATCAGTGATGTGGAGCTTTTCTTCATGTGTCTGTTGGCCATCCAGAGTTCTCTTTTGGAGAAATGTCTGTTCAGGTCCTCCACCCATTTTTTAATAGAGTTATTTGGGTTTTTTTGGTGTAGGTGTATGAACTCTTTATATATTTTGGATGTTAACACCTTATTGGTTAAATTGTTTACAAATATATTCTTCCATACCGTAGTTGCCTTTTTATTCTGCTGATGGTGTCCTTTGCTTTATATAGGTTTCTGGCTTGATGTAGTCCCACTGGTTCATTTTTTACTTTGTTTCCTTGCCCAAGGAGATGTGTCCAGGAAAAAATTGCTCATACTTATATTCAAGAGATTTTTGCTTATGTTTTTTTCTAAGAGTTTTATGTTTTCATGACTTATATTCAGGTCTTTGATCTATTTGGAGTTTACTTTTGTGTATGGTGTTAGACAGTGATCCAGTTTCATTCTCTTACATATAGCTGTCCAGTTTTGCCAGCACCATCTGTTGAAGAGACTGTCATTTCCCCATTGTATGTCCATGGCTCCTTTATTGTATATTAATTGGCCATATATGTTTGGGTTAATGTCTGGAGTCTCTATTCTGTTCCACTGGTCTGTGGCTCTGTTCTTGTGCCAGTACCAAATTGTCTTGATTACTATGGCTTTGTAGTTGAGCTTGAAGTTGGGGAGAGAGATCCCCCCCCCACTTTATTCTTCCTTCTTAGGATTGCTTTGGCTATTCGGGGTCTTTGGTGTTTCCATATGAATTTTTGAACTATTTTTTCCAGTTCATTGAAGAATGCTGTTGGTATTTTGATAGGGATTGCATCCAATCTGTATATTGCTTTGGGCAGGATGGCCATTTTGATGATATTAATTCTTCCTAGCCAGGAGCATGGGATGAGTTTCCATTTGTTAGTGACCTCTTTAATTTCTCTTAAGAGTGCCTTGTAGTTTCAGGATATAGGTCTTTCACTTCCTTGGTTAGATTTATTCCTAGGTATTTTATTCTTTTTGATGCAATTGTGAATGGAATTGTTTTCCTGATTTCTCTTTCTATTAGTTCATTGTTAGTGTATAGGTAAGCTACAGATTTCTGGGTGTTAATTTTGTACCCTGCAACTTTGCTGAATTCTGATATTAGTTCTAGTAGTTTTTCAGTGGAGTCTTTAGGGTTTTTTATGTACAATATCATGTCATCTGCAAATAGTGACAGTTTAACTTCTTCTTTACCAATCTGGATTCCTTATATTTCTTTGTTTTGTCTGAATGCCATGGCTAGGAACTCCAGTACCACGTTGAATAACAGTGGAGAGAGTGGGCATCCCTGCCTTGTTCTCGATCTCAGAGGAAAAGCTTTCAGCCTCTCGCTGTTCAGTATAATGTTAGCTGTGGGTTTATCATATATGGCCTTTATTGTGTTGAGGTACTTGCCCTCTATGCCCATTTTGTTGAGAGTTTTGATCATGAATGGATGTTGAATTATGTCGAATGCTTTTTCAGCATCTATGAAGATGATCACGTGGTTTTTGTCCTTTTTGTTGATATGGTGGATGATGTTGATGGATTTTCGAATGTTGTACATTCCTTGCATCCCTGGGATGAATCCCACTTGGTCATGGTGTATGATCCTCTTGATGTATTTTTGAATTCTGTTTGCTAATATTCTGTTGAGTATTTTTGCATCTACATTCATCAGGGATATTGGTCTGTAGTTTTCTTTTTTGGTGGGGTCTTTGCCTGGTTTTGGTGTTGGGGTGATGTTGGCTTCATAGAATGAGTTTGGGAGTATTCCCTCCTCTTCTATTTTTTGGAAAACTTTAAGGAGAATGGGTGTTATGTCTTCTCTGTATGTCTGATAAAGTTCCAAGGTAAATCCATCTGGCCCGGGGGTTTTGTTCTTGGGTAGTTTTTTGATTACCGATTCAATTTCGTTGCTGGTAATTGGTCTGTTTAGATTTTCTGTTTCTTTCTGGGTCAGTCTTGGAAGGTTGTATTTTTCTAGGAAATTGTCCATTTCTCCTAGGTTTCCCAGCTTGTTAGCATAGAGGTTTTCATAGTATTCTCTAATAATTCTTTGTATTTCTGTGGGGTCCGTCGTGATTTTTCCTTTCTCATTTCTGATTCTGTTGATGTGTGTTGACTCTCTTTTTCTCTTAATAAGTCTGGCTAGAGGCTTATCTATTTTGTTGATTTTCTCAACGAACCAGCTCTTGGTTACATTGATTTTTTCCTACTGTTTTATTCTTCTCAATTTTATTTATTTTTTCTCTGATCTTTATTATGTCCCTCCGTCTGCTGACCTTAGGCCTCATTTGTTCTTCTTTTTCCAATTTCAATAATTGTGACATTAGACTATTCATTTGGGATTGTTCTTCCTTCTTTAAATATGCCTGGATTGCTATATACTTTCTTCTTAAGTCTGCTTTTGCTACATCCTACAGAAGTTGGGGCTTTGTGTTGTTGTTGTCATTTATTTCCATATATTGCTGGATCTCCATTTTAATTTGGTCATTGATCCATTATTTAGGAGCATGTTGTTAGGCCTCCAACTGTTTGTGAGCCTTTTTGCTTTCTTTGTACAATTTATTTCTAGTTTTATACCTTTGTGGTCTGAAAAGTTGGTTGGTAGGATTTCAATCTTTTGGAATTTACTGAGGTTCTTTTTGTGGCCTAGTATGTAGTCTATTCTGGAGAATGTTTCATGTGTACTTGAGAAGAATGTATATCCTGTTGCTTTTGGATGTAGAGTTCTATAGATGTCTATTAGGTCCATCTGTTCTAGTGTGTTGTTCAGTGCCTGTGTGTCCTTACTTATTTTCTGCCTGGTGGATCTATCCTTTGGGGTTAGTGGTGTGTTGAAGTCTCCTAGAATGAATGCATTGCAGTCTATTTCCCTCTTTAGTTCTGTTAGTATTTGCTTCACATATGCTGGTGCTCCTGTATTGGGTGCATATATATTTAGAATGGTTATATCCTCTTGTTGGACTGAGCCCTTTACCATTATGTAGTATCCTTCTTTATCTCTTGTTACTTTCTTTGTTTTGAAGTCTATTTTGTCTGATACTAGTATTGCAACACCTGCTTTTTTCTCTCTGTTGTTTGCATGAAATATCTTTCTCCATCCCTTGACTTTTAATCTGTGCATGTCTTTGGGTTTGAGGTGAATCTCTTGTAAGCAGCATACAGATGATTCTTGCTTTTTTATCCATTCTATTACTCTGTGTCTTTTGATTGGTGCATTCCATCCATTTACATTTAGGATGATTATTGAAAGATATGTACTTATTGCCATTGCAGGCTTTAGATTAGTGGTTATCAAAGGTTCAAGGTTAGCTTGTTTACTACCTTACTTTCTGACTTAACTCGCTTATTGAGCTGTTATAAACACAGTCTGATGATTATTT
This sequence comes from Manis javanica, assembly GCF_040802235.1. Classification (NCBI taxonomy): domain Eukaryota; kingdom Metazoa; phylum Chordata; class Mammalia; order Pholidota; family Manidae; genus Manis; species Manis javanica. The sequence goes on from NC_133159.1 coordinate 109,473,475, forward strand.
CTTTCCCTTCTTTTTCCTCCTCCTCCATTCTTTATATGTTGGGTGTTTTGTTCTGTGTTTTTAGGAGTGCTCCCATCTAGAGTAGTCCCTCTAAGATACCCTGTAGAGGTGGTTTGTGGGAGGGAAATTCCCTCAACTTTTGCTTGTGTGGGAATTGTTTAATCCCTCCTTCATATTTAAATGATAATCATGCTGGATACAGTATCCTTGGTTCGAGGCCCTTCTGTTTCATTGCATTAAATATATCATGCCATTCTCTTCTGGCCTGTAAGGTTTCTGTTGAGAAGTCTGATGATAGCCTGATGGGTTTTCCTTTGTAGGTGACCTTTTTTCTCTCTCTAGCTGCCTTTAATACTCTGTCCTTGTCCTTGATCTTTGCCATTTTAATTATTATGTGTCTTGGTGTTGTCCTCTTTGGGTCCCATCTCTCGGGAGTTCTGTGCGCCTCTGTAGTCTGAGCAACTATTTCCTCCCCCAGTTTGGGGAAGTTCTCAGCAATTATTTCTTCTAAGACACTTTCTATCCCTTTTTCTCTCTTCTTCCTCTGGTACCCCTATAATTCGGATATTGTTCCTTTTTGATTGGTCACACAGTTCTCTTAATATTGTTTCATTCCTGGAGATCCTTTTATGTCTCTCTGCATCAGCTTCTATATATTCCTGTTCTCTGGTTTCTATTCCATCAATGGCCTCTTGCATCTCATCCATTCTGCTTATAAATCCTTCCAGAGTTTGTTTCACTTCTGTAATCTCCCTCCAGACATCTGTAATCTCCCTCTGGGCTTCATCCCTTAGCTCTTGCATATTTCTCTGCAGCTCTGTCAGCATGTTTATGATTTTTATTTCAAGTTCTTTTTCAGGGAGACTGGTTAGGTCTACCTCTGCAGATCCTTTCTCAGGTGTTGTTTGAACTATCTTGAACTGGACTAAATATTTTTGCCTTTTCATGGTGATAGCGGTGGCTGTAGGCAAGTTGTGGGTGTGTCAGCTGGGAGAAGAAAGTCCTTTCCTGCTTGCTGGATGCCTTACCCTTCTCCGCTGCCTTTGATGGTTACCCGCACTCCTGGAGCAGCCACCAGGGTAGTCCCCTAAGCTGCTGTGGGTGGGGGCTCTGTCAGAGCAGCATGGAGCCCTGCGGGGAGTGGCAGGCATGCCAGATGCGCTACTAGGGGCTAGTGGCAACCCTGCTGGGAAGCTCTGTGCTAGCAGCAGCCTTTGGGGCTGGCCCAGGTGGCTGTGCCTTGGGCTGGGATTCTGGTTGGCTGCTGGGAGCGTGCCTGCTCCCTCTGGCTCCACTGCAGGTGCGCACGGGCCTCTACCAGGCTCCTCTGGCTCCACTGCCACTGGTGCTTGTGAGCCATGCCCAGGCTGTTTGGTCGCGCCACTGTGGGCTTGCACAAGCCTCTCCTGATCTCCTCTGGCGCTGTTGGTGCACGGATCTGCTCCTGGTCCCTTCCGGTGCCTCCGCTCCTGGCATGCACTGCCACTCTCCCGCTACTGGGCCGTTGTGTTGGGATCCGCGCCAGTTGGAGGAACAACTGGCAGGCTGCTTATTGCCATGAGGGGCTTCAGAGCTGCACTGCCTCCCCAGGGTTTAGGATACCTAAGTTTCCCCAGGATTCCCAGCTGCTGGCTAATTGTGCCAGGACAACTTCGTCCAGCTGTGGGGTCCCTGTCTCTTTAAGACATGCAGAAAGCACTCGCCTTTCTTTTGTCTCAGGGGTGCTGGTTGCGGGGAACTGCCCACAGGTTTTGCTTTTTCGTTTCTCTAATATCCAGCACCCTGTGTACCTTGTGTCTGCGTTCTGGGTGTGGATTTCTAGAGCTGGTTGTTTAGCAGTCCTGGGCTTTCACTCCCTCTCCGTTCCAACTCCTTTCTTCCCGCTGGGTTTTGGGGTGGGGGAGCATTCGGGTCCCACCTGGCCATGGCTTTTATCTTATCCCCTTCGTGTGATGTTGAGTTCTCACAAATGTAGATGTATCCTGGCTGTTGTACTGCATCCACTGGTGTCTCTTTTAGGAATAGTTGTATTTATTGTATTTTCATAAATATATATGTTTTGGGGAGGAGAGTTCCTCTGAACTACTCATGCCGCCATCTTCCTGTGATCCCCCGAATTTTAGAACTATTTGTTCTGGTTCATTGAAAAATGCTGTTGCTATTTTGACAGGGATTGCATTGAATCTGTAGATTGCTTTGGGCAGGATGGTCATTTTGACATTATTAATTCTTCCTATCCACGAGCACAGGATAGATTTCCATTTATTGGTGTCTTCTTTTATAGTTTCTCTCATGAGTATCTTATAGATTGCAGAGTACAGGTCTTTCACTTCCTTGGTTAGGTTTATGCCTAAGTATTTTATTCTTTTTGATGCAATTGTAAATGGAATTGTTTTCCTGTTTTCTCTTTCTGCTAGTTCATTGTTAGTATATAGGAACACAACATATCTCTGTGTTGTAATTTTGTATTCTGCAGCTTTGCTGAATCCAGTTATTCATGTTTGTTTTTTTTTTTGTGGAGGCTTTAGGGTTTTCTATGTATAATATTATGTCATTTTCAAATAGTGACAATTTAACTTCTTCCTTACTAATTCAGATGCCTTTTATCTCTGTGTTGTCTGATTGCCATGGCTAGGATCTCCAATACTATGTTGAATAAAAGTGGTGAGAGTGGACATTCTTGTTTTGTTCCTGAACTGAAAGGAAAAGCTTTCAGCCTTTTGCTCTTCAGTATGATGTTAGTTGTGGGGTTGTTGTACATGACCTTTGTTATGTTGAGTTATGTTCTCTTTATACCCATTTTGTTGGGAGTTCCTATCATGAATGGATGTTGAATTCTGTCAAATGCTTTTTCAACATCTATTGAGATATCATGTGGTTTTTATCTTTTTTGTTAATGTGGTTAATGATATTGATTGATTTATAAATATTATACCATCCCTGCATCCCTGAAATAAATCCCACTTAGTCGTGATGGATGATCCTTTTGATGTATTTTTAAATTTGTTAGCTAATATTTTGTTGAGGATTTTTGCATCTATGTTCATCAGAGATATTGGTCTATCATGATTTTTTTTGTAGTGTCTTTGCCTGGTTTTGATATTAGAGTGATGCTGGCCTCATAGAATGAGCTTGGAAGTAATTCCCGCTTCTTCTTTTTGGAATACTTTAAGAAGAATGGGTACTAGCTTGTCTTTAAATGTTTGGTAGAATTCAGCTGTGAAGCCATTGGTACTCAGATTTTGTTTCTTGGGAGTTTTTTGATTATCAGTTTAATTTCATTGCTGGTGATTGGTCTGTTCAGATTCTCTGTTTCTTCCTGTGTCAATTTGGAAGGTCATAGTTTTCTAGGAATTCATCCATTTCTTCTAGGTTGTCCAACTTACTGGCATATAATTTTTCATAGTATTCGCTAATCTTGTATTTCTTGGTATCTGTTGTGAATATTCTGTCTTTGTTTCTGATTTTCTTTGTGTACTCTTTCTTTCTCTTTTCTTGGCAAGTCTGGCTAGGGGTTTTATCTATTTTGTTTATTTTCTCAAAGAACCAATTCTTGGTTCCATTGATTTTTCTATTGTTTTATTCTTCTCTATTTTATTCATTTCTGCTCTGATCTTTATAAAAATCCTTCTATTAACTTTGGGTTTAATTTGTTCTTGTTTTCTTAGTTTCTTTTATTGTGAGGTTAGACTCTTTATTTGGGATTGTTCTTGTTTCTTGAGGTAGGCCTGTATTGCTATGTACTTCCCTCTTAGAACAGGTTGTGTGGCATCCCACAGATTTTGAACTGTTGAATTTTCATTTTAATTTGTATGCATTCTTTTATTTGTTTTAATGTTTATTGATCCATTAATTATTTAGGAGCATGTCTAGCCTTCATGTTTGTGGGCTTTTTGTTTTCTTTGTGTAATTTATTTCTAGTTTCATGCCATTGTGGTCTGAGAAGCTGCTTGATACAATTTCAATCTTTTTTAATTTATTGAGGCTCTTCTGTGGCCTAGTATGTGATCTATTCTGGAGAATGTTCCATGTACACTTGAGAAAAATGTGTATCCTGCTGCTTTTGGGTAGAAAGTTCTGTAGGTATCTGTTAAGTCCATCTGACCTAATGTGTTGTTCAATGCCTCTGTTTCCTTATTTATTTTATGTGTGGTTGATCTATGGATGTGAGTGGTGTGTTAAAGTCTCCTAAAATGAATGTGTTGCAACCTATTTCCCCTGTTAATTCTGTTAGTATTTGTTTTACATATTTAGATGCTCCTATGTTGGGTACATAGATATTTACAATGGTTATATCCTTTGTTGGACTGACCCCTTTATCATTATATAATGTCCTTTTTTGCCTCTTGTTATTTTGTTTTGAAATCTGTTTTGTCTAAGTACTGCTACTCCTGCTTTTTTTCTATTATTTGCATGAAATATATCTTTCCATTCCTTCACTTTTAGTCTGTGTAGGTGTTTGGGTCTGAAATGAGTCTCTTGTAGGCAGCATTTAGATGGATCTTTTTTTACTCATTCTGCTGCTCTATATCTTTTGATTGCTGTGTTCAGTACATTTACATTTAAGGTAATTATTGATAGACATATGCTTATTGCTATTTTATTGTTTTCTGGTTGTTTTTTATCTCCTCTCTGTTCCTTTCTTCTTCTCGTTTAATCTTCACTTATTATTTTATGGTTTTCTTTAGCATTGTGATAGGATTCCTTTTTAATTTTTGTGTATCTATTATATGCTTTAGGCTTGTGGTTACCATAAGGTTCAAGTATAACTTCGTGACTAGATAGCAGTCTATATTAAGTTGATGATTGCTCTATTTCAAACACAATCTAAAAGTACTTCATTTTTCTTCTTCCTCCTCCACACTTCATGTATTAGATGTCATAAACTGCATTTTTTGTGTATCCCTTGACTGATTTTGTGTATAGTTGGTTTTACTACTTTTTTTTTTTTTTTGTACTTGCTTGGTAATGAACTGGTCTACTACCTTTACTGTGGATTTATTTTCACTGGTGAAAACTATTTAGCCTTAGAAACATTTCCATCTGCATAAGTCCCTTTAACATATCCTGTAAGCTGGTTTAGTGGTTATAAATTCTTTGAGCCTTTATTTATCTGGGAATTGTTTAATCTGTTTCAAATTTGAATGATAATCTTGCCAGGTAGAGAATTCTTGGTTGAAGGTCCTTCTCTTTCAATACGTTAAATATTTCATGCCACTCCCTTTTGGACTGTAAAGTTTCTGCTTAGAAGTCTGCTGGTAGCCTGATGGGGTTTCCTGTGTAAGTGATCTTTTTTCTTTCTCTAGCTGCTTCTAATACTCTCTGCTTATCCTTAATCCTTGTCATTTAAATTATTTTGTCTTCCAGGGGTTCCTTTTGTTAGGGTTCTCTGAACTTCTGTGACCAACATGTCTATTTCTTTCCCCAGATTGGGGACGTTTTCAATAATTATTTCCTCAAAGACACTTTCTATCCCTTTGTCTCTTCTCCCTCTGGCACCCCTATTATGCAAATACTGTTTGTTTGGAGTTGTCACAGCTCTCTTAGCATTTTTTTGTTCCTGGAGATTCATTTTTCTCTGTTCCTCAGCTTCGTTGTTTTCCTATTCTCTAATTTCTATCTCATTCATTGTCTCCTCTACTTGCAGCAGTCTATTAATTATTCATTCCACCCATTGTATATTTCATTTAGTACTGTATTCTTCAGCTCTGAGTGGCACTTTTACAGTTCTTGTATCTTTTTATTGAAGTCCTCCCTGAGATCCTCAATATTTTTCTGCTGATCAGTGAGCATATTTATAACTTTTACTTTGAAATCTTTATCAAGAAGATTGGTAATCTGTTTCATGTAGTGTCTTATCCTGTAGTTCTGTTTGAAACATATTCCTCTGCCTCTTCATCAGGGTTTCTGTATTTCTTCCTTTGTATTAGATGGATTTGCTATGCTTCCTGGTCTAGAAAGTAATGACTTTATGAAGAAGGTGTCCTGTGGTGCCCATAAGGTCAAGACTTTTTCTCTCCAGTTCCTAGCTCTCCTTTGTGGTTGAACCCAAGTTGCTTTTGGTGGGCAATAGGTGGGGCTGCCTTTCTTTCTATCTTCCAGCAGTGGTCTCAGTCCCTGCTGTGATCAAGCTGTGGCTTCTGCTGAGATCGGTGTGGGCAGGGCTGCCTCTGCTTGCCCTGCAGCAATGATAGGGATGCAGGGTTAATAGGATAGGTGGGGTGGTTATTCTGGGGTAGGGTGGGGCAGGGAAAGTCATGAGGTGGCAGGGCTCCCTGCTGCAGTAAGTTGCACAGGTGCCCCCAGCATAGCATGGCATGCAGCATGGGCTTGGCCACCTGTGGTGAGAAAGGAGCTCTTGGCGGTGGCTACTCCAGGCCCCTCTGCAGTTGGGCTGAGACAGACTGAGAAAGCTGGAAGAGCCTCTCTGCCTGCCAGGCAGCAAGGTCTGATGTTGCTGGGCTGAGTGGGCTGGTGTGCCTGTGGTGCACAGAGAAGCACCTTGGAGCTGAGCCAATAGTAAGCAGGGTGGAATGTCTGGGGCTCCTGAGAGCTCCCGACTTACTGGCCTGAGGAAGGGCTTGGGTGGTATTGTCCACCTGCCATTTTTCCTACAGAGAGAGGCTCTATCCAATCTTTGCCCTTCTGGAACTCTTCCCACTGCTGACTAGTCTTTAAAATTGCTGCCTCTGCTTTGGGCCTCAGGACCAGCAGAGAATGTCCACCACAAGCAGCTGAAGTCTCAGCTTCCCAGTGTTCCAACTGTCCCTGCTGTCTAACTCCGCTAATCACCAGAACACAATGCAATGTGGACTTGTGTTTTCAGAGCAGATCTCCAAGGTCAGGTGTGCAGAGTTCCTGGGTACCTATCCCCTCTCCACTCCATTCCTCTTCCTCCTGCCTGTGGGCTGGAATGGGGAAAGGGCCTGGGTCCCATTCCATCATGACTCTGCCACTTTACCTTTTTCTGTGTTGTTCTCTCTTCTTCCCCAGGTGTAGGTGGTCTGTTCTGCAGTCTTCAGGTTGTTTTCAGGTTTAGTTCTGTTTGCTGTAGTTGCTTCCTTGGTTTGTTTTTCAGAGGAATTTTCCACCTTGCTTTCCTACTTTGCTATCCTTTTTCTTGTCACTAATATATTGATAATTATTATACAGTTTAAAAGTGAAATGACGAGCACACAGAGGGGGTCAACTAACTGGCACTGTGGTGGCAGGGTTGGGGCACGACTTGGAGGTTAGGTGGTCAGGATATAATTCCCAGTATCGGAGCTGAATGCTAACAGATGAATCAGAATTGTAGCACCAGGTTACTATCTCATGCCATATCTCCCTATTTTTAAATCTCAAAGGCAATTCGTATTTCCTTCAAGAAAAGTTCTTTCTAAGATCTTCCCTCACTTTTGTCTATGTGTTTAAGTGTTTTAGGGCCTTTGGTTTTTGTATCTGTAAAAAGAGGGGAGTGCTATTAGATGTTACTTTTGAGCATTGTTGACATAACTCTTAATGAATGTGAACATTTGATTGGTAAAAACATCTCTCTGGGAACAGATTAGCATGTGCATATGGACATGCAAACCCTGAAGTTTTCAGCATCCATGGGAAAATTCAACATTTTAATCTAAAAGAACCAAATGTTCTTTGCATACAATAGCTGCTCACTAAATGCTTGTTGAATAAGAACAGGTTCTGGGCATTCTTAAGCCATTCCTGTTTCCTTGGGTTGCTGAGTTTCTTCATCTATAAAGTAGGATAACATGGCCCTTATGGATTTATTGTGAAGGTTGTCATTACATACCCAGGCACCATACCCGTGTCTGGCCCACACTAGACCTTCATAGGTAGCAGCTGTTATTTCAGTGAAGTAGCAGAATCAGTGAATTATTTTCCCAGGACCAATTTAACCTGGCACAGGGAATAGTCACTGAGGAGAGAGTCACAAGGGTTGGGGGCCCTTATAAGAAAAGGTTGTAGACTAAAATTAAATGCAAGTGTGATGTTTAGGGCTATTTAGTGTAAGACTGAAGACAGAGATTTCTCAAAAAAGCTTCTTCAAGGTGCAACACTATGATTCAGTAGTCACACTTCTGACCCTGTGTCTATAGGGTCACCTGGAATCAGAGGCAGGTCCTTCAGGAATAGGACTTCACTGTTCTTTGGTCATTGGGTTGGAGAAATGATAACACAAAGCTCTCAAAAAATGACAGGGGGCTGGCAAAACAAATCCCAATAGTTGTCTAGTAGTTGTAGGGTGGGTTAATTGTACAATTAACATGTACCTGAAACTATAATCTGATGGAAAGAGGCTAAATGGGTTACTGCATTTCATTTCCATATTCTATGACTAGAAAAGAGAAAACCAAATGCCAAAGGGGAGGACTGAATCATACAATTTCTTCAAGTAGAAATTGCCTTAGAGGTGCAAATCCAATCTCATTTTACAGATGAAGTAACTTGCCCACAGAGGACAGAGCCATAGTGAGGGGGCTAGCACTCTCCTAATTTCCAATCTAATGTGATTCTAGTATTTTATGCTAGGAAAAAAAATACCTAGAGTTATTTACGTTGTAGGAAAAAGTGGCTGGATAACAATTCAGGAACATGAAAGTATTTTACTTCTGGGTAGTTAACCTATTATTCTTACTGTAGGTGAGGACAAAATCCATTTGTTTATTCAACATTTGAGTGTCAACTATACCTCACTCAAGAACATTTCCTGGTCCATAATTTTCATGACTTCACTATTTGGTACACTGATTTGAACTATATGTTATGGGAACATCTACTGAGTATAAAGAAAGGCAGAACACTCCTTAAGGAGGAAGGCAAGTGTTAGGACTAAACTACAATAAAATCCAAACAGTGTCTAAATCATTTTGGAATACATCACTTTGTGTTTTTTTCCCCCTCAGCTGATATCTTCCAATAGTAAAACAGTGAGAACTCCACACACCAAAACAACTAAGAGTTGTCTATAGCTGTCCTAGGTAAAACGTACATTAAAAAAATGTATTCAATTTTCATATTTAAGGTACTATAGTTGATGCTCTGTCAGCATGGGAGGATCTATATCCAGATACTCCCATTCAGGACTGAAGCACTCATCTCTGTTGCCTTCCCTCTTGCTCAAGCTCCTGGAATTTTGGGGGCTAACAGTTCTCAGCTGAAACACTTTTAAGAATTGCCCTTAACTGAAGTCATCCAAGGTCATGCCCCATCCTGAGTCATCCTGCATCTGCTGGTCACTGTGGCAGTATGAAGGTCTGATTCTGTGTTCTATGGGGGACAACTATGAAGGAGCACAAAAGCTTCAGAGCATCTGTCTAATCCTGTGGCCTTCACTCTCTCACAGCTGTTGTTGATCCCGACAGTACACCTTAATGGACTTCCTTTAATGAAATCTCCATCTCAAAGTATATTTCCCAGAGAACCCAACCTGGCAACAATTGGTGCCAAGAATACTGAGGAAACCAATTCTAAAATGGGATTTTTAAGCTGAATCACTTGCTGGCAACTGGCAGTGAGGACCACTGGTGATAGGTAGAGCATGGATGACTTGGGGCACACTGGATCATCGCAATTGTTCAAACTTTCACTAGTGGTAAACTAGGATAGGGTCTTGGCAGAAGGGAATGTATTAGTGGGAGAAATACATCAGGTTTGAGGCTATGACAGTGGAAGTGGATAGCTGCTGCTGCTGCTGCTAGCTATCAATATACTGGAGAAAGACAGAGGCTGAGGCTGATTAATCACCAGTTCAAGCTAATGTGAAGGCCTTAGGCCCTCTATGGTAATTTATCAAGAGACTTTTATGTTCTGTGTCAGGAGGACCTCAAAAGCTGAAAATAAGGTCCAGTATTTAATTATAAAAGTAGTAGAATTCCAGAGAAGTTTGAGTTCTTAACTCTGGCAGGTCTATTGGGAAGGAGTGAGCCCTTGAGACATGGGTTGGGGCATCTTGGTTAATGCTTTAAAAATATCTTGAATCCTGAAATTCTCCTGAATCCCTTGGGCCTGCAAAAGTGCCGACTTCCTCTTGTTAAGGGCTATCATTCCTCCCTTGCTTAAAGATGATGTAGAGGCCTCTGCCTCGCAAGACAATGAATGCTCCCTTCACTATCTGCATGCACCCCCTCTCCTATGGCCTCCAGACCAATAACTAGGAAAGTCCCATGAAAACCCAGCTAAGATGTCCCTAATGGAAGACTATGCTTTGGAAGCACTAGAAGGCCTGGCCAGCATGTACTGGCTGGAGATGGGAAGGACATGTGGGATTGGATTCTGAGGGTACTGGATTAAGGAAGGTGGGACCTAAAGTTTAATGCAGGTGAGTATATGGCTATGGGAGCACTTTCTCATGATACAGAACTTAAAACTCTGTCAAGAGATGATGCTAACATTCTGATAGGGTGGCCCTTGGAAAGTTGGAGAAAGCCACAACTCACATTAAGTGTAGAAGGAATGCCAGAACTTCCATGGTATTTGGTGAAGAAGCACGAAAGGGCTCAAAACAGTGTGTATGTTAGAGTGAATATGCTAAGTAAAGGTAGAAAACTTACCAAATGATTATGTTCCATCAGAGAGCCCAAAGGATATTGTCTTTACTGAAGTGATAAAGAATGTACTGGTGAGATGAGCACCAGTTTCATTGAGAAGCTCAAGGATGGCCTTGCTCTGAAGGCCAGGTCTCAACTGCTGTAGACCTTGGCTCACTGAAAGCAATGGGAATGAGAGGACACTGAAATGGGCAGGTGGTGTGTGTCTAACCTTTGGAATTGAAGTGGCTGAATTATTGTACTGAGGAGAAAGGCTTGGAAGAGGCAGCCAGGGTCTGACTGGCGAGAGTTCTGGAGATCATTAACAGAACATGGCTTTCTGAGAACAAGACAAATGGTACTCAACAAGGATACTGTTCAAATTGTACAATAAAAAGAAATTAAGGATGGATGATCAGGAGGCTGAAGGCAGCCATTCTGATAAAAAGTTACAATTTCTTAGTGTTTCTACACCTGAGCCAGTTTAAAAAAATAAATATTGAGGTATAATTTATATTGAAATTTACCAATTAAAATGTACACTTTAGTAAGTTTTCCAAATGTAACATTTCCACCATCCCACAACATTCCTTTATGCCCAGTGGTGTGCTGGAGCCAATTTATACTCCTTAGATCCAACTGTTAGCTAACATTTCTTCCCTACTCAATGTTCAGTGATGTCACATTGCTAATGTAAAACCAGCAATGGAAGGGGTATTTACACAATAGAAATTGGCAAATGCTACAAATCAGGGCTTCTAATCCACTGAAAGCTGGTGGTTAAACACTTACCAGGCCATCACTGCTTATATCCCTTTGTAGTCAATTCCCATCCAAAACTCTGACTCCTAGCCACCACTGATATGTATCGTTAGTTTTGCCTTTTTATGAATTTCACATAAATGGAATCATACATGTAGTCTTTTGTGTCCCAACTTCAATAGAGCATATTTTATATTTATCAATGTTGTGTGTATCATTAGTTAATTTATCTTGCTGAGTACTATTCTGCTATTTATACACAGTTGACAGCTATTTGGGTTGTTTCCATTTGGGGGAATAAAGCTCCTAGGAACATTATCACTTCTCTTTAGTAGGTATGTGAGACTAGGGCTGCTGAGTTAAATGGTGTGTATTTAATGAAGGAATTGCTGAACTGTCTTCCAAAGCAGCTACCCCACTCTGCAGTCCTAACAAGCAATGTCAGAGCAGTTTCTCTGTATTCTTACCAGCACTTGTCAAAATTTTTAATTTTAGCCATTCTGATAGTTGTGTAATATTTCATTATGGTTTAAACTTGCATTTCTCTGATGATTACCTGAAATCTTTTCATGGGCATGTTTTCCCTCTATATATCCTTTTTGGTGAAATATACGATCAGGTCTTTCATCCATTTCCTGATTGGATTTTTTGTAAATTTTTTTTAAGTTTTAGTTTTTCTTTTTATACTCAAGATACTGCCCCTTGGTTAGATATATGGTTTCCAAATACTGTTTCCCAGTAACTTGTCTTCTCATCTTCTTCATATGGGCTAAGAACAAAAATTTTAAATTTTCTTGGGGTCCAAATTCTTCATTTTTCCTTTTGTGGACAATGCTTTTGCTGTCAAATTTAAGAACTCTTTATTCATAGATCTTTAAGATTTTCTACTTAAATTAAAGGTTTATAGTTTTACTTAATACATTAAAGTCTGGGCCATTTTGAGTTAATTTTTGCCTAAGGTGTTAAGACTTAGGTTGAGATTAATTTATTTTGCCTATGGATGTCCAGTTGCTCCAGCATCATTTGTTGCAAAGGCTATTGTTCCTCCATTGAATTGCTTTAGTACTTTTGTTCAAAAAAAAGTTGGGCATATTTGTATGGTCTATTTCTGGGGTCTCTATGCTGTTCCACTGATCTCTGTTCTATCCCTCCACCTATAATACACAATGCTGATTACTGCAGCTACCTGTCTTAAAACCGGGTAGACTGATCCCTCACAGTTTATTCACCTTTTCCAAAATTATTTTAGCTATCCTAGTTCCTTTGCTTTCCATATATTTTAGAATGATCTTCTATATATGCACAAAATTTTAGGGGGATTTTGACTAAGTACATTAAAACTACATATCAATTTGGGGAAAAATGACATCTTTACTACAGTCCCTATGACCAACTTATATTGTAATCATGAATTATTGTACTCATTTATCCCCTTCACCCTACCTCACTACCTAACCCAATCCCTCCCCCATTTCCCTTCTTCCTCCTCTACACTTTATGTATTAGATGTCATAATCCACACTTTTTGTGTATCCCTTGACTTATTTTGTGAATAGTTGATTATGCTCTAATTTTGTACTGGCTTGGTAATTATTTGGTCTACTACTTTTACTATGGGTTTACTTTTACTGGTGAAAGCTATTTAGCCTTACAAGACTTCCATCTACAGGGGTCTGTAGATATCCCAGCAGTTAACCTTGCTGTGATTTAGTTCCTGCCTAAACTTAATCTACAGCCTAAACTAATCTAAGAGAGAAGAATAATAGGTGCTGCGTCTTGGAATCTGGTGTGAGTCATGAGTGGTGTGACAATGACTGCAAACAGTTCTTGTGGTCCTTTCTGAGGCAAATCCAGACAAGGAACACACCATGAGACTCACATCGCCAGATAACTTCACGAGACATAAGAGAAACTTTTAAGAGATTAGTTTGCAATTGTTTAGCTTGGTGAAAAACTCATCCTATAATCATTAATTGATGCCTGTCTTTTTACTTGCTGTAATTTAATAAAAGTGCAGGGGAGCGCTGACTTGGTGCTTAGTCTCCAAGGAAGTCTAAGCCCTCTGCATTAAATGTCATTCTGACTCGGTTCCTCATTTTCGTGGTGAATTCCTTCAACTTTTATTTGGAAATTATATAATACTTGCTTCAAATTTGAATGATAATCTTGCCAGGTAGAGGAGTCTTGGTTGGAGGTTCCTGTTTCAGTACACTGGATATATCATGCCACTTCCTTCTGGCCTGTAAAGTTTCTGGTGTGAAGTCAGCAGATGGCCTGATAGGATTTCCCTTAAAAGTAATCTTTTTCTCTCTGGTTGCTTCCAATACTTCCTCCTTATCCTTTATCTTTGCCATTTTAATTATTATTATTTTTTGCATTTTATTTTATTTTTTAAATTATTTATTTTATTAAGGTATGATTGATATACACTCTTATGAAGGTTTCACGTGAAAAAACAATGTGGTTACTACATTCATCCCTGTTATCATGTCCCCCCCATACCCCATTGCAGTCACTGCCCATCAGTGTAGTAAAAAGCCAGAGTCACTATTTCCCTTCTCTGCGCTACACTGTCTTCCCCCCGATCCCCACCACACCATGTGGGCCAATCATAATACCCCTGAATCCCCTTCTCCCTCCCTCCCCACCCACCTTGCCTCACCCCTCCCCTTTGGTAACTGCTAGTCCCTTCTTGGAGTCTCTGAGTCTGTTGTTTTGTTCCTTAGTTTTGCTTCACTGTTATACTCCACAAATGAGGGAAATCTTTGGTACTTGTCTTTCTCCACCTGGCTTATTTCACTGAGCATAATATCCTCCAGCTCCATCCATGTTGTTGCAAACTGTAGAATTTGTTTCTTATGGCTGAGTAGTATTCCATTGTGTATATATACCACATCTTCTTTATCCATTCATCTACTGATGGTTGCTTCCATATCTTTGCTATTGTAAATAGTGCTGCAATAAACACAGGAGTGCATATGTCTTTTTTAAATCTGAGAAATTATATTCTTTGGGTAAATTCCTAGGAGTGGAATTCCCGGGTCAAATGGTATTTCTATTTTTAGTTTTTTGACAAACCTCCATATTGCTTCCCACAATGCTTGAACTATCTTACATTTCCACCAGCAGTGTAGGAGGGCTCCCCTTTCTCCACATCCTCGCCAGCAATTTATTGTTCTTAGTCTTTTCAATACCGGACATCCTAACTGGTGTGAGGTGATATCTCATTGTGGTTTTAATTTGCATTTCCCTGATGATTAGTGATATGGAGCATCTATTCATGTGCCTGTTGGCCATCTGAATTTCTTCTTTGGAGAATTGTCTCTTCATATCCTCTGCCCATTTTTTCATTCAGGTTATTTGCTTTTTGGGTGTTGAGGCATGTGAGTTCTTTATATATTTTGGATGTTAACCCCTTGCCAGATGTCATTTACAAATATATTCTCCCATGCTGTAGGATGCCTTTTTGTTCTACTGATGGTGTCCTTTGCTGTACAGAAGCTTTTAAGTTTGATGTAGTCCCATGTGTTCATTTTTGCTTTTGTTTCCCTTGCTTGAGGAGATGCACTCAGAAATAAAGTTGCCCATGTTTATATTCAGGAGATTTTTGCTTAGGTTATCTTCTAAGAGTTTTATGGTTTCATGACTTACATTCAGGTCTTTGATCCATTTTGAGTTTACTTTTGTGTATGGGGATAGACAATAATCCAGTTTCATCCTCTTGCAGATAGCTGTCCAGTTTTGCCAACACCAGTTGTTGAAGAAGCTGTCATTTCCCCATTGTATATGTCCATGGCTCCTTTATCATATATTAATTGACCATATATATTGGGTTTATATCTGGGCTCTCTAGTCTGTTCCATTGGTCTATGGATCTGTTCTTGTGCCAGTACCAAATTATCTTGATTCTGTGGCTTTGTAGTAGAGCTTGAAGTTGGGAAGCATAATCCTCCCAGCTTTAGTCTTCCTTCTCAGGATTGCTTTGGCTGTTTGGGATCTTTTGTTGTTCCATATGTTTAGAATTATTTTCTCTAGTTTGTAGAAGAATGCTGTTAGTATTTTGATAAGGATTGCATTGAATCTGTAGATTGCTTTAGGCAGGATGGCCATTTTGACAATATTAATTCTTCCTATCCACAAGCACAGGATGTTTCCATTTATTTGTATCTTCTTTAATTTCTCTTATGAGTGTCTTGTAGTTTTCAGTGTATAGGTCTTTCACTTCCTTGGTTAGGTTTATTCCTAGGTATTTTATTCTATTTGATGCAATTGTGAATGGAATTGTTTTCCTGATTTCTCTTTCTTCTAGTTCGTTAGTGTATAGGAATGCAAGAGATTTCTGTGTAGTAATTTTGTATCCTGCAACTTTGCTGAATTCAGATATTAGTTCTAGTAGTTTTGGAGTGGAGACTTTAGGGTTTTTTATGTACAATACCATGTCATCTGCAAACAGTGTCAGTTTTTCTTCTTTATCAATCTAGATGTGTTTTCTTTCTTTGTGTTGTATGATTGCCATGGCGAGGACCTCCAGAACTATGTTGAATAGTAGTGAAGAGAGTGGGCATCCTTGTCTTGTTCCCAATCTTAGGGGAAAAGCTTTCAGCTTCTCACTGTTAATTATGATGTTGGCTGTGGGTTAATATACACAGCCTTTATTATGTTGAGGTACTTGCCCTCTATACCCATTTTGTTGAGTTTTTATCATGAATGGATTTTGAATTTTGTCAAATGCTTTTTCAGCATCTATGGAGGTGATCGTGTGGTTTTTGTCCTCTTTGTTGATATGGTGGATGATGTTGATGGATTTTCCAATGTTGTACCATCCTTGCATCCCTGAGATTAATCCCACTTGATCATGATGTATTATCCTCTTGATGTATTTTTTAATTCGATTTGCTAATATTTTGTTGAGTATTTTTGCATCTGTGTTCATCAGGGATATTGGTTTGTAATTTTCTTTTTTTGTGGTGCCTTTGGCTGGTTTTGGTATTAGGGTGATACTGGCCTCATAGAATGAGTTTGGAGGTATTCCTTCCTTGTCTAGTTTTTGGAAAAATTTAAGGAGGATGGTTACTGGATCTTCACTAAATGTTTGATAAAATTCAGCCATGGAGCCATCTGGTGCACGCATTTTGTTCTTAATTTTTTGATTAGCAACTCAATTTCATTGCTAGTAATTGGTCTGTTCAGATTTTCTGTTTCTATCTGGGTCAGCCTTGGAGGGTTGTATTTTTCTAGAAAGTTGTCCATTTCTTCTAGGTTGTCCAGTTTGTTAGCATATAATTTTCCATAGTATTCTCCCTTAATTCTTTGTATTTCTGTGGTGTTCATAGTGATTTTTCCTTTTTCATTTCTGATTGTTTATGTGTGTAGACTCTCTTTTTTTTTGTGGTAAGTCTGGCTAGGGGGATATCTATTTTGTTAATTTTCTCAAAGAACCAGCTCCTGCTTTCATTGATTCTTTCTTGATTTTATTTATTTCTGCTCTTATCTTTATTATGTCCCTCCTTCTACTGACTTTGGGCCTCATTTGTTCTCTTTCTAGTTTCATTGTTTAGACTGTTCATTTGGGATTGTTGTTCTTTCCTGAGGTAGGCCTGTATTGCAATATACTTCCCTCTTAGCACCACCCTCACTGCATCCCACAGATTTTGCATTGCTAAATCACTGTTGTCATTTGTCTCCATATATTGCTTGATCTGTTTTTATTTGGTCATTGATCCATTGATTGTTTAGGAGCATGTTGTCAAGCCTCCATGTATTTGTAGGCTTTTTGGTTTTCTTTGCGTAATTTATTTCTAGTGTCACAACCTTGTGGTCTGAGAAGCTTGTTGGTAGAATTTTAATCTCTTCGAATTTACTGAGGTTCCTTTCGTGGCCTAGTATGTGATCTATTCTGGAAAATGTTCCATGTGCACTTGAGAGAAATGTGTATCCTGCTGCTTTTGGGTGGAGAGTTCTGTAGATGTCTGTTAGGTCCATCTGTTCTAATGTGTTGTCCAGTGCCTCTGTCTTATTTTCTGTCTGGCTGATCTGTCCTTTGAAGTTAGTGGAGTGTTGAAGTATCCTATAATGAATGCATTGCATTCTATTTCCCCTTTAATTCTGTTAGTATTTGTTTCACATACGTAGGTGCTCCTGTGTTGCATGCAGATATTTATAATGGTTATACCCTCTTGTTGGATTGACCCCTTTATCATTATGTAATTTCCATCTTTGTCTCTTGTGACTTTCTTTGTTTTAAAGTGTATTTTGTCTGATACAAGTACTTCAACACCTGCTTTTTTACCCCTATTAGTTGCATGAAATATCTTTTTCCATCCCTTCACTTTTAGTCTGTGTATGTCTTTGGGTTTGAAGTGAGTCTCTTGTAGGCAGCGTATAGGTGGGTCTCGTTCTTTTATCTATTCAGTGACTCTATGTCTTGATTGGTGCATTCAGAGCATTTATATTTAGGGTGATTATCAATTGGTATGTTCTTATTGCTATTGCAGGCTTTAGATCCGTGGTTACCAAAGGTTCAAGGGTAGCTTCCTTACTACCTAAGAGTCTAACTTAACTCAGTATGCTATTACAAACACAATCTAAAGGTTCTTCCCCCCCCCTCCACTCTTTATATATTAGGTCTTATATTCTGTACTCTTTGTCTATCCCTTTTTATTACCTCTGGTGACAGCTATTTAACCTTAGGAACACTTCCATGTACAGCAGTCCCTCCAAAATACACTGTAGAGATGGTTTGTGGGAGCTAAATTCTCTCAGCTTTTGCTTATCTGGAAATCGTTTAATCCCTCCTTCAAATTTAAATGATAATCTTCCTGGATAAAGTATTCTTGGCTCGAGGCCCTTCTGCTTCATTGCATTAAATATATCATGCCACTCCCTTCTGGCCTGTAAGGTTTCTGCTGAGAAGTGTGATGATAGCCTGATGTGTTTTCCTTTGTATGTGATCTTACTTCTCTCTCTGGTTGCTTTTAATAGTCTGTTGTTTTCCTTGTTCTTTGCCATTTTCATTATTATATGTTCGTGTCATCTTCCTTGGGTCCCTTGTATTGGGAGATCTGTGGACCTCCATGGTCTGAGAGACTATCTCCTTCCCCAGATTGGGGAAGTTTTCAGCAATTACCACCTCAAAGACACTTTCTATCCCTTTTTCTTTCTCTTCTTCTTCTGGTACTCACATAATACGAATATTGTTCTGCTTGGATTGGTCACAGTTCTCTCAGTATTCTTTCATTCTTAGAGACCCTTTTTTCTCTCTGTGCCTCAGCTTCTTTGTATTCCTCTTCCCTAATTTCTATTTCACTTATTGTCTCCTCCACTGTATCAAATCTGGTTTTAATACTCTCCATTGTGCTCTTCAACCATTGGATCTCCATCCTAAATTTGTTTCTGAGTTCTTGAATATTGTTCTGTACCTCCATGAGCACGTAAATGATTTTTATTTTGAAATCTTTCAGGAAGATTTAATAATTCAGTCTTACTTGGTCCTTTCTCTGGTGTTGAGATTTTGAACCAGGTTCCTTTGATGTTTCATATTTGTATGTGGCACCCTCTGGTGCCCAGAAGCTCTACTGTTTGGAGCTACTCAGCCCCTGGAGCTACATCAGGGGTTGCAGGGGAGTGCTGCTGATACCTAGGGGGAGGAAAGAGCTGGTTCCTGTTTCCTGGCTGTTTTGCCTGTCTCCACTGCCAGAACCAATGGACTGAACACACAGGTATAAACCTCTATGGTTTGTGTTTGTAGCTGCCATAGGTGGGGCTTCCCTCTGGCTGTCCTGCTACCAGGGCAGCAGCAGCTGGTTTGTGAGCCAGGTGCAGGCTGGCTGGAAGACACAGCAGGTTGCGTATCATAGTGGGGGGCCTTGGAGCTGCATAGACAGCCAGGGGGATGGAGCACCTGATGATCGTTTAAGTTCCCAACCTGTTGGGCAGAGTGCACCCCAACAATTTTGTCTACCTGTCCTTTCTCCTGTGCACTAAGCTCTGTGCAATCCTTGCCCCTTTAGAAGCCCTCTAGCTGTCATGAAGTCTCTCAGACTGCCTGCCCAGCTTAGCCGCATGTGAATTCCTGTTTTCCACAAGTAGTTGGAATCTCTGTCTCTCCAGGTATTCCACCTCTTAGCTTTCTCACCCCACTAATCACAAGAGCACCATGCAATGTAGGTTCGTGCTCCCAAAGCAGACCTCCAAGGGTAGGTGTTCAGCAGTCCCAGGCCTCTACTCCCCACTGTTTCTCTTCCTCCCACCAGTGATGTGGGGTGGGGGAAGGGTTTGGGTCCTCCCGGGTCACCGCTTTGGTATGTTACCCTGTTCCATGAAGTCTGCTCTTTTCTCCAGGTGTATGCAGTCTGGTGCAACCTTCTTTCCTGTTACTCTTTCCGGATTAGCTCTATTAATTATATTTTTGTATTATATGTCATTTTAGGAGTAGGTCACTGTCTCACCTCTCATGCAGCCATCTTTAATCCTGTTCTGCCATTTAAATTATTTTTGTGTCTTGGTGTTGTCTTCCTGGGGTTCCTTTTGTTAGGGGCTCCCTGAACTTCCATGACCTGAGTGTCTATTTTCTTCCCCAGATTGGGGAAGTTTTCAACAATTATTTCCTAAGAGACTTTCTAACCATGTCTCCCTCTTCTCCTTCTGGTACCCCTCATATGTGAATATTGTTCCATTTAGATTGGTCACACAGCTCTTATTATTCTTTCTTTCCTAGAGATCCTTTTCTGTTCTTCAGCTTGTTTTCCGGTTCCCTAATTTCCACTTCATTCACAGCTTCTTCAACCCATAATAATCTATTCTAAAATCCCTCCATTGTACATTTCATTTCAGATACTGTATTCTTCAGCTTTGAGTCCTATTTTCTGGTCTTTTCTTTGTTGAAGTCCTCCCTGAAATCTTGAATATTTTTCTGTAGATCTGTGAGCATATTTATGATTTTACTTTGAAATCTTTATCAAGAAGATTGGTGATGTTTCATTTAGTCCTCTTTGTGGTGTCTTGTAATTTCGTTTGAAACATATTCTTCTGCCTTCTCATTTCGTCAGGGTTTCTGTTTGTTTGTATTAGATGGCTCTGCTATGCTTCCCTGCCTATGGAGTAATAGCTTTATGAAGGTGTCCTCTGGTGCCACAACTCTTCACTCTTCAGTGCGGGAGCCCCAGCTGTTGGCATGCAGTGGGTGGGGCCGCCATTCTGTCTGGCTTCTGTAGTGGTCTGTCTGGGTGGGCAGTTTGTTTTGGCTGTGCCTTTGTGATCAGTGCACAAGTTTCTGCTGGAATTGCTGTGGGCATGGCCACCCTCTGGTTGGCCTGCAGCAATAGGAGGGCTGTAGACTTAATAGGGTGGGTGGCCTGATGCATGGCTTTGCCTGGGCCTGATGCACAGCACCGGGCTTGGATACCTCTGGGTTGGGGGCTCTTGGGACTGGTTCCTGCAGGCACCTCTGTGGTTGGGCTAAAACAGAGCTGAGGAATCTGGGAGAGGCTCCCTCTGCCTGCTATGCAGCAAAGTCTGTCCCTACTGCTTGGCCAAGTGGATTGCCTGCCAGCAGCACATGCAGGGAGGAGCCTCGGGGCTGTGTTGCGTGCGATGGGGGTGGATCATCTCAGGCTCCCGAGTTCCCAACCTGTTGGGCTGAGGGAGGGCTGGGGAGGTATTGTCCACCTGCCCTTTCTCCTGAAAAGAGAGCTCCACCCAGTAGTTGCCCCTCTGGCACTCCTCCCATTTCTGGGAAGTCTTTCAATCTGCCTGCTTTGCGTTCTTCTTAGGGGATTGGTAGAGTATGCCTGTTCTCCACAAGCAGGTGGATTTCAGCCTCCCAGTGTTCCACCTGTCCTTGATGTCCAGCCTCACCAGTCACCAGAACCCCATGTCATGGGGGCTCATGCTCCCAGAGCAGATCTCCAGGACCAGCTGTTCAGAATCCTGGGCTCCTAGCCCCTCCCCACTCCATTCCTCTTTCTTCTGCCTGTAGGCTGGAGTGATGGAAGACTTGGGTCCCGCTTGATCTCAGCTTTGCCACTTTACCCTTTGCGTGTGGTCTTCTTCCCCAGATGAAGGTAGTCTGTTCTGCAGTCTTCAAGTCTAGTTGTATTTGCTGTATTTTTGTGTTTTATGCATTTGGGGGAGGTTTCTGCCTTGCCTTTCAACCCATAATAATCTATTCTAAAATCCCTCCATTGTACATTTCATTTCAGATACTGTATTCTTCAGCTTTGAGTGCCTTTTTCTGGTCTTTTCTTTGTTAAAGTCCTCCCTGAAATCTTGAATATTTTTCTGTAGATCTGTGAGCATGTTTACTCTGCCATATTTTTCTTCCAGAATGCAAATGTCTTTCTTCTTTCTTCCTTTTTAGCATGAAACCCGAGTGGCTAAAGAGGACTTCCCACATGGATGTCCAGTCCCATCTACTCAAGCCCAGTAAATAACACCTAAAAAGAATACAATCTCTTTATTTCTTCTCAAAATAGAAATGTTCAGATTGGGTGACAAGACAGAGCCAAATAGTGGAGACAATGGCTGGCTCTTCAATTTGTTCTAATGAATTGCAATGGAGAAAGAGGCTAAAAAGGATCTAGACCATTTTGGTCTATTAATATTCAGCTTATCAAATATACAACCTGGTACTTCAGCAGGATTGCCCTAGAAGGCCAGATACACTAACAGTTGAAGTTGGAGACGGCAAATAGAATTCAACATGTATACGCAGTTTAGTCTGATGTCCCCATATGCTCTCTGAAATTTCATATTTGATTAAAGCAAGGTGTGCTATCAGGATGTTCGCCCATCTTTGCTCCACTGTTCCTTTGATTCTGCTTTGCTGCTTTTCAGGGAGAATAGGATCAGATCATCTGGGAGCCAGTGGGGGACATTCCTTTGGCAGCTTGCTGGGCTAACCAGTACTTGCGTCTTTTGGTCTTGGGCCTCTCAAAGTTCACCACAGACATTGGTACTCTCACAGTGTCAAGCCCATTTACCTGTACATAAAACAACAGGAATCCTCAGAGATCAGTTGGGCAGATAATGGCTAACACCACCCAATTGCAGCTTTTAACCCAGTCAAAAAAAAGGAGCCAGTACATGAAACACTCACCGTCACCTCACACCAGTACTCGCCCCATTGTGTAATGGGCCCTTCTGGTAACTTTAATGCATGTGTGGCGACCACAACACCAAGCTGTAAAACATTACAGTCAAAAGGAGCTGTTTACATGCTACTGCAGGCAACCTCAAAGTTCTAGACTTTCTTGTAGTGGCATAAATAAAACTGGGGAGTTTACCCTGGGTGATTTCATGTAAGGGCACAGACCTCCAAAGATCATGGCAGAGAAACTGTCCTAATTTCTCAGAGAGGAAGGTGATTCACAAAGGGAAATAAGGCTTGAAACCAAAATCACTTCATTTACAAAAGTAAAAATTCTCTGGCAGGTCACATTTCCTCAGTTTTCCTCTCTCTCTAGAGAGAAAATAAATGATACCACAATCCTTTCCTATCCATCTTCAAATTCTATATGACCACACTTAGTTCTTAGCCATTTCTTTCCCACACCCCTGCAAACCAACAAAGAACACTTTCCGTAACTCCAGCTGGATGAACATACCCTTTCCTAACAAAAAGATCAATACTGGGCATCCTTCCCAGGGGTAGCTTCTACCCTCAGGGGTCCAGTGGTGTTTGGGAAAACTCACATTTTTGAAGAAGTGGCGGGCAACTATTTCAGGGTTTAGCTCCCATTTCACATTGTTCTTCATCCCCACCTCCAGGTGACAGCTTCTCAGAAATTTCACTGTCTGAGAGGAATTATAATCGAGATAGGTTAGACTTGGAACCAAAGGACAGGAAACATGTTAGCAAGAGGCACAAGGTCTGAGAGTTAAGGCAAGGGGCATAATTTCTGCCTCACAGCCAAGATAAATGATAAGATGAACACTCTTATTGTCTCAAGGTAGATATTGTGAAGATGTTTCAGTGATACTTTAGAAGGCAATGTCACTTATACCTGGCTGGCTCTTCCTATGCAAGGAGGAACAGGCCATGTCAAAGTTACATTTATCAATGGTGGCCAGTGGTACATCTCAGGATAGAATGACGTTTATAGACCATTGTAACCTAATACTCTGGCCTACCCATACTCCATTAATTATACCTCCTGTTTACAGAATGAAGGATAAATTAAATAGCTATGGATTCAAGATATTTTGTAAATCTTGCTCCAATCCTTTCTGTTTTAGCAAGACTGTTCAACTTTCTTTGTTAAAACATGCTTTAATTATCCACTTACATTTTTTTTCCTCAAGAATACCTTTCCCACCTTTCTGGCCTATCCAAAGCCTACTAATCCCATGAGTCCTAATTCAATCCCTTCTGAAAAAAAGACCTCAATCACCCTCACCCATTTTAGTCCATGACATTCTTATAATCTATTGCCTTGAATTTACTGATCACTTTCTAGTTTCTTTATGTTTTCTCCAACTTATCTGTGAATATCCCTAGAGGCAGAGCCCTTATCTCACTTTTCCATGGGTCTCCTGGTGTTCACATCCGGGTTTCCCTCAAAAAGGTAGGGCACTTCATCCAACAAGTCAGGATCTCCTGGGAGATCTCAATACCAACCAGTATGACAGCCACAACACTTCCCCTTTCCCCTATCCTTGTGCCTGCAATCAGGAGACTTAAAGGAAATCAAGGAGCCTATCAGGAAGAGATTACTGGTGATACCTACAGGCGACCAATAAATAAGGACTTTCTATGTTTCTACTCACCGCTTCACCTGCCTTGGTCTGGATCTTCTCTAATTTTCCTTCTTGTCTCAGCTAGAAAAGTAAGTTCAACATGAAAAAAAGTAAAAGAAAAATGAGTCCATGACAAATATCAAATTCTTCCTATGCTGAGAATAAGCTGGGCCTCTAGGTTCCTGTTCTTCTAGTCCCTGTCTCATATTTAAATTAAATAAATCAAAGACAAAGTTACTAGAGGAAATCTTAAGGTTTTATTCTTCCAAGTGCCTCTGCCTTTGAGCTCACCAATTTCTCCTCTTCAAACAGCTTCTTGTTTTCAGGGGATGCATATACAGCCAGTCCTTGAGGAAGTAGTTGATTTCGGCCCATGGATTTCTTCACTGAGACGAGGTCACCCCTCACTCCAAGTTCTGCCAAGAACACAGACACTGGATTAGAACTATCTAGGAAGCCCTAAGGATAAGGTGACCCAAGTAAGAATCCTCTTATTCTCTCACAGTATTCTTCCTAGGAAAAATGTTAATTAATATTAAGTACAACACTTATGAGACTTCTAATTAGTTTCTTTAGGGTCTGACTTAGAAACTTAGTATTTAATCCCTGTACCAAGTATGGTGTCATCCTAACACAGGATTTCTGAATCTGTGGCACATCTGTCGGGCATCTCTCCCCACACACTATTAATGATGTTGATGCATTCATGTACTAATTTTCCAAGCAAGCAACCAATGGCACAGTAATTTTTATGGTTTCCTCTTCTCAAATATAGAGCTGTTCATTTCCACAAAGTAGAGAAAGGCCAGCAAACAGCTGAGGGGGAAAAGTGGATGACAAACTGGGCCAGCCTGAGATGGGAAGTACCTCTGCCAGGCCTTACCTTCCACTGACTGAGTGAGGATTAGCTCCAGGTTGTCTTTGGGCCGGTGTTTTGTGTCCTCCACCAGCTTGTAGACGCGGTGTCGCCGGTGCAGGCGCGGCTTCCGACCTTCTCCGGCCAGCGGCACCTTCCACCAACGCTCTACGATGACCGTGCCCTGGAGGCCAGGGGGGCCGGGGTGAGCGAACGGCCACGGAGCGAGCCCTCCTGTCCCCGCCGCCGCCAGCTCACGGACCGCGCGTTACTCCAGCAGGTCCCAACGCGCCCCCAGAGACAACACTCGGGTGTCAGTAACCCCACCACAGGCAAGAACTCCGTGACTCGGAGCCGGCCCTTACCCGACCGTGGGAGAGGCTGAAGTCGCGCTCCCGGCCGGAGATGCCCCCCTCATGCCGTGGCGCCAGTAGCTCCCGGACTCCCCCTCTCAGCAGCCGTTCAGCGCCCGCTCGCAGAACTCGGCCGCGAGCACCGACAGCGACGGCAGCCATGTTTCCGCGCGCGGAGAGCAGGAGGCGGCGCCCGGCGCCGGGCGGCGGGGAAGGCCCCCACGGAGAAGGCCCCCACGGGCTGCCCCTGGCGCGCCTGAGGCGGCGCGTCTGGGTCCTGGCTGAGCGGGGGCGACGGGCGGCGGCGACGGGCCGGGGCTCACCGGGGCGCTGCCGCCGCGCGGAGAGAAATCTGGGTTAACGCTCCGCGATTCAGCCTGTTCCTCACTCCCTTCTACTTATTTTCGGGGGAGGGACGCCAACAGTTTTTGCTAGATAGTGGAATGAGTGTCAGGTGGACTGACGGAAAAGACACTCTATCTCCCTGATGGCTTCACTTTAGAATGCAGCGTTGGTTTAGCTCTAGCAGCTGAGGTCGCTTCCAAATCTGACATTCTAAGATAACTGGATACTGTGGGAAGAGGGATACTGCTCTCACTTTTCCTTCCTTAAATCTACCTAAAATGGTGGAAGGATGGAATCCTTTGGAAAACTATGCCAACCCCAGGAGGAGTCTAACTCTTAAAATACAATGCGGCATTTACAGAACAATTCTAAATCACGAGGGAGCCACACAAAAAGGAAACTGTTAGGACCCTGATGGTTCCTTGGTGGAGGGTCTCAGTGCTGAACATATAAATGGAATGAATAGGGTGTGTTTGGCAGAGAATATTATGTAAAGATGCTCTAGGCATGTTATTTGACGCATAAATAGCCTTTGACCAGTCGTCTTTCCTAATTACACTTTCTTTACCTATCTTACAATACACCAGTTTTCTTCCCAGTCTCCTTTACTAATACCTCCATTTCTGCCCACTTCCTGCAGTACCCCCAAGGGCTCAGCCTTTGGATTTTACTCTTCTGAGTAAGCACACTCACTCTTGATCTCATTCAGTCACAGGGCTTACAGTGTTTATATGTCAATGACTTCCAAATTTCTATCTCCATACTAGACTTTAAACTCCAGACTTGAATATTCAACTGCTTATTTGTCATCTTCCCCTTATATGTGTAATGGACAAGTCAAAGTTAACATGTCCAAACTAAACTGATCTCTGTTAGCCTGCACCAAACTGCCTCACCTGTAGCCTTCCGTATTTAAATAAACTCTACAGTTTATTTACAAGTCAGGATCTTTTTAAAAATATAAATCAGATCATGCCACTCTTCTGCCCAAAACTTGGCAATGACTTCTCCCTTTACTCAAAAGAAAAAGGCCATACAGGCATCTGCAAGCATCTATACAAACTGGCCCATTCTTTCTCTAACCTCATCTCCTTCTACTCTCCCTATAGCTTACATTGCTCCAACCACAGTGGCCTCCTTGCTGTTACTTGAAAACACCAGGCATTTTCTTCCTAGGGCTTTTGCACTGGATGTTGCTTGGGCACAAAAAGCCCCAGATGTTGATTTGGCTAACTCTCATCTCCTTCAAGTCTTTGATTAAATGTCACCTGTTCAGTGAGGCCTAGTTGGATCACCCTATTTCTGCAACCTGCCCCATCCCGCCCCTTCACACTCCTGATCCTCTTTTATTCTGCTCTAGTTTTCTCCATAGCATCTATGATCTTATAACACAATTATGTTTATTGTTTAGGCTTACTCTCAAAAGTTCCACTGGGCAGGGATCTTTGTTGTGTTTATTGGTGTATCCCAATCACCTAGAATAGTGCCTGACTTGTAGTAGGCCTTCAATAAATATTTGTTGAGTGGATAAATGAATGAATATGCAGAGGTCTCAAACTGGTGGCCCTGAAGGAGCCACAATTTTTGCTTACAATGTTGGTTTTTTTTAAATTAAGTTTTTATTTTTTAAATTAATAGCCAATATTATTTAAATGTGGAGAAATTTACCACAAAAATCTGTCTTTGGGAGCCAAGATGGCGGCGTGAGTAGAGCAGTGGAAATCTCCTCCCAAAAACACATAGAGCTTTGAAAATATAACAAAGAAAAATCTTCCTAAAATAGAGACCACAGGACACAGGACAACATCCAGACCACATCCACACCTGTAAGAACCCAGCGCCTTGCGAAGGGGGTAAGATACAAGCCCCGGCCCGGCGGGACCCAAGCGCCCCTCCCGGTGGCTCCCGGTGGGTGGAAAAAAACTGGAGCGGGTTTTTTTTTTTTTTTTTGCGAGTGCTTTTTGGAAGCCTTAAAGGGACAGGGACCCCGTTGCTAGGGAGGCAGGGTGGCGGGACCGGTGAGCGGGTGCCTGGGACCGGTGCCTGAGGATGGAGGAAATCGCGCGTTTTTCCCCCCTTTTTTTTTTTTCTCTTTTTGGCGAGTGCTTTTCGGAAGCCTTAAAGGGACAGGGACCCCGGTACTAGGGAGGCAGGGTGGCGGGACTGGTGAGTGGGTGCCTGGGACCGGCGCCTGAGGACAAAGAATATCCCGCGTGTTTCCCTGTGGGACCAGTGGGCGGGTGCCTGAGACTGGCACTTGAGGATGGAGGAAATTGCGCGTTTTTCCCCTTTTTCTTTCTCTTTTTGGCGAGTGCTTTTTGGAAGCTTTAAAGGGACAGGGACCCCGGCGCTAGGGAGGCAGGGTGGCGGGACTCGTGAGCGGGTGCCTGGGACCGGTGCCTGAGGACAAAGAATATCCTGCGTTTTTCCCTGCGGGACCGGTGGGCGGGTGCCTGAGACTGGCGCCTGAGGACGGAGGAAATCGCGCGTTCCCCCCCACCTTTTTTTTTTTTTTCTTTTTGGCGAGTGTTTTTTGGAAGCCTTAAAGGGAGAGGGACCCTGGTGCTAGGGAGGCAGAGCAGCAGGACTGGTGAGTGGGTGCCTGGGACCGGCGCCTGAGGACAAAGAATATCGCGCGTTTTTCCCTGTGGGACCGGTGGGCGGGTGCCTGAGACCGGCACCTGAGGACGGAGGAAATCGCGCATTTTTCCCCTTTTTTTTTCTCTTTTTGGCGAGTGCTTTTTGGAAGCCTTAAAGGGACAGGGACCCCAGTGCTAGGGAGGCAGGGCGGCGGGACTGGTGAGAGGGTGCCTGGGACCGGTGCCTGAGGACAAAGAATATCACGCGTTTTTCCCTGCGGGACCAGTGGGCGGGTGCTTTTTGGAAGCCTTGAAGGGACAGGACCCTTGGTGCTAGGGAGGCAGGGCAGCAGGACCAGTGAGCGGGTGCCTGGGACCGGCGCCTGAGGAAAAAAAAAAATCGCGTGTTTTTTCCTTTTTTTTTTTTTTTTCTGTTCCCTCTCTCATTGTTGCTGTTGTTGTTTTGGTTTGGAGAGTGCTTTTTGGAAGTCTTAAAGGGGCAGGACAGGTGACTTAGACCAGAGGCAGGGAATCTGGGGATCTCTGGGCACTCTAACCCCCTGGGCATCAGGGAGGACAGAGGCCCCTTACGGAGATAAAAAGCCTCCCAGCCGATCCCCCTCCAATGGGGCTCCACCATTTTGGAGGAACAGCCCCAGCCAGGCCAAGCCCACAGCAACAGCGGAGATAAACCCCATAGCAACCGGGCAGGAAGCAGAAGCCCTGTATGGACACAGCTGCCCAGCACAAGCCACTAGAGGTCGCTATTCTCCCAGGAGAGGAAGGCCACAAACCAACAAGAAGGGAAGCTCTTCCAGCGGTCACTTGTACCAGCTCTGCAAACTATCTCTATCACCATGAAAAGGCTAAACAACAGGCAGACAAAGATCACAGAGACAACACCTGAGAAGGAGACAGACCTAACCAGTCCTCCTGAAAAAGAATTAAAAAAATCATGAACATGCAGACAGAGATAAAGAGAAAAATGCAAGAGCAATGGGATGAGATGCAGAGAAAAATGCAAGAGCAGTGGGATGAAGTCCGGAGGGAGATCACAGATGTCAGGAAGGAGATCACAGAAGTGAAACAATCCCTGGAAGGATTTATAAGCAGAATGGATAAGATGCAAGAGGCCACTGAAGGAATAGAAGCCAGAGAACAGGAACGTATAGAAGCTGACATAGAGAGAGATAAAAGGATCTCCAGGAATGAAACAACACTAAGACAACTATGTGACCAAGCCGAAAGGAATAATATTCACATTATAGGGATACCAGAAGAAGAAGAAAGAGGAAAAGGGATAGAAAGTCTCTTTGAAGAAATAATTGCTGAAAACTTCCCCAAACTGGGGGAGGAAATAATCGAACAGACCATGGAATTACACAGAACTGCTAACAGAAAGGATCCAAGGAGGACAACACCAAGACACATAGTAATTAAAATGGCAAGGATCAAGGACAAGGAAAGAGTTTTAAAGGCAGCTAGAGAGAAAAAGGTCACCTATGAAGGAAAACCCATCAGGCTAACATCAGACTTCTCGACAGAAACCCTACAGGCCAGAAGAGAATGGCATGATATACTTAATGCAATGAAACAGAAGGGCCTTGAACCAAGGATACTGTATCCAGACACGACTATCATTTAAATATGATGGTGGGATTAAACAATTCCCAGACAAGCAAAAGCTGAGGGAATTTGCTTCCCACAAAGCACCTCTACAGGGCATCCTACAGGGACTGCTGTAGATGGGAGCACCCCTAAAAAGAGCACAGAACAAAACACACAACATATGGAGAATAGAGGAGGAGGACTAAGAAGGGAGAGAAGAAAAGAATCTCCAGACAGTGTATATAACAGCTCAATAAGCGAGCTAAGTTAGGCAGTAAGATACTAAAGAAGCTAACCTTGAACCTTTGGTAACTATGAATCTAAAGCCTGCAATGGCAATAAGTACATATCTCTCAATAGTCACCCTAAATGTAAATGGACTTAATGCACCAATCAAAAGACACAGAGTAACAGAATGGATAAAAAAGCAAGACCCATCTATATGCTGCTTACAAGAAACTCACCTTAAACCCAAAGATAAGCATAGACTAAAAGTCAAGGGATGGAAAAACATATTTCAGGCAAACAACAGTGAGAAGAAAGCAGGGGTTTCAGTACTAATATCAGACAAAATAGACTTCAAAACAAAGAAAGTCACAAGAGATAAAGAAGGACACTACATAATGATAAAGGGCTCAATCCAACAAGAGGATATAACCATTCTAACTATATATGCACCCAATACAGGAGCACCAGCATATGTGAAGCAAATACTAACAGAACTAAAGAGGCAAATAGACTGCAATGCATTCATTGTAGGAGACTGCAACACACCACTCAGCCCAAAGGATAGATCCACCGGGCAGAAAATAAGTAAGGACACACAGGCACTGAACAACACACTAGAACAGATGGACCTAATAGACATCTATAGAACTCTACATCCAAAAGCAACAGGATATACATTCTTCTCAAGTGTACATGGAACATTCTCCAGAATAGACCACATACTAGCTCACAAAAAGAGCCTCAGTATATTCCAAAATATTGAAATTCTACCAACCAATTTTTCAGACCACAAAGGTATAAAAGTAGAAATAAATTCTACAAAGAAAACAAAAAGGCTCACAAACACATGGAGGCTTAACAAAATGCTACTAAATAATCAATGGATCAATGAACAAATCAAAATAGAGATCAAGGAATATATACAAACAAATAAAAACAACAACACTAAGCCCCAGCTTCTATGGGATGCAGCGAAAGCAGTCTTAAGAGGAAAGTATATAGCAATCCAGGCACACTTGAAGAAGGAAGAACAATCCCAAATGAATAGTCTAACATCACAATTATCAAAACTAGAAAAAGAAGAACAAATGAGGCCTAAAGTCAGCAGAAGGAGGGACATAATAAAGATCAGAGAAGAAATAAACAAAATTGAGAAGAATAAAACAATAGCAAAAATCAACGAAACCAAGAGCTGGTTCTTTGAGAAAATAAACAAAATAGATAAGCCTCTAGCCCAACTTATTAAGAGAAAAAGAATCAACACACATCAACATAATCAGAAATGAGAATGGAAAAATCACGACAGACTCCACAGAAATACAAAGAATTATTAAAGACTACTATGAAAACCTATATGCCAACAAGCTGGAAAACCTAGAAGAAATGGACAACTTCCTAGAAAAATACAACCTCCCAAGACTGACCAAGGAAGAAACACAAAAGTTAAACAAACCAATTACGAGCAAAGAAATTGAAACAGTAATAAAAAAACTACCCAAGAACAAAACCCCAGGGCCAGACGGATTTACCTCGGAATTTTATCAGACACACAGAGAAGACATAATACCCATTCTCCTTAAAGTGTTCCAAGAAATAGAAGAAGAGGGAATACTCCCAAACTCATTCTATGAAGCCAACATCACCCTAATACCAAAACCAGGCAAAGATCCCACCAAAAAAGAAAATTACAGACCAATATCCCTGATGAGTGTAGATGCAAAAATACTTAATAAAATATTAGCAAACAGAATTCAACAGTGTATCAAAAGGATCATACAACATGACCAAGTGGGATTCATCCCAGGGATGCAAGGATGGTACAACATTCGAAAATCCATCAACATCACCCACCACATCAACAAAAAGAAAGACAAAAAAACACATGATCATCTCCATAGATGCTGAAAAAGCATTTGACAAAATTCACCATCCAATCATGATAAAAACTCTCAGCAAAATGGGAATAGAGGGCAAGTACCTCAACATAATAAAGGCCATATATGATAAACCCACAGCCAGCATTATACTGAACAGCGAGAAGCTGAAAGCATTTCCTCTGAGATCGGGAAAAAGACAGGGATGCCCACTCTCCCCACTCTTATTTAACATAGTACTGGAGGTCCTAGCCACGGCAATCAGACAAAACAAAGAAATACAAGGAATCCAGATTGGTAAAGAAGAAGTTAAACTGTCACTATTTGCAGATGATATGATACTGTACATAAAAAACCCTAAAGACTCCACTCCAAAACTACTAGAACTGATATCGGAATACAGCAAAGTTGCAGGATACAAAATTAACACACAGAAATCTGTAGCTTTCCTATACACTAACAATGAATCAATAGAAAGAGAAATCAGGAAACAATTCCATTCACCATTGCATCAAAAAGAATAAAATACCTAGGAATAAACCTAACCAAAGAAGTGAAAGACTTATACTCTGAAAATTACAAGTCACTCTTAAGAGAAATTAAAGGGGAGAATAATAAATGGAAACTCATCCCATGCTCATGGCTAGGAAGAATTAATATTGTCAAAATGGCCATCCTGCCCAAAGCAATATACAGATTTGATGGAATCCCTCTCAAATTACCAGCAACATTCTTCAATGAATTGGAACAAATAATTCAAAAATTCATATGGAAACACCAAGGACCCTGAATAGTCAAAGCAATCCTGAAAAAGAAGAATAAAGTAGGGGGGATCTCACTCCCCAACTTCAAGCTCTACTACAAAGCCATAGTAATCAAGACAATTTGGTACTGGCACAAGAACAGAGCCATAGACCAGTGGAAAAGATTAGAGACTCCAGAAATTAACCCAAACATATATGGTCAATTAATATTTGATAAAGGAGCCATGGACATACAATGGCAAAATGACAGCCTCTTCAACAGATGGTGCTGGCAAAACTGGACAGCTACATGTAGGAGAATGAAACTGGACCATTGTCTAACCCCATATACAAAGGTAAACTCAAAATGGATCAAAGACCTGAATGTAAGTCATGAAACCATTAAACTCTTGGAAAAAAACATAGGCAAAAACCTCTTAGACATAAACATGAGTGACCTCTCTTGAACATACCTCCCGGGCAAGGAAAACAAGAGCAAAAATGAGCAAGTGGGACTACATTAAGCTGAAAAGCATCTGTACAGCGAAAGACACCATCAATAGAACAAAAAGGAACCCTACAGTATGGGAGAATATATTTGAAAATGACAGATCCGATAAAGGCTTGACGTCCAGAATATATAAAGAGCTCACACGCCTCAACAAACAAAAAACAAATAACCCAATTAAAAAATGGGCAGAGGAACTGAACAGACAGTTCTCTAAAAAAGAAATACAGATGGCCAACAGACACATGAAAAGATGCTCCACATCGCTAATTATCAGAGAAATGCAAATTAAAACTACAATGAGGTATCACCTCACATCAGTAAGGATAGCTGCCATCCAAAAGACAAACAACAACAAATGTTGGCGAGGCTGTGGAGAAAGGGGAACCCTCCTACACTGCTGGTGGGAATGTAAATACGTTCAACCATTGTGGAAAGCAGTATGGAGGTTCATCAAAATTCTCAAAACAGACCTAGCATTTGACCCAGGAATTCCACTCCTAGGAATTTACCCTAAGAACGCAGCAATCAAGTTTGAGAAAGACAGATGCACCCCTATGTTTATCGCAGCACTATTTACAATAGCCAAGAATTGGAAGCAACCTAAATGTCCATCAGTAGATGAATGGATAAAGAAGATGTGGTACAGATACACAATGGAATACTACTCAGCCATAAGAAGTGGAAAAATCCAACCATTTGCAGCAACATGGATGGAGCTGGAGAGTATTATACTCAGTGAAATAAGCCAAGCGGAGAAAGAGAAATACCAAATGATTTCACTCATCTGAGGAGTATAGGAACAAAGGAAAAACTGAAGGAACAAAACAGCAGCGGAATTACAGAACCCAAAAATGGACTAAGAGGCACCAAAGGGAAAGGAACTGGGGAGGATGGGTGGACAGGGAGGGATAAGGGGGGCGGGAAGAAGAAGGGGGTATTAAGATTAGCATGCATGGGGGGGAGGGAGAAAGGGGAGGGTGGGCTGCACAACACAGAGAGGACAAGTAGTGACTCTACAACATTTTGCTAAGCTGATGGACAGTAACCGTAATGTGGTTGTTAGGGGAGACCTGATATAGGGGAGAGCATAGTAAACATAGTATTCATGTAAGTGTAGATTAAAAATTTAAAAAAAAAAGAAAGAAAAGGGGGATTACTCCTTGATAGGATAAAACTATTGGTAAATCAAAGATCAACGCATGGTTTAAATATCCTTAATGTTGATCACTTAAAGGGTGTCAGATGATCAGCTATGGAGGTACTCTTTTCTGATAATATTCCTTTCTCTTAATTTAAAAAAAAAAAAAAAAGCAGTTACTGTGTGCTGACCTCCAATGAGTTCTGCACAGTGGTATAGAGGGCATGTCAAAGTGTGGGCAAAGGGTCTGTTTGTTTCTATGCAGGAGATCAAGGCCTAGCTTGGATACCCAGAAAATGAACTAAGATACGATATGAGGAGGAGCTTCCGGCATCAGCACTCTCTGGAGGACTTGTGCCGGGGGATGATCATCAAAAAGCCTCCACAGGGATCCGGACGATGCTGCGGTTGTGGCTGCATCCAGCCCATCGTCTCCTGGACTTGCCATAGGAATGAGGAGGGAGATGTCTAGGCTGGCATGTGCATACAGTGAGACAACGAATTTGACCGGATCTGTACTGTTGGAACTCAACCAGGAGTTGGGAGGGGTGCAAGTTGTAGCGCTCCAAAATCTTATGACTATAGACTATCTACGGTTAAAAGAACATATGGGATGTGAACAGATCCCAGAAATGGGCTGCTTTAATTTGTCTGATTTCTCTCAGACTGTTCAAGTACAGTTGGACAATATCCATCATATCATAGACAAATTTTCACAAATGCCTAGGGTGCCTACATGGTTTTCTTGGCTTCACTGGAGATGGATGGTAATTATAGATTTGCTTTGTTTATGTCACCGTATTCCTATTATGTTAATATGTGTGTGCAAATTAGTTAGTAGTTTAAAACCTATACATACTTAAGGTACTATACAAGAAGATATGTCAAAGAAATAATCAATCCTCCCATGTTTCCTTCCATATGCTACATCTATAGCTTTTCTTTTTTCTTCTTTCTTCCTCATTACAACCCTTAAATAGAATTCGTGCCTCATATCGAAGTTACCGAGTATCATAATTCCTCCAGGTGGTAAAGATACCTCGAGACAAGTGCTAAGCATAGAAGCCACAGGGCATAAATCTGCAAAGAAGTAAAAAGCTAACCTTTTCAAACAATATGGCTTCTCTCTCACTTACCAACTTTACATTTCCCTGTATGGCCCCGGAAGATGACTGGTTAGCCAGAGACGGGTAAGATTCCTCAAGGGAGGAACAACCTAAGACAGGCACAGTCGCAGGGGGGCCATCAGGTGAGAATTTGGGGATCAACAGAGATGAGGCTCAGAACCTCACCCCCCCTGCTTTGAGAGAAATCTTCTGCATCCGTGGATGTTTTGCTGCCCTTGTCTAGCCTGGATTAATACTTAGTCCATAGGCACACACCTGAGCATCTGATCATCTACATTTGCCCTCTTACAGCACTAAACTATGTTTTCTACCTTTATCTTGCATCTACCTACCACTTAAGCATTTTATTCAAAATAAAAATAATAATAATAATAAAGGGAGAAATGTGGGATCAACATATAAATCAAGTACAAAAATCAAACGAATATTCATATTTGACCTGATTGTTTATAGGTCATAATGCGTGATCAAAACTGAAAGTTTCTGTGATGAATGCCCTTGTACTGTTCACCATGTAAGAATTTATTCACTATGTAAGAATTCGTTCACCATGTAAGAACTTGTTCGTTATGCTTCAGAAGATTGGAGACTGACGAGAATTAGACTTGAGATGGATTAATGATTGTACATTGAGCATTGACTCCCCCTACACTGAATTTTATTGTTGTTAACAACCATTTGATCAATAAATATGAGAGATGCCCTCTCAAAAAAAAAAAATCTGTCTTTCCAGTTTCTGGTGAAAAATCATACAAAATATCACTGAATTTACATTCCTGCACCTGGATGGAGCTGTGTAGCCTTCTTTTACACATAGTATGAACTTTCCATTTTGCTACAGCCCCACCCAGCAGCTCCCTAATTTCCATTATTTGTACAGGTCCCTGGAGGCAGTTTGCAATTCCTACCCTACAAGGAAATGAGAAAGTTCAATAACATGTAGCACCCCTGGGTTACAAAAAGCAGGGATAATGAAAATATTGAACTGATAAGAACCAGGAACCAACCAATTAGGTCAGCCACTGAATTAGGGCCTTGGAAGCATCCTGCAGTGTCAGAGACCAACCCTTTAGTTGCTGAAGTGGGGTGTGTGTATGCATATGTGGGGAGTGGGCAGGTTGGATGGGCACAGTGTATACTCTACAGAGGCTTAAGTTTTTTAATGACTTGAAACAGCGGTGAAGTGCATACTAGTTGAACAGGGGCCTTGGTTAAGGGGGTAGAGTTGGGCAGGGCAGTGGCAGAGTAGTGAAGTAACATAAGGGCTGATCCCTCGTCCATGTCATAGTGCCCACCGGTGTCACAATGGCATTAGGTTGCCTAAACTCCTGCCACCCATCTCTGAACCTCACTTTGCCACAGAGAGGCACTGAACTGAGAAACTGCCTTGTAACAGGTCATACCCCTGTGTCTATTCCCTTTCTTTTATCAAGAGGGGAAAAGCACAGAACTACCTCCACCTCATCTGGTCTCCATACGCCAATTATCTTTACTGTTACAAATACAAGATCACTCTCCGGGAGAGGATGCTGCCTTGTTATAAAAGGTGCTTTTTTTTCATTTCTACTTAAGGTGGTTTATATGAACTGTAAGTAAAATATAAGAATTTGAATGAACTTCCCAAGTGTCAAAAGAGATGAGAAGAGCAAAGTAAGGTGGAAAGCATGTATGGAACTTTACTTTTTACATCTGGCTGGCTTGAGAAAATATAAACAGGCCGGTCCATAGAAAATACAGAAGACAGTGCCAGAGCCTGGTCCTGTGTAGCTGGAAGTTATGAACCTTTCCCTATCTCAGACTCAGAGAAACTAATTTAGGCCTCTTCTTCCCAACTAGCATCACTTATAAAGAACGGGAGGACTTGACACTCCGGCCCCGTTCCTGCCTTCAGTGCTCCTGAGTCCCTAGCAGGCCTCCAGGTGGTCAGAAGCACCAAGCAGGGTGATCCCGACCAGCTGAAAGAATTGTATTTGGTAAGTGGACTTCTGCATTGCAACAGGGCAGCCCCTTGTTGCTGTAGAGATATCTTGCAGAGGAGGTATAATTAGCTAGTTGGGAAATAAATTACAGATTAGACCTAGAAGAGACCTTGGAGCTCATGTGTGAGGGCTACTTGCATTATAAACAAGGCTTCTGGCTCTGAGATCTCAAGTCAAGGTCATAGAGCTAGCAGTGATGAGTAGGATGGGAGAAGAGCAAATGGCAGCAAAAATAGAGCAGACTACATTAAGACTTCTGGGACCTAAAGTTGTTAAGATGTTAAGCTGGGACTAGAACCCAGAACTGCATCACCCTGTGTCACATTGCAATACAATGGCTGTGTGTAATCTGCATTTCAAATGAGTAATGGTGGAATTCAGAGAAAACCCATATTATGGGGAAAAGGTGAAAGAGTATTATTGGTGAGACAGCAAATAGATGGCACAGCTTTGTTTAAAGAATAAGCTCTGATGTGAATGTTTCTCAAGAGTTAGTGCATCCCTGAGGTGAGATTAGTAGGCAGTAATAATATACTGACTCCAGATTCCAGACTGATATCGAGAAGAGCTCTGTGATAGGGGTGGAATTAGGTCCTAGGACTAATGGGTATGTTAAGACTTTGGCTCCAGTTCCCCCGAGCTTCCCATTAGGCCCCTCTTTGCTCCCACAGACACACCCAAATCAGCCTGAGATCTGACTTGAGGACTAGATGAGTGCACAGGCAGATTATTACTCTCATTTTCTCTTTTTCCAGGCTGGGAACCTGACAGTGCTGGTTACTGCCTGCCTGCTCCATCAGGACCCAGTGCAGGTAGACTTCCACTTTCACCTCACTCCCCAGACCTCTGCTCATTGGCACGGCCTGCTCTGTGACCATCGACTCTTCCTGGATATCCCATATCGAGCCTTGGACCAAGGCCACCAGGAAAGGTGACTAAGCCTGGCAGGGAAAGTAGGGAGGGGAGATAGGGGACTTTACTCTTTTTATCATGGCATCATCAGGTAGTGGGTGTGCTAACCACTGAGGACTGATACAGAGCTGGATACATTTAAACCACTGAACTGGCATGCAGACCAACCTAGCTAAGTCAGGATGTGGGGTTCAAGGAATAACTGTCCATGGAAGGTTGCTGGACTCAGAATCACAAACACAGAAATGGGGATCCATAGAGTTGAATGGGAAGTGCTTTCCAGCTGTTTGTCTTTATAGAGTAATCCCTTCTCCCCAGACCCCTTCCATAGCATGGGTGTCAATCCAGTGGTGTGCAATCCCCTGGCTTCAGAGAAAAGTCAATAGACTAGCAACTTTCATTTTCTGGCTTGGGTCAGGAAAAACCAAGCAAGATTTCTTTGTCCCAGGTAGGCATCTTTCTAGATTCTGAGTTCACTAGACATTACATTAACCATGATTTTTTCTCTGGCCTCTAGTTTGACTGCAACACTGGAGTATGTGGAGGAGAAGACCAATGTGGACTCCGTGTTTGTAAACTTCCAAAACAACCAGAATGATAGAGGTGAGGATCTGCTCTGTCCTTCCAGGATGTTGGTGCTTGTGTTTAAGCAGCTAACAGCAACTTTCCATTGGAAAGTTTCCCTTTAGGAGACCCTCTTTCCCTCACCCTTTAAAAAAGGGCATGCCCAGGCACTTCATGAATTCAACTCCCTCAAATTTCCCCCAAAGAAATTTCCCCTGTTCATTCAGGTCACAACTGTATTATCAGGATGGCCGTGCAGGTAGATTTCAGAAGGTAGACTGAAGGACCACTGGTGAAGTTACACAGAATCCATTCAAAGGATGTGGCTGGTAGAACAGAAAGAGCCTCAAATTGATTAAGCACCTACAGTGTGAAAGGGCCAAGCATGAGGCCAAGAGGATAGGAATATATTTAACCAAATGCTGTAGCACATGTTTTAGGAGCCACTTCTTCCCTCAAGGAGAATATACTGTTGGATATGAAAGATGGTCAGGAGTTTATTAAACCACTGTTAGAAAGTTCATAAACATTTCATTTAATCGTAAATTCTGTGAGGTAGGTTCTATGATCCCCATTTTACAAATGTAAAAAACAAGTTCAAAGGGTTAACTGGAATGTTACAGAGTTAATGAAATGTTAAAGCCAGGGTTAGAGTCTAGGTCTGTTTGGCTTCAAAGCATATCATCCTAATGCCTGCACCACACTGCTTATCTCACAGCCATCCCTTAGTGGAATAGCTGTGCTGAGCTTCAAAGACTGTTATTTCTTTCCTTTCACAGGTACCCTGCTACGGGCCTTCAGCTACATGGGCTTTGAAGTTGTCAGACCAGATCACCCTGCCCTCCCTCCCTGGGACAATGTCATCTTTATGGTATATTCCCTTGACAGGGACCTTGGCCACCTGCCCAGTGAGCCTTCCTGAATGTGCTTATTACTACTATGTGAGGTGTTGGAAACCTTGATAAGTGGAAACCAGGGACCCAGGATGTGATTTAGAATACCTTTTTCCATCCTAGGAATAAAGGGTAGTGCCATCAAGTGTTCACTGGTTTTGGGGGCAAAGGTGGGGTTGGCTGGAGTGAAACATGAACCTTATGGAGCTGAATTCACTGTAGAATAAATGTTTAATGATTGAGTAGATCAGAGGGGCCTGGACCAGAAAGGGAGGGGACCCAAAGATTTTAGGCTCCTTCTGCCTTTCTCCCACCCCTCCCAGTCATTTACCAGCATTCTAATCATTTTCTGAGAGCCTGAGAGAACCAAGCACTAAGGAATTCAGAAAGAAAAGCCTTTTTGGGAGACTTCATCCATATATTCCAGTTCAAACTGGAGGCAAGTACTAATTCCTTCTCTTTGGATGTGGAGGAAATCAGAGAAGGTATGTGGATCCTGTAGTTTTGGTTCAAGGTGACGATTTTGACAAAATAAGTAGGAAGCATAAAAGAGGGCATTCCAGGCAGCAAGAAATTACAGGTTTGTATTGGAAGAATAACCCATGAGAATGGGATGTAAACCAACCAGACATAAAGGCTATACTACATAGACTGCTATGCACACTAACAAACTGCAGCTAGGAGTGAGTACTCATATTCCAGAGCAAGTCCTATGATTTATAACAGGGAACCTCTTAATAAAGGCTGAGGAGCCGAGGAAACTGGGGACCAACTGGCCGCATTACTCAGTTGTAAAGCAGCTCCAATTCCAAGGCCATGCCAGCTTCAGTGAATTAAGTCACTGCAGCCAAAATTTGAAATGTCCAGTCAAAGCAGCCCTGCACTGATTCCTCCACGACTACATGAGCTACTCATGAGAAATGCTCCTTCACTGGAAGCTTTCTAATTGGTACTGAGATTTTTCTGAGAAAATAAATTTTGAAAATTGTGGATATGGGAAAATACAGTTGTTATGTAGTATATGGGTAGATCTAATTTCTAGATTTTAAAAAATCTGCATACAGTATCCTTATGTGCTAATTTTATCTTGCTGATCCTTTAAAAAAAAAAAGAGTCCATTTGCTATTATTCTACCACCCACATTGATAATATTTACTTTCAAGTATGGTTCCTGTTCTCATTGGGTCCTCACGATACTGTCAGAAATGGAGAGATGCTGTAAAGCATAACAGGCTCTCTAAAGTCTCACAGGAAGTTTATGGTGGAGATATATTTCTAGAACCCAGGTTTCTAGAATCAATCTAGGCCTTTTCTTCCCAGTAGTTTAGGTGGGGTCTTATTTACATAATCAAAACCCAGATTGGTCCTGGTTCTTAGTGAATGGTTAATTCTGAAATTAAGGGGAAAGACTATGATTTGTGCATGAGAGGGATGCTTGCTTCATAGATGAGCCCCTCTGAGACATTTGGCAATTTTCACGATTTAGGTTCAGAAGATACCCAAAAGGCCCGTTTCCATCTTGTAATTCAATCAACATTTAACTTTAGATAGTTTTCTTGAGAACTTTATTCAACAAAGAATCCCTCAAGTGACTTAAAGAACTATTTACATTCTCTTTCTCTCAATGGATATGTGTGTATATCTGTATTATAGATACTATACTAACAGTTTGGAGTATTTCCTGAGTTACTCTCTCCTTGTCTACATGTATTTTAACTGAAGTTTACAGGGAAATTGCTGGAGCAGTTTAAAAAACCTGTCTCCAGTAACATCAGTAGTTGAGGCTGGGAGACAGTATGCTCTTCTCACTTCCTGAGGCCTTTTAATGTGATTATGTTGATTTTTGCCTTTGTCTTAACTGCAGTCTTCGAGCTCACCACTCAAAATCTTCCCTTTGCCAGAGTTGCCTGATGAAGTGAGTTAGCCATCTGCAGTCATCACTTACAGTGACCAAACCCTGGCTGTTTCCCATCCTCACAAAGGACACAGCCTAGCAGTAGTGTACTTTATGACTGAGGGGAACAAGCTGGATGCTGAGTAGCCTGAAGTGACACAGAAATATCCAAACACTAGAAGGGGGATGTGGGATGGAGTAGGGGCATGTATTTGTCTTCCTCTACCCCACACTCTTTCTTGTAGTCCAGTGGAAGGAGAAAATGCATTTGGTCCACAGCAAGCCAGATCATGTGTATAATAACTGCATAGATCTCTATCATAGGCTCCTCTCTCCAGGCACCAAATCCTGACAAAGACAAAAAGCTTAGAATTTAAATCAGAATCCCAGAGCCAGAAGGGCTCACTCTGAGAACAAGTTAACCTGCAGAACAGTAGTATTAAGGTAGCTACAGGAAGAGAGAGTAAAGGTCCCTGTTGTCACCCTTATTACTTTCATGTTGCTACAGACAGATAGCTCCACTCACACAGCAGATGGCTGAAGCTGACTTCAGAGCAAGTAATCATCTTCAAGGTTATCATCACCAGACATAGAAGCAGCTTCTACTTAGCAGAAGAGAGAAGGAAAAAGTTAGACACTGCCCTAAGCTAGCAGGCACTGCCACTGAGACCCAGGGGCAAAATGGGTTTCCTGGTGCTCAAAGACCACCTTGGTGAAGGGTCAGGTCCTAACAATCTCCCTAGTTTGGAGAGACTTAACTGAGAAATGATAGCTTCCAAAGATGCTCTAGGAAGGACATGCTGTTTGTACCTGATAAGCTGAGGCAGGACAGGGTATGTGCTATCTCTCCAGAGCTCTTCTTGGTTTCAGTGAGCATACTGCTAAGAGAGACATCTGTTTCTGTAGCCTGAGGGGATGAAAATGAGAAAAAGGAAGAATGTGTAGGTTGGTGAGAAAGGTGAGGCCATCCTATGATATCACTCGCAGTATTTGGTTAAGGCAACTGAGTTTGGCTGATGAGGAGGACACACTGTCTCCTTTGATCAACTAGTGTGGTAATTCAGAGTCCTTAGAAAGGCTCTCTACAAAGTGTCATGCATAACTAGAAGCCTTCATGTCTCGAGGCACCAAGTTTGCCCCCAGGAAATGACTACAATGGTTCACTTACCACATCTTGCAACACAGCAGCTCTGTTTTCTTCCATGTCGTCAGGAAGCTCAACTGCATATCCTTTACGAACTAATTCTAACCCAATATCAAGTTTCTGGAAAGAAAGGGAATGATGTTCTCTCTGTAAGAAGGGTAAATTAAATCTAAGGAAATAGGGCAGAAGTTCTAGTACTGATTAAAGATATTCCTTTGGTGGGATGCTAAGCAGAATCTTACTAGGTAGAAGTAACATCAAATAAGAGTTCCTGAGAAAGAAAAAGTAAATGAGATTGTAAATGTACTGAAGAGATAGTGAGGAATCAATGAACCCCAATCTTACCTTCCCATTGCTAGTATCATATAAATATATCTTGGGCCAAGTTGAGATCCCAGTCTGGACATAGCTGGAGATCTTGGCCACGAGGGGTTTCCAGTCAGCACAGTGAGTGAGTCTGTCAAACTCATCCAAAGCATCCTCTTCCCATTGTTCACCTGGCGAATGATTGTAGGGAGGGCATTAAGAAGAAGTCAGTGCTGATGGGGAGGATTATACCCTGGAGGAAAACAGGAACTACCTCTTTCTACTCAGGAAGGTACCTTTGTTGACTGCCAGGCAGGTTTTTGGCTGCTGCTTTCCAACACTGGTGAGGAAAAGACACCTGTACCCCCACAACTCAGAAAGGTTGGGAAAGTGGGAACCCCCTCATGTGCTGCATGAGAGTCACTCTATTTGGAGGCAAGATCAATAAATAGAATTATGACCAATTTACCTGAGGGGGCAATCTGTGCCAGACTGCACTCTATTGCTTGAAATGGAAGGCTTAGGAAGTCACTCCTAAAGGGAAAGAAATTGAAATTAGAATTCCAGAGCCAGAAGAACTTTCTTACATTCCTCACTTCTAGACGGCACCAATTAAGCTAGTGGGAGAAGATAATCATCTGCTCCTGGTAAACAGGTTCTCTTCCAATCCCTCTGGTAATGACCTCACCACCCTATGGCCAGGACGGAGTCAACAGCTGGGATTCCAGTCTGACTCTACCCTTGCCTCCACACTGACCTGAGTGCCCTGAGGTCCCTCAGTGGGCAATCTCCATTATCTCCAAAGTCAACAAAGTAAAGGTCCAGGTTCCCATTTTCCAAGGTGCCAAGGACCCGGGCACGATACCAGGAACCATTTGTAGGTAAAGGTGCTGCTACGATGTCTCCTACATGTACAGTCAAGTCTTCAGGCTATACATGGGGATGAGGATCAGGATGGGGGAGAGTTAGGGAAGGGGTGGGCTAAAAAACAGATATACAGGGAATACCAGAAAGAAGAAAGAACGAGCAGTTGCTCCATAGAAAGAGAAGAGAATATATCACAATGAAAAAGATATGCCCCTTTTAATCAAACCCCAGCTCTATCCCCATGGC
The DNA here is from genome assembly GCF_040802235.1 of Manis javanica. Taxonomy (NCBI): domain Eukaryota; kingdom Metazoa; phylum Chordata; class Mammalia; order Pholidota; family Manidae; genus Manis; species Manis javanica. The sequence continues at coordinate 109,517,668 of NC_133159.1, forward strand.
AACTCACCAGACTGTTCTCATAGTGTTGGGTCATCTCATTGACAAGCTTATCCAACTGCAGGCTGCGGGAACCAATGATTTGGATCCAGAAGTGGTTAGGATGTTCAGAAGCAGAGACATAGACTTCTAGGAACTCATCAGCATGGAAACTGAAGTCTGGACTGGGGACTAAACAGATGGATAAGCAGGTGAGGCTTAAGAAACATCACCATCTAATATGATGACCATACCAGAATCATCTCTGGTTGAAATGGGGAGACTGCATGGGGAGGGGGTGAGAGATACAAATGGCTATTACTACTTAAAAAATGATTGGAGTGACAACTGGATAAATCATAAAAGAACATCTGAAGAAAGGTATCAAGTTATGTCCTGTATCTTTCTGTAACTGTAGTAAGAGTTTACATTCTTAGTCATCTGCCACGTACTCAAATAAATCCTCCATGTGCTAGCTGCAGCATGGATCAGTGAAAAGGCACATAGACAGATGAGGGCTTATTCCAGATCCCATTCTACTACTGACTCATTATGTGGCCCTGGACAAGTCTGTGAACCTCTTAGGGGCCCTGGTCTTTCCTGCTCTTTCTAGTGCCTATGCATATAAGAGAAAGCTCACAACGTTTTCATTCTTCTTGAATGGTGATGGTTTTTAAAAACAGGAATGAGACAGGGGAAAAAAAAATCAGTCTGAGTATTTTCCTGTTGCTTGGGAAAGAATATCATGTGAATGATATGATGTATTACAGACTAGTTTCCTATGAACTAGCATATTTCTGTAACATTCTCCATCATTCAGACAAATATTACTCATTTTTCATACTAATCCAGGTAAAATATTACCAGGGCTTATCTGTGATGAGAGACTTGTAAGTGTAGTCAAGAAAAAATAAAGTATTTTTAATTGCTTCCTATTTGGGATTATGGGTTTCCTTTGTTACTTACTTTCAAACATGGACATCTCTGGATTGGTCTGGGCTCCAGACTTATGAAAGTTGTCACCACCAGGTTTCTCCCAGGAACCCTCTTCTGGCCCTACAACAGCCACATCACCACCTCCTTTGCAGGGAGGAACCGCCAGCAGTACAACCGGCTCCATGCTACTAACAGTTTTTTCCCATAAAGCTGGTTCTCCAGTTCCATCAGACTCTGTTACTTCCTTTCTTCTTACACTGATGGGTTGCTTGCGTGGGACTCTGGTTTCTGCAGAATGGGTAATTCTCTTCCGAAGTTCTTCATCTTCTGAAACTTTCTCCAGTATCAAATACTGTGGAAAATAAGAGAAGGGATGATATCTATGTATTTTGGGCCAGGATAGAGTAAGGGTTTCTTCTCATTCACAGACACAAGTCAATCAGCTCCTTGCCTTGGCTGCCGTCACTTCCTTCTGTGTTCCTGAGATTTTTATAAGTCTTGATAGTAGTAACATCCCCTCTGGTTCTTTGTCACAGGTAATTTTGGCTCCAGAGGCTTTACAGATAGAACGAATTGTCTCGCCACCTCTCCCTGCATTAAACAACACATGAAAACCTGTCCTTACCTCTTAACCAAACTTAACTAGAGATATCACTGTTTTATAGATCCTGGGAGAGAGTCAGTTCTTACTTCCAAATTGAACAGAATGTAAGATATTGAATGGAAAGCAGGAGCTACTTTAATCCTTACTGTATGAAGGGAAATACTGGACCATTTGCTCTTCGCATGTCATTTAAACTCTACACACTGGCCAGGTTAACTTTGTCATTTCCATTTTTTAGACACTTGGCCTTTATCTCTTCAGTAGAAGATAACCTACACTGGTGTGTGGAACACTGGACCAGCAACAGGACATTTCTCAGCTGCTAATAGCAGCACAAGGAATGCTCTACAGTTCTACACCTTGAATGATTTGGGATAAAATGAGAAGGCTTAGCTGCCCTTTAAAAATCTATGAGGTAAATACATTTACCTGAACCCTTCCGGAATCTATTTGTAAGGTTCAGATCATACAACTTCTTGAGGTAATGCATTTTGCTTTACCACTGGTTCTGTAAAAAAGTAAAGCTCTGGCTCCACATCCCTGTCCTTTTATTCTCAGCAAAGTGAGGGGAGGAAGGCTAGGAAAAAGCCCTGGGACGGTGTCAAAGTAAGGCAAATGTACAGAAAAAGGAAACAGAGGAAGCGGTCCCATGGTACCTATGATTCTGCCCACAGATCTCTGGGGAACTGAAAGCTGCTCAGACACTGGGGTGTTCTCGGTCAGGATCTGATGGATTGCTGCTTTGGCCTTGCACACCTGAACAGGAAAACCACTGAGGAGCAGCACTCGCTCATCGCCTACATCCTCTGTGTCCACATCAATCCGGGCGCCTGTCTGTTTCTGCAGCTGCAGAGAGAAGGAAGGATACATGGCAGTATGCTCTGAAAGCTCCCATTTGGGTCAGCTAAGGACACTCTCAACCTGACCCTGGAGGTACATGGAATTGGACAGTTATCAGCTAAATCAGGATGCTATAAGCAGTCTTCAACTACTTGTACTTATGGAAGGAGATTAGCAACAAAGTAACCCCAAATAGCAGTTAATTCAAAAGTTTCTCTTTGTGTTTTGAACTCTTTCCCCCTAATTTTATTTGGATTAGAGAAAATTTTGTTTTTTTGACATTCCAACTGAACAGTGAAGATGGTAGCAATTCAGTATTTACTGTCAATTCCACAGAAAATGACAGTTCAAACTATACCACGCTGAGAATCATCCAATCAAAAACCCACTGTTTCAGGCTAAGTCATCCATTCTCCAGGGAGTACTCATCTTTAGAAGGAAAATAGCATAGTTAGCTGAAAAGTTTATGTATTTCTTTGAAAAATATACATAGTAAGGGTGGGTTCTGTGGGATGGGGTGGAGGAGGAAATAAGTCAAAAAGTAGACTCAACCCCTGGGAAAGCCAATTGCCTGCTTGCACATTTACCTGCTTGATATTGGCTCCTTGCCGGCCAATGATGAGCTTCACAGCCTCCTGGGGAACTCGCATCTCTATCTCGATGTCATCTTCCCCAACAAAAGTCAGCCGCTCTTCTGCACAGACATAGCTTATCAGATCAAACTTAGGTATAACACCAAAAGATACTACCAGCCCTCCCATGAATCTGTAAAAAGACACTGATTCAAAAGATAAACTGAGCATCTCTATATAACAAGAAGTAGCACCTGAGTGGAAATTAAAGGTCCCAAAAGGCCAGAAGAGGGGCATTCTCTCTGGGATACTTCAGATGCTAAAACAGCTAAAGCATTTGGTTCTTCAAGGAAGGGGTGCTGGATTTCGGGCAAACTACTTCTTCCAAAACATGACTCATGGAGAAGAATGAAGGTTAGAAGTTGTCTGAGGAGTCAATTAGGCTCAGAGCTTCTGTTTGTATGTAAATCATTTCTCTAGGTCCTATTTTCTAAGACCAGCCTGTGGGGAAACTGGATCCCCCAGTTACCTTCTAAAACCTAAATGGAAGGAGCCTATGAATAAGATGAGTGGAGATATTAAAAAAAAGAAAAAGAACCTATTGCAGTGCTGATGTTGCTGAAGTGAACACATCAACAGAATTACAAAATGAGTTCATTTCATAGACTAGCTTCACACTAAGAACATAGAAAAGAAGAAACCAAACAGTTTCAACGATCCCTCAGAACAAGCCAGTTAATTCCCAACAAACATACCAGGTCTGGCAAGGGAAGTTTTCATTTTGATCTAACAAGGCCAGAAGATAGTCTGAACATTTCTGTATGTATAGCTGTGGGGTTCACATACCTCTGCTTTCCCTGTATCTGCGGTATAGGATATATGCAATTGTTGCACTGGCTGGGATCCCGAGGCCCAGTGCTATTTTCTGAACAGTGGACAAACTTGTACAAGAAGTTGGTTCAGTAGACATATTTCTGCTGTACCCTTACATCCTGAAATAAGCAAATGAGGGAAAAGAAGTTTTCATCACCTTTACGACTGGCAGAGAGGCATGGGAACACATTACAATTCTATTAAAAAGACCACTACTATGAAAACAACAGCACAATGCCTCAACTTCTGTGGGATGCAGCGAAGGCAGTTCTAAGAGGAAAGTATATAGCAATCCAGGCCTATTTAAAGAAGGAAGAACAATCCCAAATGAATAGTCTAAATTCACAATCATTGAAACTGGAAAAAGAACAATAAATGAAGCCCAAAGACAGTAGGAGGAGGAACATAGAAGATCAGAGAAGAAATGAACAGAGAAGAAAAAATCAATAGAAAAAAAATCAATGAAACCAAGAGCTGGTTCTTTGAGAAAATAAACAAAATAGATAAATCTCTAGCCAGACTTACTAAGACAAAAAGAGAATCTATACACATAAACAATCAGAAATGAGAAAGGAAAAATTACGATGGACACCACAGAAAGACAGATTATTAGAGAATACTATGAAAATCTATATGCTAACAAACTGTATAACCTAGCAGAAATGGACAACTTTCTAGAAGAATACAACCTTCCAAGAGTGACCAAGGAAGAAACAGAAAATCTAAATAGACCAATTACCAGCAACGAAATTGAATTTGTAGTAAAAAAACTACCAAGAACAAAACTCCCAGATCAGATGGATTCACTGCAGAATTTTATCACACATTTACAGAAGACATAATACCCATTCCCCTGATAGAAGAGGAGGGAATACTTCCAAACTCATTCCATGAAGTCAGCATCACTATAATACCAAAACCAGGCAAAGACACCAAAAAAAAAGAAAACTACACACCAATATCCCTGATGAACACAGATGCAAAAATACTAAACAAAATACTAGCAAACTGAATTCAAAAATACATCAGGAGAATCATACACCATGATCAGGTGCGATTCATCATTTGAAAATCCATCAACATCATCCACCACCACAACAAAAAGGACAAAAATCACAGGAACAGAGGATTAAAGAAGGCGGCGTGACAGGAGAGACAGAGGCTTCCTCCTAAAACTGGATACAATGAGAAAATTTAATTGGCGCAACTAATCCTGAGAGAGCAACAGGAAAGAGGTCGGCATCAGACTGCACACCTGGAGAAAAGAGCAGACCTCAGCGAACCGTAAGGTACCAGTGCTGTGGCTCCGTGGGACCCCAGCCCCTCCCCACCCCAGCTCACTGGCGGGAGGAAGACAAATGGAGCAGGGAGGGAGTGGAAGGCTTGGGACTGCTGAATACCTAGCTCTGGAGATCTGTGCTGGGAGCACAAACCTACATCTCATGGTGCTTTCATGAGACTCGCATGACTACTGGGTTGGAAAGTTAAAACAGGCAGAGTTCCTAGGGAGACTGGGATTCCGGCTGCTTGTGGAAAGCAGGGATCCATATCTGGCTGCTCTGGGACAAAAATTTATACCTGTGTGACTGGCCCACTGGCTCAGGCAGTGGAGACAGGCACAGCACCCAGGAGGTGGGGAACAGCTCTTTCCTACCCCCAGGGAACAGTACCGCTCCCTTGCGACCCCTGACATTGCTTCAGGGGCTCAGCAGCTCCAGAATAGAGCTTCTGGACACTAGAGGGCGCCATATACAAACATGAAACCCCAAAGGAACCCTGTCCAGAGTAAAATTGTTAAACCAACTCCCGGAAAAGATAGATTTAAATGATATGGACCTCGTGATTCTTCCTGAAAGGGAGTTCAAAATAAAAATAGTCAAAATCCTAATGGAGGTACGGAAAGACATCCAAGAACTCAGGAATGAATTCAGATCAGAGATCCAATCGTTAAAGAACATGATGGAGGGTATTAAAAGCAGGTTGGATACGGTGGAGGAGACAATAAATGAAATAGAAACTAGAGAAGAGGAATACAAAGAAGCTGAGGCACAGAGAGAAAAAAGGATCTCTAAAGATGAAAGAATATTGAGAGAACTGTGTGATCAATCCAAGTGGAACAATATTTGCATTATATGGATACCAGAAGAAGAAGAGAGAGAAAAAGGGATAGAAAGTGTCTTTGAGGAGGTAGTTGCTGAAAACTTCCCCAATCTGGGGAAGGACATAGTCTGTCAGGCCATGGAGATCCACAGATCCCCCAACACAAGGGACCCAAGGAAGACAACACCAAGACACATAGTAATTAAAATGGGAAAGATCAAGGATAAGGACAGACTGGTAAAACCAGCCAGAGGCAGAAATAAGATCACATACAAAGGAAAGCCCATCAGACTAACAAGATTTCTAAGCAGAAACCTTACAGGCCAGAAGGGAGTGGCATGATGTATTAAATGCCATGAAGCAGAAAGGCCTGAAACCAAGATTACTTTATCCAGCAACATTATCATTTAAATTTGAAGGAGGGATTAAACAATTTCCAGATAAGCAAAAGCTGAGGGAGTTTACCTCCCACAAACCATCTCTGCAGTCTATTTTGGAGGGACTGCTATAGATGGAAGTGTTCCTAGGGTTGGATAGCTATCACCAGAGGTAGTAAAATCACAGTAGGGAGGGTGGAGCAGCTGATTGTGAGGCAAATGCAAAATTAAATTGACTATCCCCAAAGTCAATCAAGGGATAGACAAAAAGTACAGAATTTGATACCTAATATATAAAGAATGAAGGAGGAAGAAAAAGGAGGAGAAATAGAAAAGAACCTTTAGATTGTGTTTGTAACAGCATACTAAGTGAGTTAAGTTGGACTTTTAGATAGTAAGCAAAGTAATCTGGAACCTTTGGTAACCACGAATCTAAAGCCTGAAATGGCAGTAAGTACATACCTATCGATAATCACCCTAAATGTAAATGGACTGAAAGCACCAATCAAAAGACACAGAGTCACCGAATGGATAAAAAAAACATGACCCATCCATATGCTGCTTACAAGAGACTCACCTCAAACCCAAAGACATGCACAGACTAAAAGTCAAGGGATGGAAAAACATATTTCAGGCAAACAATAGGGAGAAAAAAGCAGGTATTGCAGTACTAGTATCAGACAAAATAGACTTCAAAACAAAGAAAGTAACAAGAAGTAAAGAAGGACATTACATAATGATAAAGGGCTCAGTCCAACAAGAGGATATAACCATTATAAATATATATGCACCCAACACAGGAGCACCAGCATATGTGAAACAAATACTAATAGAACTAAAGGAGGAAATAGACTGCAATGCATTCATTGTAGGAGACTTCAACACACCATTCACTCCAAAAGACAGATCCACCAGACAAAAAATAAGTTAAGGACACAGAGGCACTGAACAACACACTAGAAGAGATGGCCCTAATAGACATCTATAGAACTCTACACCCAAAAGCAACAGGATATACATTCTTCTCAAGTGCACATGGAACATTCTCCACAATAGACCACATACTAGCCAACAAAAAGAGCCTCAGTAAATTCAAAAAGATTAAAATCCTACCAAACAACTTTTCAGACCATAAAGGTATAAAACTAGAAATAAATTGTACCAAGAAAGCAAAAAGGCTCACAAACACATGGAGGCTTAACAACACGCTTCTGAATAGTCAATGGATCAATGACCAAATTAAAATGGAGATCCAGCAATATATGAAAATAAATGAAAACAACAACACAAAGCCTCAACTTCTGTGGGACGCAGCAAAACCAGTCTTAAGAGGAAAGTATATAGCAATCCAGGCATATTTAAAGAAGGAAGAACAAACCCAAATGAATAGTCTAATGTCACAATTATCAAATTGGAAAAAGAAGAACAAATGAGGCCTCAAGTCAGCAGAAAGAGGGACATAATAAAGATCAGAGAAGGAATAAACAAAATTGAGAAGAATAAAACAATAGAAAAAATCAATGAAGCCAAGAGCTGGTTCTTTGAGAAAATAAACAAAATAGGTAAGCCTCTAGCCAGACTTATTAAGAGAAAAAGAGAATCAACACACATCAACAGAATCAGAAATAAGAAAGGAAATATCATGACAGACCCAACAGAAATACAAAGAATTATTACAGACTACTATGAAAACCTCTATGCTAACAAGCTGCAAAACCTAGAAGAAATGGACAACTTCCTAGAAAAATACAACCTTCCAAAACTGACCAAGGAAGAAACACAAAATCTAAACAAACCAATTACCAGAAAGAAATTGAAGCGGTAATCAAAAAACTACCCAAGAAAAAAAACCCCGGGCGAGATGGATTTACCTCGGAATTTTATCAGACACACAGAGAAGATATAATACCAATTCTCCTTAAAGTTTTCCAAAAAATAGAAGAGGAGGGAATACACCCAAACTCATTCTATGAAGCCAACATCACCCTAATACCAAAACCAGGCAAAGACCCCAGCAAAAAAGAAAATTACAGACGAATATCCCTGATGAAAGTAGATGCAAAAATACTCAATAAAATATTAGCAAACCGAATTCAAAAATATATCAAAAGGATCATACACCATGACCAAGTAGGACTCATCCCAGGGATACAAGGATGGTACAACATTCAAAAATCCATCAACATCATCCACCACATCAACAAAAATAAAGACAAAAACCACATGATCATCTCCATAGATGCTGAAAAAGCATTCGACAAAATTCAACATTCATTCCTGATAAAAACTCTCAGCAAAATGGGTATAGAGGGCAAGTACCTCAACATAATAAAGGCCATATATGATAAACCCACAGCTAACATCATACTGAACAGCGAGAAGCTGAAAGCTTTTCCTCTGAGATCGGGAACAAGATAGGGATGCCCACTCTCCCCACTGTTATTTAACATAGTACTGGAGGTCCTAGCCACAGCAATTAGACAAAACAAAGAAATACAAGGAATCCAAATTGATAAAGAAGAAGTAAAACTGTCACTATTTGCAGATGACATGATATTGTACATAAAAAACCCTAAAGACTCCACTCCAAAACTACTAGAACTAATATCAGATACAGCAAAGTTGCAGGATACAAAATTAACTCTCAGAAATCTGTGGCTTTCCTATACACTAACAATGAACCAATAGAAAGAGAAATCAGGAAAACAATTCCATTCACAATTGCATCAAAAAGAATAAAATACCTAGGAATAAACCTAACCAAAGAAGTGAAAGACCTATACCCTGAAAACTATAAGACACTCTTAAGAGAAATTAAAGAGGACACTAACAAATGGAAACTCATCCTATGCTCTTGGCTACGAAGAATTAATATTGTCAAAAAGGCCATCCTGCCCAAAGCACTATACAGATTTGATGCAATCCCTATCAAATTACCAACAACATTCTTCAACGAACTGGAACAAATAGTTCAAAAATTCATATGGAAACACCAAAGACCCCGAATAGCCAAAGCAATTCCGAGAAAGAATAAAGTGGCGGGGATCTCACTCCCCAACTTAAAGCTCTACTACAAAGGCATAATAAAATAGACAATTTGGTACTGGCACAAGAACAGAGCCACAGACCAGTGGAACACATTAGAGACTCCAGACATTAACCCAAACATATATGGCCAATTAATATACGATAATGGAGCCATGAACATACAATGGGGAAATAACAGTCTCTTCAACAGATGATGCTGGCAAAACTGGACAGCTACATGTAAGAGAATGAAACTGGATCAGTGTCTAACCCCATACACAAAAGTAAATTCAAAATGGATCAAAGACCTGAATGTAAGTCATGAAACCATAAAACTCTTAGAAAAAAACATAGGCAAAAATCTCTTGGACATAAACATCAGCAACTTCTTCATGAACATATCTCCCCAGGAAAGGGAAACAAAAGCAAAAATGAACAAGTGAGACTAAATCAAGCTAAAAAGCTTCTGTACAGCAAAGGACACCATCAGTAGAACATAAAGACATCCTACAGTATGGGAGAATATATTCATAAATGATATATCTGATAAGGGGTTGACATCCAAATTATATAAAGAGCTCACGCACCTCAACAAACAAAAAGCAAATAAGCCAATTAGAAAATAGGCAGAGGAACTGAGCAGACACTTCTCCAAAGAAGAAATTCAGATGGCCAATAGGCACATGAAAAGATGCTCCACATCGCTAATCATCAGAGAAATGCAAATTGAAACCACAGTGAGATATCACCTCATACCAGTAAGGATCACCACCATCCAAAAGACAAACAACAACAAATATTGGCGAGGATGTGGAGAAAGGGGAACCCTCCTACACTTCTGGTGGGAATGTAAATTAGTTCAACCATTGTGGAAAGCAGTATGGAGGTTCCTCAAAAAGCTCAAAATAGAAATACCATTTGGCCCAGGAATTCCACTCCTAGGTATTTACCCTAAGAATGCAGGAGCCCAGTTTGAAAAAGACAGATGCACCCCTATGTTTATCACAGCACTATTTATAATAGCCAAGAAATGAAAGCAACCTAAGTGTCCATCAGTAGATGAATGGATAAAGAAGATGTGGTACATATACACAATTGAATATTACTCAGCCATAAGAAGAAAATAAATCCTACCATTTGCAACAACATGGATGGAGCTAGAGGGTATTATCCTCAGTGAAATAAGCCAAGCGGAGAAAGACAAATACCAAATGATTTCACTCATCTGTGGAGTATAAGAACAAAAGAAAAACTGAAGGAACAAAACAGCAACAGAATCACAGAACCCAAGAACAGACTAACAGTTACCAAAGGGAAAGAGACTGGGGAGAATGGGAGGGTAGGAAGGGATAAGGGTGGGGAAGAAGAAAGGGGGTATTATGATTAGCATGTATAATGTAGGAGGTGGGGGAAAGGGGAAGGCTTTGCAACACAGAGAAGACAAGTAGTGATTCTACAACATCTTACTATGCTGATGGACAGTGACTGTAAAGGGGTTTGTGGGGGGGACTTGAGGTAGGGGAGTGCCTAGTAAACATAATGTTCTTCATGTAATTGTGGATTAATGATTAAAAAATAAAATTAAATTAAAAAATTAAAATAAATAAATAAGTAAAATATAGTTAATCATCAAAAAAAAAATCACAGGATTATCTCCATAAGTGCTGAAAAAGCATTCGACAAAATTCAACATCCATTCATGATAAAAACTCTCAACAAAATGGGTATAGAGGGCACGTACCTCAACATAATAAAGGCCATATATATATGACAAACCCACAGCCAACATTATACTTAACAGCAAGAAACTGAAAGCTTTTCCCCTAAGATTGGGAACAAGACAAGGATGCCCACTCTCCCCACTTTTATTCAACATACTTCTAGAGGTCCTAGGCACGGCAATTAGACAACACAAAGAAATAAAAGGCATCCAGATTGGTAAGGAAGAAGTCAAACTGTCCCTGTTTGCAGATGACATGATATTGTATATAAAAAACTCTAAAGAATCTATGCCAAAACTACCAGATCTAATATCTGAATTCAGCAAACTTGTGGGATACAAAATTACTATATAGAAATCTGTTGCATTCCTATACACTAATGATGAACTAGCAGAAAGAGAAATCAGGAAAACAATTCCATTCACAATTGCATAAAAAAGAATAAAATACCTAGAAATAAACCTAACCAAGGAAGTGAAAGACCTGTACCATGAAAACTACAAGACACTCTTCAGAGAAATTAAAGAGGACACTAACAAATGGAAATTCATACCATGCTTTTGGGTAGGAAGAATTAATATTGTCAAAATGAACATCCTATCTAAAGCAATCCACAGATTCAATGCAATCCCTATCAAAATACTGACAGCACTCTTCAACGAACTAGAGAAAATCATTCTAAAATTTATATGGAACCACAAAAGACCCTGAATAGCCAAAGCAATCCTGAGAAGGAAGAATAAAGCAGGGGGCGGGAAGTCTCGCTTCTCAACTTCAAGCTCTACTACAAAGCCACAGTAATCAAGACAATTTGGTACTGGCATAAGAACAGACCCATAGACCAGGGGAACAGAATAGAGAGTCCAGATATTAACCCAAGCATATATGGTCAATTAATACATGATGAAGGAGCCATGGATATACAATGGGGAAATGACAGCCTCTTCAACAACTGGTGTTGGCAAAACTGGACAGCTACATGTAAGAGATTGGAACTGGATCACTGTCTAGCCCCATACACAAAAGTAAACTCAAAATGGACCAAAGGCCTGAATGTAAGTCATTAAACCATAAAACTCTTAGAAAAAAACATAGGCAAAAATTTCTTGGAAATAAACATGAGCAACTACTTCATGTACATATCTCCCTGGGCAAGGGAAACAAAAGCAAAAATGAACAGGTGGGACTATATCAAGCTGAATGAAAAGCTTCTGTACAGTAAAGGACACCATCAGTAAAACAAAAAGGCATCCTACAGTATGGGAGAATATATTCTTAAATGATATAACTAATAAAGGGTTGACATCCAAAATATATAAACAGCTCATGCACCTCAACAAATAAGAAGCAAATAATCCAATTAAAAAATGGGCAGAGGATTTGAACAGATGCTTCTCCAAAGAAGAAATTCAGATGGGGTGGATTAAAGATGGCAGCATGAATGATGAGACAGAGGCTTCCTCCTAAAACCACATATAGTACGCAAATATAATTAATACAATTAATCCTGAAAGAGAAACAGGAAAGAGGACTGCACCAGACTGCATACACCTGGAGAAAAGAGCAGACCTTATGGAACAGGGTAATGTACCAAAGCTGTGGCCTTGCAGGACCCAAACCCCTCCCCCAACCCAGTGGAGGCCTGGGACTGCTGAACATCTAACTCTGGAGATCTGCTCTGGGAGCACAAACCTACATTTCATGGTGCCTGCATGGTACTCAGGATTAGGGGGTTGGAAAGCTAAGACAGGCAGAATTCCTGGAGAGACTGAGACTCCAGCCACTTGTGGAAAGCAGGGATCGATATCCGGCTGCTCTGGGACAAAAGAAAGGCGGGCAGTCTGAGAGACTTCCTAACAAGGAAACCCTTAGCAAGAGGGCTGCTAAAGGGACAAGGACTGCACAGAGCTTACTGCTCAGGAGAAAGGACAGGTAGACAAAATTGTCCAGGTGCACTCTGCCCAGCAGGTTGGGAGCTTTCACGATTTTCAGGTTCTCCAGCTCCCTGGCTGGCAACACAGCTCCAGGGACCCCCTCCATGATACGCAGCCTACTAAGCCTTTCTCTCAGCCAGCCCCAACTGGCTCGCAAACTAGCAAACCCTACCCTAGCATTAGGCCAGCCAGAGGGAAGATCTGTCTACAGCAACTACAAATGCAAAGCATAGAGGCTTGCACTTGTGTGCTCAGCTCACTGGTTCAGGCAGTGGAGACACGCACAGAAGCCAGGAAGCAGGAAACAGCTGTTTCCTCCCCTGAGGCACCAATACCACTCCCCTGGAACCCCAACATTGCTTCAGGGGCTGAGAAGCTCCAGAAGGGTAGAGCTTCTGGGCACTAGAGGGTGCCATAAATAAATATGAAATGCCAAAGGAACCTGGTTCAAAGTAAAATTATTAATACAACTGCTGAAAAAAGATTTCAATGACACTGACCTCATGAATCTTCCAGAAAAGGAGTTCAAAATAAAAATCATTAACATGCTCATGGAGGTATGGAAAGATATTCAAGAATTCAAGAATGAATTCCGGTTGGAGATCCAATCGTTGTAGAGCACAATGGAGGGTCTTAAAAGCAGATTAGATATGGTAGAGGAAATGATAAATGAAATAGAAACAAGAGAAGAGGAATACAAAGAAGCTGAGGCACAGAGAGAAAAAAGGATCTCTAAGAATGAAAGAATATTGAGAGAACTGTGTGACCAATCCAAACAGAACAATATTCATATTATATGGGTACCAGAAGAAAAAGAGATAGAAAAAGGGATAGAAAGTGTCTTTGAGGAGGTAATTTCTGAAAACTTCCCCAATCTGGGGAAGGAGATAGTGTCTCAGGCCATGGAGATGCACAGATCTCCCAACACAAGGGACCCAAGGAAGATGAGGCACCAATACCACATACAATAATGAAAATGACAAAGATCAAGGATAAGGACAGACTGTTAAAAGCAACCAGAGAGAGAAATAAGATCACATACAAAAGGAAAGCCCATTAGGGTATCATCAGACTTCTAGGCAGAAACCTTACAGGCCAGAAAGGACTGGAATGATGTATTTAATGCAATGAAGCAGAAGGGCCTTGAACCAAGATTACTTTATCTGGCAAGATTATCATTTACATTTGAAGGAGGGATTAAACAATTTCCAGATAAGCAAAAGCTGAGAGAATTTACCTCCCACAAACCATCTCTACAGTCTATTTTGGAGGGACTGCTATAGATGGAAGTGTTCCTAAGGTTTAATAGCTGTCACCAGACATAATAAAACCACAGTAAAGAAAGTAGAACAGCTAATTACTTAGCAAATGCAAAGTTAAATTAACTATCCCCAAAGTCAATCAAGGGATAGACAAGAGTATAGAATATGATGCCTAATATATAAAGAATGAAGTAAGAAGAAAAAGGAGGAGAGAGAGAGAGAGAGAGAAAGAGAGAGAGAGAGAGAGAGAGAAAGAACCTTTAGATGGTGTTTGTAATAGCATATAAAGTGAGTTAAGTTAGATTCTTAGATAGTAAGGAAGTTAACCTTGAACGTTTGGTAACCATGAATCTAAAGCTTGCAATGGCAATAAGTACATACCTATCGATAATCACCCTCAATGTAAATGGTCTGAATGCACCAATCAAAAGATACAGAGTCACTGAATGGATAAAACAACAAGACCCATCTATAAGCTGCCTATAAGAGACTCACCTTAAACCCAATGACATACACAGACTAAAAGTGAAGAGATGGAAAAAGATATTTCATACAACCAGTAGGGAGAAAAAAGCAGGAGTTGAAGTACTTGTATCAGACAAAACAGACTTCAAAACAAAGAAAGTCACAAGAGACAAAGAAAGACATTACAGAATGATAAAATGGTCAATCCAACAAGAAGATATAACTATTATAATCATCTATGTGCCCAACACAGGAGCACCTACATATATGAAACAAATTAGTAACAGAATTAAAAGGGGAAGTAGAATGCAATGCATTCATTCTAGACTTCAACACTCCACTAACACAGAAAATAAGTAAGGAGACAGAGGCACTGAAAAACACATTAGAATAGATGGACCTAACAGACATCTGCAGAACTCTAAACCCCAAAGCAGCAGAATACACATTCTTGTCAAGTGCACATGGAGCATTTTCAAGAATAGATTATACACTAGGCCACAAAAAGAGGCTCTGTAAATTCAAAAAGATTGAAATTGTACCAACCAGTTTATCAGACCACAAAGGTATGAAACTAGAAATAAATTATACAAAGTAAATGAAAAAGCCCACAAAAACATGGAGGCTTAATAACATGCCCCTAAATAATCAATGGATCAATGACCAAATAAAAACAGAGATCAAGCAATATATGGAGACAAATGACAACAATAATTCAACACCACAAAATTTGTGGGATGCAGTGAAGGCCGTGCTAAGAGGAAAGTATACTGCAATACAGGCCTACCTCAGGAAAGAAGAACAATCCCATATGAGCAGTCTAAACTCACAATTAATGAAACTAGAAAAAAGAGGAACAAATAAGGCCCGAAGTCAGTAGGAGGGACATAATAAAGATGAGAGCAGAAATAAATAAAATCAAGAAGACTAAAAAAATAGAAAGAATCAATGAAAGCAAGAGCTGGTCCTTCAAGAAAATAAACAAAATAGATCAACCCCTAGCCAGATGTATCAAGAAAAGAATCTACTCACATAAACAAGAAAGGAAAAATCACTATGGACACCACAGAAATATAAAGAATTATGAGAGAATTCTAGGAAAAATTATATGCTAACAAACTGGATAACCTAGAAGAAATGGCCAACTTTCAAGAAAAATACAACCTTCCAAGGCTGACCCAGAAAGAAACAGAAAATCTGAACAGACCAATTACCAACAACGAAATTGAACTGGTAATCAAAAACCTTCCAAAGAACAAAATGCCTGGACCAGATGGCTTCACTGCTGAATTTTATCAAAAATTTAGTGAAGATCTAATACCCATCCTCCTTAAAGTTTTCCAAAGAGTAGAAGAAGAGGAAATACTTCCAAACTCATTCTATGAGGCCAGCATCACTCTAATACCAAAACCAGGCAAAGACACCACAAAAAAAGAAAATTACAGACCAATATCCCTGACGAACATAGATGCAAAAATACTCAACAAAATATTAGCACACTGAATTCAAAAATACATCAAAAAGAACATCCATTATGATCAAGTAGGATTTATTCAAGGGATGCAAGGATGGTACAACATTAGAAAATCCATCAACATTATCCACCACATCAAGAAAAAGAAGGACAAAAAACACAGGATCATCTCCATAGATGCTGAAAAAGCATCTGACAAAATTCAACATCCATTCATGATAAAAACTCTCAACAAAATGGGTATAGAGGGCACGTACCTCAACATAATAAAGGCCATATATGACAAACCCACAGCCAACATTATACTTAACAGCAAGAGCTGAAAGCTTTTCCCCTAAGATTGGGAACAAGACAAGGATGCCCACTCCCCCCACTTCTATTCAACATAGTACTGGAGGTCCTAGCCACGGCAATCAGACAACACAAAGAAATAGAAGGCACACAGATTAGCAAGGAAGAAGTTAAACTGTCCTTATTTGCAGATGACATGATATTGTGCATAAAAAACCCTAAAGAATCCACTCGAAAACTACTAGATCTAATATCTGAATTCAGCAAAGTTGCAGGATACCTAATTAATACACACAGAAATCTGTGGCATTCCTATACACTAACAATGAAGTAGCAGAGAGAGAAATCAGGAAAACAGTATCATTCACAGTTGCATCAAAAAGAATAAAATACCTAGGAATAAACCTAACCAAGGAAGTGAAAGACCTATACCCTGAAAGCTACAAGACACTCTTAAGAGAAATTAAAGAAGATACCAATAAATGGAAACTCATCCCATGCTCATGGATAGGAAGAATTAATATTGTCAAAATGGCCATCCTGCCTAAAACAATCTACAGATTCAATACAGTTCCTATCAAAATACTAACATCATTATTCAACGAACTAGAGAAAATCATTCTAAAATTTAGCCAAAGCAATAATGAGAAGGAAGAATAATGCTGGGGGAATTATGCTCCCCAACTTCAAGCTCTACTACAAAGCCACAGTAATCAAGACAATTTTGTACTGGCACAAGAACAGACCCATAGACCAATAGAACAGACTAGAGAGCCCAGATATAAACCCAACCATATATGGTCAATTAATATTTGATAAAGTAGCCATGGTCATACAATGGGGGAAATGACAGCTTTTTCAACAGCTGGTGTTGGCAAAACTGGACTGCTACACACAAGAGAATGAAACTGGAATACTGTTTAACCCCATACATGAAAGTAAACTGGAAATGGATCAAAGACCTGAATGTAAGTCATGAAACCATAAAATTCTTAGAGGACAACATAGGCAATAATCTGAATATAAATATGAGCAACTTCTTCCTGAACGCATCTCCTCGAGCAAGGGAAACAAAAGCAAAAATGAACACATGGGACTACATCAAACTTAAAAGCTTCTGTACAGCAAAGGATACCATCAACAGAACAAAAAGGCATCCTCCAGTCTGGGAGAATATATTTGTAAATGACGTATTTGACAAGGGGTTATCATCCAAAATATATAAAGAACTTAAATGCCTTAACACCCAAAAAGCAAATAACACGATTATAAAACACACACAGGATATGAGAGACAGTTCTCCAAAGAAGACATTCAGATGGCCAACAGATACATGAATAGATCCACATCACTAATCATCAGGGAAATGCAAATTAAAACCACAATGAGATATCACCTCACACCAGTAAGGATGGCCAGCATTGAAAAGACGAAGAACAAATGCTGGCGAGGATGTCGAGAAAGGGGAACTCTCCTACACTGCTGGTGGGAATGTAAACTAGTTCAACCATTGTGGAAAGCATTATGGAGGTTCCTCAAAAAATTAAAAACAGAAATACCATTTGACCCAGGAATCGCACTCCTAGGAATTTACCCAAAGAATACAACTTCTCAGATTCAAAAAGACATATGCACCACTATGTTTATCACAGTACTTTTTACAATAGCCAAGATATGGAAGCAACCTAAGTGTCTATCAGTAGATGAATGGATAAAGAAGAGGTGGTACATATACACAATCGAATACTATTCAGCCATAAGAAACAAAGAAATCCTAGCATTTGCAGCAACATGTATGGAGCTGGAGGATATTATGCTCAGTGAAATAAGCCAGGCAGAGAAAGACAAGTGCCAAATGATTTTCCTCATTTGTGTAGTATAATAATGAAGCAAAACTGAAGGAACAAAATAGCAGCAGACTCAGAGACTCCAAGAAGGAACTAGTGATTACCAAAGGGAAGGGGTGTGGGAGGGCGGGTGTGGAGGGAGGAAGAAGGGGATTGAGGGGTATTATGTTTAGTACATATGGTGTGGGGTATAATGGGGAGAACAGTGTAGCACAGAGAAGGCACATAGTGGATCTGTGGCATCTTACTACACTGATGGACAATGACTGCATTGGGGTATGGGTAGTGGGACTTGATAATACAGGTAAATGTAGTAACCACATCGTTTTTTTCATGTGAAACCTTCATAAGAGTGTATATCATTACCTTAATAAAAAAATTAACAAATAAAACAAAAAAAGCGAAGAAAAGAAATTCAGATGGCCAACAGGCACATGAAAAAATGCTCCACATCGCTAATCATCAGAGAAATGCAAATTAGAACCACAATGAAATATCACCTGACATCGGTTAGGATGGCCAACATCCAAAAGACAAACGACAACAAATATTGGTGAGGATGTGGAGAAAGGGGAACCCCCCTACACTGCTGGTGGGAATGTAAATTAGTTCAAACTTTGTGGAAAGCAGCATGGAGGTTCCTTAAAAACTAAAAATAGAAATACCATTTGACCCAGGAATTCCACTCCTAGGAATTTACCCTAAGAATGCAGCACTCCAGTTTGAAAAAGACAGATACACCCCTATGTTTATCTCTGCACTGTTTACAATAGCCAAGCTATGGAAGCAACCTAAGTGTCCATCAGTAGATGAATGGATAAAGAAGATGTGGTACATATACACAATGGAATATTATGCAGCCATAAGAGAAAAACAGATCCTACCATTCGCAACATGGATGGAGCTAGAGGGTATTATGCTCAGTGAAATAAGCCAAGCGGAGGACAAGTACCAAATGATTTCACTCGTATGTGGAGTACAAGAACAAAGGAAAACTGAAGGAACAAAACAGCAGCAGAATCATAGAACCCAAGAATGGACTAATAGTTACCAAAGGGAAAGGGACTGGGGACAATGGGTGGGAAGGGAGGCATAAGGGCGGGGAAAAAGAAAGAGGGCATTACGATTAGCATGTATAGTGTGTGGGGGGCACGGGGAGGGCTGCACAACACAGAGAAGACAAGTGATTTTACAGCATCTTACTATGCAGATGGACAGTGACTGTGAAGGGGTATGTGGGGGGGACTTGGTGAAGGGGGGAACCTAGTAAACATAATGTTCTTTCTGTAATTGTAGATTAATGATACCAAAATAAAAATTTTTTAAAAATTAAAAAAATAAAGAAAGAATGCAGGAGCCCAGTTTGAAAAAAACGTATGTACCCCTATGTTTATCACAGCACTATTTACCATAGCCAAGAAATGGAAGCAACCTAAGTGTCCATTAGATGAATGGATAAAGAAAATGTGGTACATACACACAATGGAATATTATTCAGCCATAAGTAGAAAACAAATCCTACCGTTTCCAACTACACAGATGGAGCTAGAGGGTATTATGCTCAGTGAAATAAGCCAGGCAGAGAAAGACAAGTATCAAATTATTTCACTCATCTGGAGTATAACAACAAAGAAAAAACTGAAGGAACAAAACAGCAGCAGACTCACAGAACCCAAGAATGGACTAACAGTTACCAAAGGGAAAGGGACTGGGGAGGATGAATGGGAAGGGAGGGATAAGGGAGAAAAAGGGGCATTACGTGTAGCACACATTATGTAGGGGGGTGGGCACTGGGAAAGCAGTATAACACAAAGAAAACAAGTATGTGGTGGGGACTTGATAATGGGGGGAGTCTAGTAACCATAATGTTGCTCATCTAATTGTAAATTAATGATACCAACAAAAAAGGCTACTACTGCCTACTTTTGCCATTTTGAGAACTTAAGCAGTCTCAAAATTTTCAAATAATAGGTTTCAGGGCATTTTTAAAGAGTTAGCTAACCTAAGTCCTAAACAGAAGCATACTTCATCCCCCTCAAGAACTATACATTGCTTGTAGTTTTATAAAAGACAAAGGAACAAAACATTATTAAATGAATCAAATATTTTAAAAACATATATTTAGATTTCATATCAAACTACTTAAAATTCCTTGTCTGTGTCCCATTCTTCCAAGCCTTCCAGTTGCTACTGTCTCTGCAAGGAATGGCTTTCCAGGCCTAATTTTGGAATTTGCTACTTTGACTTCACTTCCTTCTTTTATTTACTGTCTGTACTCCTGATTTCTATTTATTCCTCAACTTACAGTGAACAGAAGTTCTGCTCTTCACCAGAACTATAGCTTTCCAGATAATCAGCCTAGACGGTACATATAAGCCTTATGTAATCTTACCTCTGTGCTTCTGGTTTCTCCTGTTTTACTGCAGGGGCCTTCAGAGTTTTGGATTTGTCTTCCAAAGGCCTCTATCCACTGTAGCTGTCACTCTGCCCTGTTTGGACAATTTCATCTACACCTGCAGTAGCAACTGTACCTATACGCTAATGACTCAACAACACTGCACCTGGATTGATTCTGAAGCTCATCAAATCTCATTTAGACCATTGCAATGGCCTTCTCACTACTAGTCTCTGACAACTGTATCTTAATTTTGTTACCAAGCAAATCTTAACATGTGCCTCACTATATTTCCATATTCCATATTCTTTCCCATCCTCCCAATTATTTCATTCCTTCTCTTCTCAAACCTCTAGTGCTTCCTTCTCCATCCTATTAATTGATGTCCTTGTGCCCTATTCCACTGAGAAAGTAGAGCATTCAGAGAAAAAAATTAACAAACTTCTATTACATTTACCCAGCAATATCCTCTCTTCTCACTTGTGGCCCTGGATGAACTGTCTCTGCTCCTAGTGTTAGAGTAGGTAGATAGCTAGACAAAAACAGGGTGAGGGAGGGAGACTTAGGCTGGTGTTTACTTAGGCTAGATGCTTGCTTACATTCTACACATTCTGTATAACTGTTCCCTTGGGATGTGGAGTGACTATAGATAACAGACTGGCCAATTTAAAACTGGGTAGTCGCAACAGGGAGGAGAAAGTGGCCCCGACTTCACCTCTGAATACATTATACACTCATTATCATAATAAAAATCATGCCTCCCCTACCCCCTGCACCATGACAGTTCTGAGAACCAAAGTCAAGAAAAACTTCCCCAATAGACATTAGATAAGAGCAAGCCTGAATTCCAGGAAGACTCCCACCTATTACCTTTGAAACCTAATCTTAGTGATTATTCACCTCCCTTTATAGAAAAAAAGCTCCCTGTTGTTCTCTTGAATCACCCCCTCTGGATCCACTCCACTCTAAGCCCAACTCTCAGGTGTGTACTTGCTGTCTTTTTCTATAATCTAGTTCTCCAAATAAACTCTTAATGCTCAACTGCTTTTTTGTGTCATTCTTGAGTTCTTTCTTGCAGTGAGACCAAGGACCTGCCTCCAGTTAAACACCAGCACAGAGGTTTCTCATAAAAGTGGTGCTCCACCAGCACTGCTCTCCTTCCTTTTTCTGCATTGTTAATATTTCCTCTCTAGTGGGTCTTTCCATCAGCAAACATGCTATTATTATTTCTCTTTTTTGAAGAAAACCTTTTCTTGATTCCACTTATTCCTCCAAATACTTCTCATTTCTTTTACAGGAAAACTCATCAGGGCCAATATTTCTGAGCTTAATTTCTCTTCTTGAGTCTACTCTCACAGCTCTTGTCAAGGTCACCAGGGACTTCTTACTGCTAAAGCCAAAGATCAATTATCAGTCTTTTCTTTACCTCAATTTGCCCCTTGGCTTTCAGACAACACTTTCCTGGGGTTTCCTTCTCCTTTTAGGCTGCTCAGTCTCTTTTGCACCTTCCTTCCCCTTTCTCTAACCACTAAACAATGGAGTGCCCTAGGGCTCTATCCTTTGTTCTTCTCCATTCTACTTCACTTCCTTGGTGACCTCATCAAGTCTCCTTCACAGCTTGCCTTTAAATCCCACCTATATGCTGATAACTCTCAAACCCACTGATCCAGTTAGGAAGGCTCTCCTGAACTCCAGGTTTGCACATCTGTCTATGAGACACATCTCCATTTGATATCTTCAAGGCATCTGAAAGCTAACAGGCACAAACACTGAGCTCCAGATCTCACTCTCTTCCAGTAGTCTTTGCCACCTCAAGTAAAGGGCAACTCATTCTTTTACTTCAAGCTAAAAAAATCTTATCCTTTCCCTCAAACAGCACTTCCAGCCTGTCAGCAAATCCTATTCTTCCTTCAAATTACCCAGTCTAACCACTTTTTACCTCTCCACTGCTATGACCAACCATCTGCTCAAAACCACCATCTCTTGCCCAAATTACTGCAATTCTGGAATTATATCCCTGCATTTAACACCGTCTAGTTTATTCTCAACACAATAGCTGGAGTAAGTCAAATAACGTTACTCATCTGCTCAAAACCTTCTGGTAACTTCCCATCTCACTATGATCAAAAGCCAAACTCATATAATGACCTGCCAGGTCTTCCATTTTGATTGTTTCATCAGAATGTAAACCCCACAGGGGCAGGGAACTTTTGGTTTCCTTCCTCAGTGCTTAGTACACAATAGCCAGTCAATACTCATTTGTTGAATAAATGAATAAACTTCCTCAGCAACTCTGTTGTCTACACATAAACTCCTTAATGCCAGGAGATGTTTTTTATAATCTTCACATCCTTATATTCTAACCAACCTCTACTAGGGAAACAGGATGTAATGCTCTCTGATGTATCCTTGCTAACATGTGCCATTTCTGTCTTCTAATCTTATTCCATAGCCTATCTGGTATTCCCAGCAAAATCTTATTCCTTCTTCAAATCTCAGCTCTACTACCACCACTTCTTCAGGAGACTGGGATTTCCCTTAGTCAATTTAGGGCAAGTTTCTCCTTAGCTCACACTGCCCTGTAAAATGCTACTGTCATGACAGACTTGTTCACAGCACAGGCAATTGTTTTTGTT
Source organism: Manis javanica (assembly GCF_040802235.1). Lineage (NCBI taxonomy): Eukaryota > Metazoa > Chordata > Mammalia > Pholidota > Manidae > Manis > Manis javanica. The sequence continues at coordinate 109,540,998 of NC_133159.1, forward strand.
TTGTCTGTGTCCTCTGGACTACTGGATTCACCAATGCAGTTCAACCACATTTATTTATCTAGCCCTGTGAACAAGAGCAGTAATTTGATCTACACTCTGAATGCTGTCTTTAACAGTACCTTTCTGGCCATAATTCATACCTATGGGAAATAGAAGTTGTAGAGTTTTAGAACTGAAATGATCTCATTCCACTGATAATGTTGCAACTTGGGAAACTGAGGCCCAAGGAGATAAAGGGATTTCCCTAAGGTTACACAGCTATTTAGTCATTTCCATACAACATATTGTGCACTGTGGTCTGAAGACCAGTCAGGATGGCACTTCTTTAAGCAGACTCAAAGGACATTTCTTTTTTTTCAGTTCAGAAACTAGGAGGATCAAGGCAAAAAAGATGTTTGATATTTCTCTGGCTCTGCAGCCAAACCTCCCTCAATCAAATTGGGTTTCATGGCAGAGGGATTCCACAACACTCCAAACATGCATTGCTTTTGATTCTTGACTAACAGCTGTGTCTGTAGTGAGAATGAATTAAAGGAAATAACAGTAGAGGCAGGGAGACCAATTCAGAGGCCAGTCTAGGTGTCAGTAACAGAGCTAGAGAGAAGCAGATGGATTACAGTTTTAAGCAGGTAGAATACACAAGGCCTAGCAATTGACTTACAGGATTAGAGGTTGAGCCAAGGAGCTGACTACCAGATTTCTTCTCTGAGCCAGCTGGTAGGTAGATGGTGGAAACCAGAATATTGACGATTTCGTGGTGGAGGGGATGTGTGTGTCAGGAAGATGATTGTCCATGACAAGGATAAATTTTCTGGGCAACTTCTATTTAAACCAAAAGCTATTTTTCACCTACTTCGGCTGTTACAAATCAAGTTCACACTCATTGAGTTATCAGCTGTTTTAATATCTACTTGATTAATCTAGTTTTGTTTACAATCTACATAACCTTTCACACTGTTGAAAGTTTCTCTTAAGAAATAAAAGTTGGAAATAATACAATGGAAACAGGGATAACTATAATACTGAATACTAGCTTGTGTTTGACTTTATTACTTCAAATTGAATTTGGGAAGGAGACTAAAACTTAAGGTCACAGCTCCTAAGGGTAGCTGGGTAAAGAAAAGAAATGTGAATTATTTCATGGTGACAAATGTACCTAGAAAATGTTTTTTAATAAAACCCAGCTTTGAAGTTTCTTGACATTTGTATTAAAACAGTTGCTAACAACTGACATGTATAACTAAGGCTTACTTTTATATTATCATTAAAAAACAGGTAGGAGTCAAGTCACATTGTGAGTTCCATTCAGTTAAGGGTCTTTCATTCCAGTGTCTCCTAATAACCAGAACCTGGAAAGTACCTAAAACATGGTGACAGGCTTGTTGAATTGAAGCAGTTCATTCAATTTTCTTATTCTGGTTTTTAAACCAGTGAGTGGAAAAAGCCTCAACCCATTTCTCTCAAGCTGAGAATTCTAAAAATGTAGACTTTGACATGGGGGTCTTCCGTCAAAACCCACAATGCTTTAAAAAGGAGGAAAACTGGAAAAACAAAAACCAACTTATTCTGACGGCTATGAATAGTCATCCTTTGAGAGATAAAGAAAAAGTTGGGGAAAATGAAATGCAAACTGATAAAATGATGGTGGTTCTCTCAAAAAGGACCGGTGGAAGAGCCCACGCTCGCTTGAGTAAACCCTCCCGCCCCATCTCGGTCATGGCTTAACCCCGCGACCAGAGCATTCCTTCGGATACGGTTACTAGCACTGGGGGTGAAGCTGCCCCCCAGAGCTGCGCCCCACCACCCGGGGACCCACATTTCAGCCTCCCTGTTGCGGCGGTACCCCCGGCCCAGCCTCTCCCGCTCCCCAAACCTCTTTTCTGGGTCCCGTCTTTACCGCTCCCAGTCGGCCGTCCCGCGCTCAGCGCCGCACCTCACCCCTGCCCTCTCGGCCTCCTTCCATTCGCACGGAAGTCGGAGCCCCTCCCGCCTCGCTCCTGCCGCCGCGTGCCCGCCCCCGCAGCCCGCCCGCACCAATCACCACCCGGCCGGCAGTCAGACCACTCGCCTTTCCCGCCACAACCAATCCTAACCGCTGGCTACCCTTGAGAGACCGCGCTGCGGGGTGCTGATTCCCCATTACCCGGATGGAATTCGAAGCCTCCACCATGCCAGCCAATAGGATCCAGGGAAATCAGACAGTGTTAATTGACATTGCACCTGCTGAGAATTAAACAGCCAATTAGAGGCTTCACTGAGTCCCGCCTCTAGGCCAATTAGCGAGGAAGCTTCCTCCTCCCACGCCACGAGAAATCAGAGCCCCCGACGCAGGGACCAAGGTGCCGGAGGAGTGATTGAACCAGTAGGGCGTGTCACCGTTCGCACAAAATTAGGGACTTCATACAAAACCAGTGTCATCCCACAACTCAGCGACTATTGAGAAAACAGCCTCATGATGGGCGATGCTTTATCACTTGTTTCCTCTGCAATCTTTTGCCTCGATCGGTCTTCATACTGTGACAGGGACTCAGGAGCTAGGGAAAACATTTTTTGGGGGAGAAAACAAAACAAAAAATAGGCTCCGTGGAGACGGAGAGACCGGGAAGGAGCTGCGCAGCGGAGAGCAAGGACCCACTCTATTTCTCTGTCGAGGAATAAGCAGACGTGACGAGGGCCGCGTGGCAGGAGAGATGGAGAGGGACCCGAGTTCCGTGCACACCGTGGTAAGGGAGCTTCGGGTCGTGCGGGCGTCAGGGGCCCGCCCTTCCCTACGGATTGGGGGAAGCGGGTCGGGCGACTGGCGCGAAGTCCCCAAGGAGGACGTTTCTTTGGGAAACGGGGAAAGGTGAAAGGAGGTGGGTGGCTGCAGGCGACGGTTGGCTTTTTAAGAGAGCGTTCCAGCCGCCGTCTGGGTCCCTGGACCGTTAAAGACGATTGGGCTCTACGTGGAGGGGAGCGTTACGTGTGCCCGGCTCCATACCGCGCCTCGCAGTAGGGGCTCACTTGGGTAAAGGGTTGGGCGCTTATTGTAAGAGATCGTTCGTGCTAGCTTCTATTATAATGACTGGCACAGGATAAGCACTCAGTGAATGTTGAATGAATCCAAGATTGTATTTTTGGTCAACTAAAGAGATACCTTTGGGTCTCAGTTTTTGATTTTTTATTAATTTTTAAAATATGCATGTTTTTAATAAGTCATACATGCACATTCTACAAAATCCAAAAGGATAAAAGGTTGTTAAAGTGAATGGTAACTCGTTTCCCTCAGAGTCAGCCAATTTTACCAGATTCTTGAGACTTTCAGAAGATACTCTATAATAAACATACATATATATATATGTATTTTTTTACACAGTTGACTGCTTGTTACATAATTTTACAGTTTCCTGTCTTACAGCCTAGATACCTTACCATAGCAAAATGTATATCTGCCTCATACGTTTCATAGCAGCCTGAGTATTAAGATATATTCAATCAGTCCTTTAATATTGTATTGATATCCAAGTACCCTTCCTAAGATTTTTCTCATTTTCATTCCACCAGCAATTTTTGAAAAGTATTGTATTGCCAAAATGCCTTCCACAGAAATTTGACCAATTTTCTCTCTCATCAGCAATGTATGAAAAGGACCTGTGTGTTATAGTGTTATCAAACTTTATTTTTTGATAATCTCATAGGATAAATGGTGTCTGATTGTAATTTGAATTTCTTCTATTATAAGTAAGGCTGAGCATCTTTTAATATATTTAAGTGGAAATTCATATTTTTATTGTTTATTAGGGCTTAATATTTGCCCTTTGTTCATATATAAATTGAAAGTAGTTTTTCCTTTTCTCAGTTTGCCCTAGATCTTTTTGCTTTACTATTTGCTATGCAAAAATAAAGATTTTTTCATTTTATGTAGTTGAATTTGTCAACCTTTTCCTTGATAACTTGAGTTTTCTATTTTATCATATTTAGACTCCTACTACCTAAGATTATTAAATTCTGTTTACTTTTTTTTTTGGATCCAAGCTTTGAGATAATTTATTAAATTTAGAAATCTCTTTAACCATGAAACCAATACATAGCTAATAGCTGTGTCTAAATTGTAAAATCTATAAATTATAAACACTGATAAAATACATTTCTGATAATTTTTTTTTTGAGAGAGCATCTCTCATATTTATTGATCAAATGGTTGTTAACAACAATAAAATTCAGTATAGGGGATTCAGTGCTCAATGTACAATCATTAATCCACCCCAAACCTAATTCTCGTCAGTCTCCAATCTTCTGAAGCATAATGAACAAGTTCTTACATGGTGAACAAGTTCTTACATAGTGAATAAGTTCTTACATGGTGAACAGTACAAGGGCAGTCATCACAGAAACTTTCAGTTTTGATCACACATTATGAATTATAAACAATCAGGTCAAATATGAATATTCGTTTGACTTTTATACTTGATTTATATGTGTAAATTCTGCTTACTTTTATAGTGGCTTTTTGTATGTGCAAATATTTGCTTCACCTGGAATTAATTTTGGTGTTAAAGTGTGAGGTAGAGATCCAACTTAATTTTTTTTTTTTTTCAGACAGGATCAGACATTCATGAAACAAGTAAATATTCCAACTTAATTTTGCTTTATCCAGGCCTACTTACTGAATAGCCCACATTTCCTCCATTGTTTTTGAATGCTGCCTTTATAAGACCAAAATGCTGTATGTATTTGGTTCTCTTTCCGGATTTTTCATTCCATTGATCTCTTTATTCATACTGTTAAAATTGTTCATTGTAAAAGAAAAAATAAACACAACATAAAAAAAATTGTACATTGTTTTTTACCACAATTAAAAAAATTGATGTACAGTATACATACAGAAAAATGCACAAGTGAAAAGTATACATCTTGATGAATTTTCAAAAATGTAACACATTTATGTAACACCCAGATCAAGACACAGAATATCACTAGCATGTCCAGTGTTGCTCTCATATTCCTTCCCTGTCGTTATTCCCCTCAAGGGTAAACCTTTCTTCCAACTCCTAATAGCTCAAACTAGTTTTGCCTGTTTTTGTTTTTCATACAAGGACAATCATGAAGTATATTCTCTTTTGTGCCTGGCTTCTTTTGTTTAACATATTTTTGTAAGATTCAGCCATATTTTTGTGTGTGGTTTTAGTTAATTCATTCTCATTACTGTGTAGTATTGTGGGGATATATCACAATTTACTTTTTGATTATACTGTTAATGTTATTTTGATTAGAATCACCTATTTTTAGATTACCTAAGGCAGAATTATTGTATTTATCATATAGAATCTTCCCGTATACATGTTTAAGTCACTGATGTCACATCAGTAGCATTTTATAGTTTTTGTCATAGAAAATTTATATATTTCTCATTAAGATTATTCCTAGGAATTTGAGTACCTTGATTGCTATAGTTTTATCTTTAAAAAGATAAAAGAGTAGTCAGACCCAAGGAAGAATATCCACTGTTGCTATAAAAAACAGGCCTACTTTATGGGCCCATCTTCCAGCTCCAATGGAAGATGGTGGGCAAAAAAGAGGAAATGAAGTGGAAGTCCAGAAAGAGGGATTAAGAATTAAAGATTATACCACAGATGGAATTTCTTAGGGTGCCAAAAAGCCAGGTGTAATCACTTTTCCCAGAAATTTTTCAGAGGATTGACTTCTACTTGGCTTGGTAGGGAGGTTGGGGACTAGAAGGAATAACTTTAGGTGAGATGATTCCAAACTCTCAAATCACTGTGTATTTGGGATTTGTCATCTCATTCCTCTTCAGGAGCCCAAATCAGGATCGAAAGATTGAGTTGTGGGAGGCCAGGATTGCGGGAATTGTGATTTTTTTATTCTAATTTCCAGTTGTGAAGAGTCTGTTCTCTTTCTCTTGCAGGGTGTTCTGGGAGTAGGTGAAACTAGTTAACGTAAGGCCTCAGCTGCCCAGAGAGCTCTGTGATCGGTGTTCCCACTCAATAAAAAAAGCAGGAAAACCTTACTACACTGAAGGACAGTGACTGCAATGGAGTATGGGGGAGGACTCGATAATATGGGTGAATGTAGTAACCACATTGTTTTTCTTGTGAAACCTTCATGATACCTTAAAAAAAAAAACAGGAAAGTAGACTTTCACTGGAGGGCTGGGCAGTCCAGGGTTCAAACACAGTAGTCTGGTTCCAAGGCCTTGGCTGCTCAGAGTTCCCTTTCTGGACAACATGCAGTCTATTCAAACTATATTCAGCCATCGGAGTTTTTGGGAACCAGCCCTCATATCTCCCTTTGCCTATTATAGGAGTTACCCTTCTCCCCCCGATTACTCAGGGCTTTTCACCAGAAACCAGCAACTGGGAGTATAGGCCTCAGTATCAGCTTTAATGCTGGTGCTACTGTTAAATCTTTAGGTTAGATTGGTGAATTGGGGCAGGTGTCCTAGGAGAGGGATTCTTCTCAGCTTCTCTGGCCACCACCACACAGCCCTACGTCTTCCTTCTTAATTCCCCTTACAAAGAAGTTTGGTGGAAGAGGACTCAGGAGTCCCTGGTGTCAAATGCCCTCTAGCTGAATCACCATCATGCTCACTTCTCAGAGCAAAAGTCCCATGCAAAGTCTCCTGCCTCTCCCTGGGATGTGGATGCTGGAGGAAAAGGGATGGGGAAGTGAGAACCTCAAAGCAATATTGTGTTTTTCACAGGGCTTGTCCTGCCACCAGCTCTTACCTGTGCTAACATCTTGCACTGTAATCCTTCCCAGCCTCTTCTTGCCTCTAATTGGTCCTGGGGAGACTAATGCTCATCTTTCCCCTTGCCAACCGATGCTTCTCACAGCGGAGGTTCTTAACCTGCATTCCATAGCTTTAGGATGACTGGACAATGTATAAACATTTTTGTTCATATCTGGGAACAGATATTGTCAGAGGGGCCTGTGACTCAAAAAGTTGAGGATCATTGCCTTGCAGAGCATTCATCCCTTGAATCAGGGATCCAACACAGCAAAGGAAATAGAGAAATTAGAATATAGTGGGGACCAAAATGGGGCGTGCCAAAATGCTGTCAGAGTATCTTTGGGCCCAAACTTCTCAGCCTAGGTGAGACCATGTCTGAAATGGAGGAGAGAAGGGGTAGAAGGAGGTCAAAATGGGATAACCTGAGGTAGGTTCTGTCATGCCGGGGTAGGCAGAAGGCAGGAAAATTCCCCTTGAATTGGAACAGCTCATGGATTGTTCCACCATACTAGAAATTCCTGTAACCTAAGAGGTCATTGAGGTTAGAACCCAGAAAAGAACCCAGGAAATCTGAACCCTCCAGTTTTAATCATGAGAGGCTCTATTGCTGGAAGTCAGGCATTTCAATTCAGTCCAGCTGAGCCCTGTAATATCTGCCCCTTTCTGATGGACCCAGGGGCAGAGACAGCAAGGATACTGGGAGAGGGGGCTGAGAAGAAAAAGTAAAACCAACCAACCTACCTCAGCTTCCTGAACCAGGTGCCTTCAAGTTAACCAATGACTGATCCCTGCCTCCCTAAAAGAGTTGTTCAGAGTTGGCGAAGTGGAAGCTGACCCTAGGTTTCCTTTCTCACAGGTCAGGTTCTGTGAGAGTCCTGGGGAAGGGACTTAGGAGAGGAGCAGGCAGTGACTAGAGCAGTGTGGCAGGATGTGGAAGGCATTTGGATTTTGAGCCAGACAGCCCTAAGTTCAAAAGCAGCTCTCCCACTGACTGCTCTGTGTACTTGAACGAATTACTTGATCTCTTTGACCTTTAGTTCCATCAGTTAAGATGCCCTATCTTACAGGGTTGATCTAAGGATTAAATAAGAAAGCATATACAAAGCCACTGACATAGAATGGGCCCTCAATAACCGTTATTTTTCTTCTCTCTCCACTACTGTCCCTCCCTGGGGAGAGACTCCATTGGATTGCCTCCATGATGTGGACCATAACAGCGTTACACATGCTCACACACCACCTGCACGTGTCCCTGGTTGCAGTTACACACTGGTACATGCACACACACACATAGCCTGTACACTCGCACCTGAGCTAAGGGCAGCCTTCCCAGGCAAGTGCCATAAGGGACTGGCTTGTGGATGACTGAACAAGCTGAGGGGGTGGCAGCACTGTTTCATTAAAGGGCTTCTCGCAGAGAAGGTATTCTGGAGAAGCTGCACAAGAAGAGAAAGAAGGGAAGGAGCTGGGTGTCCTAGGTTGGAATTTCTGCAGAGGGATCCACTGGAAGGTAGAGGATCTCTCTTTCTCCAGCTCCAGAGACAGAGTGTACAAGGGAAAGGGCTGAAACTGAACTGGGAAATGAAGTGCTGATTTCTCCAGATTATCTCCTGGTCTCCTTTTCCATAAAGCCTATTGGTCAAGCTGTGTTACATTCAGGTAAGGTCACTGGGATACATGCTCAATGTGCAGGGAGGAAGGGGGAGATTTGACAGAAATGAGGGGTGGAAAAAAGCAAGTAAAACTCCAGAGATCACATTTAGCCATGGCTGCTACTGTCTTGGCCTTTTGGCAGCAGGTTTAATGTGACATACAGAGGCAGGTGTTGGAGATTCATGCAGACACAGTGTCAGTGCGTAGCCTGTCCTCCCCATCACACTTTCATATCCTCTTCTCCTTAGCCTGAGGCCCTTGGCCCTAGTTCCTTGCACCTGGGGAGGGGACAGAGCAGAAAAGAAGAGGAAGACCACTTGGTTGAGTAGCAGAGACTCCAAGAAGCAAGTGGCACTTCCCAGCCCCACCTCTGAAATAATTTTACAGCTGTGATTGGCAAAAGTTATGAAAGGGTGTAAGTGTGTGTGAACTAACAGACTAAAGTCTTGGTTATGTTTCCTGCTCTGTGTGTGTGGGCTGCTGGGCTGACTACAAGGTCTACATCTTCAGCTCCTTAATACTCTCAGGGTATGGTTATCTTTTGATGATAATTTTATCCTCAAACTGCAAAACCATGGAGAGGCAGACTCTCTATTGGGAGGCTTCATTAGCTGTTGGCGCAGTGTGGGCGGAATGTGTGAGAAGTCTGTGCAGCTTGGGACTAGGTTTTTAGTCCAAGTGGTCTTGGTTCTCTTCCCCTTTGATATCTGAAGCTGGCATGTCTAGGTCCCCAGTGTGGAAGCAGAGGTCAGAAGAGCTTGGCAGTGACCCGGTTACCCCCAGAGTTCTTATCCCCAGATGGCCAAGGTGCCACAAAGTCAAAGGTTATGTGATGTTTGACCTGGCCTTTGCTCTTGCTCCAGAGGCGATGAGACCAAAGCAGAGGGTCACTGAGGTGAGGAAGGGGAGGAAGCCAACTGCCAGCACCACAGCTATGCCTCTGCTATCCATGAAGAAAGGCTCTGGGATCCGTGGCATGGTGATGTTGGCGTCAGAGAGCGTGCCATTTGCTGTCTCAGTTTGGATTACTTCCAGCCAGGTCCTCAGGGAATTCCCAGCTACATTGCTGACCACACAGACATAGGCCCCTCTATACCGTAGCTGCACTGAGCGGATCTCCAGCGTCCTATCCCCATGGACCCTTACTCTCCCAGCCCTTTCCAGCCAAGCCCCTTGAGGCCTCATCCAGGAGATGGTGGGGGTTGGGTCTCCATCTCCAGAACAGGAGAAAACAGCATGCCCCCCCTCCTCTGCTGTGACCCATCGGGGCCCAGACCTTCGGATCAGAGCTGGTTGGCAAGTGAAATGCCCTGGGGGTAGAATATCTGAGAACTCCCTCAGGCTCTTCCCCTGAACATGCTGGGGGCCAGCGCAAGCAGGGGGTGATGTGCCAAAGTCTAGGTGGCGGCGGAGCCAGAGCAGCCAGAGGAGGCGGCAGTCACAGATTAGGGGGTTGCCAGACAGCCTCAGGGTGACCAGTTTGTCTGGAGAAGGGAAGGCTGTTTCCTCCAAGGTCTGAAGAGCGTTATCTGCCACATCCAAGAGGTGGAAGGCAGTCAAGCCATGGAAGGCATGGGCAGCAATGGAGGTGAGGCATGCCCGTGACAGACGTAGCTCCTGGAGCTGCACCAGGGAACTGAGCCTTCGTGGTGGGATGGCTGAGATGGGGTTCTGAGATAGATCCAGGACCCTGAGGAAGCTCAGGTGGTGCAGAGCCTGGAAGGGCACTGAGCTCAGATTGCAGTGGGGGATGGCCAGGCTGCTGGGATTGAGCCCAACCAGGCTCCCAGACTCCAGAGCCTCCAGAGATGGCCAGTGGTGGATTTCCAGCTCCTTTAATTGCCCAAGGCCCCGGAGCACCCCTGCAGGCAGCCTCCCAATGTCCAGTTCCCGAAGCCTTAAGACCACTAGGGCTGGGAGATGGGCCAGAGCCAGGCCAGGTACTGTGCTGAGGTTACAGCGCTCTAGGGTGAGGATGCTCAACTTGGCCAGCCCTGAAAAAGCCCCTGGGGCCACAAACACCAGGTGATTGTCCCCAACCTCCAGCTGCTGGAGGCTGCCCAGCTTCCCAAAAGCTCCATCAAGGAAGAGGACAATCTGGTTGAAGCGGAGGTCCAGCAGTGTGAGGGCAGACAGGCCTGAGAAGACCTCAGGCCCCATTACTCGCAGTCGATTGCTCTTCAGCCTCAGAGTGAGCAGGCTTTGTAGGCCATGGAAGGCCCCGGGCTCAAGGGTGGACAGCCGGTTATAGCTGAGGTCCAGTTCTTGGAGCAGGCGCAGGTGGGAGAGCCTTCCCTGCTGAAGCCCCCACAGGCGATTGCCACTTAGGTCCAGGAGCTCAGTGTCCAGTGGGAGTCCCCCAGGGACAGCCTCCAGTTGCTGATGGGCACAGAGTACTGCCTGGAGCTGAGAGGTACAATCACACACAGCCAGGCAGCTGCCACTGTTCATTCCAGGCAGGAGGAGTAGGAAAAGGAGAGGGGGCCACAGGGGCCAGGCTTGCTTTGGAGCTGTGACCACAGCCATCCCCTCTTCAGTCCTGGAATAGATGATGACAGGGCACTTTTTGGAAAGTGACTTCAGATGATGGTAACCCTGGATTTTCCTGGACTTCCATAAAGGAGAGGTCAAGCTGTCCATCTCAGCACTGCCAGCAGATAGGGTGCAGAACTAGGAGGAATCCTGCTGTACCACCCACATGGGGCCTCCTAGGCCTCCTCTTTGGGGAATCTACTTTCCTCCCTTTCCCGCCCCGGGTAACAGGCCAAGTGTTTACTGGAGAAGCTGGAGGGCAGCATCAGGCTGGGCACTACATTTGTCCAGGGCTGGGGGCCGTCCCATTGGAGCTGCACCTCAGCCTAGTCAAGCCTGATTTCTGTGGGGAAAGCTTTATGGGAATGGGACAGGAAACAGCAGGGAAGTAACTTTTGAGTCTCTGAGAGTTTCCCTGTGATGGGTTTTTCCACATACCTATGAGATCCAGGAATACCTCAGGTCCCTCTTCTCTGACACCTGCTCTTCCAAAGCTCTGCTCTGTCCCTCTGTCCCTATCTACCCACCCTCGTTCTCCTATGTTATCTATGCACAGATTTGCCTCAGACCCAGGGGCATCACATCCTTGGCTCCTGACTGGAGAGAGGCCCTTATCTTGACTATGTCACTCAAGGCTAAGCAACATGCTGACTTTAGCTCTGCCCCCAAGTCTCCACCTACTGGCCCTTGCCCTTCTGCAGCCTGGCGCAGGACCTGTGGCCCTGGGCTAGCAAGATCCAAATCTTCCCAAAATGCCTGTGTGGACAACAGCCAAGCAGCACATTAGTCATGGCACAGGATGTAGGGGGCACTTTCATCCCTTACAAGAACCCCAAGGGCAACCCCTCCACCCATATAAATGACGTTGGGCTGTGTGAGAGACCCAAGGGATGCCCAAGCTTTGAGTTTTGTTGCTTGGTTCTCAGTCTTAAGCTTCTCTTATAACCGTCCTTTATGGTGTTTTGATTCAAGTTCAGTGTGAATCTGAGAGACATCTCTTGTACCCTTTGGCCTCAGCTGCCTAAGCAATACACAAGAGACACTGTGAGCCAGGGAGGCATAGACAAATGAGGAGAGACAGCATCTAACCAGTCGCTGTGGGTGGGGAGGTAGGGAGACCTTGGCTGGCGCAGCAGATCCCTGGGCATAAGGAGCATGCACAGCCTGTCAACTTAAAGTGCGTCTCTAGGCACCAGAGGCCTGGAAAAATCAGAAGATGGCGGCTGTGACGACCACTGAGACTGGTTTGGGATGGTGGAGGAGAAGGGGTCCCACAGCAGGTAAGAGCCCTCCACTCACCCTGTTCAGTGTCAGCAGGGACCCAAGGGAAGGGAGGTACTGAAACTGACAAGGGATGGCTAAAGGGATAGGGCAAGAAGCAAGTGATGCTCCCTTTGGAGGCAAGCTGCCTGATTAAATCAGCCACTTCAAAACTAAAGAAAGAGGATGGTTCCAGATCCCCCAGCCCCTGGCCCAGTACACTCTGGGAACTAAGAGGGAACTCACAGGGGTGGGAAGAAGGGAAGCTGGGTTACATGCTTCACTGCCTTTTTGCCAAATGCAGAGCCAGAAAGAGAAGCAAGAATTGCAGTGGTAGTGATAAAGAGCTGACTGTTATGCCTGAGTTTCTTTCTGGCTGCAGATCCTGATCACCTTTGGACTTTCAGACGTCAGGCTGTCTGAGCCCTACAGGGCCAACTTTCTACTACATGCCCCATTTTCTACCACATGGAACTTAAGAGAGAGTATAAGAGATACTGTGAATTCCCCCCCTTTCCTTGCATGCTCCACCCTCCTCTAGAAGGACTCTGGTGGCTCTCCTATACACACTTCAGAGCACTGGAGTAGTTGAGAAACTGAAGATCAAAGAGGCCGAAAGAACAGAGGGAGGCAGGACACCATTCTGAGGCTTGGGGATGAGAAACAGTAGCATGAGGCAAGCAAAGGCTGCTGGCCAGGCCCCTCCTGTCCCTGTCCCAAACTCACAGGTCTCTGCAGCTAAGCATCCTCCAGGAGGGAGATGTCCTGGTCCCCTCATTCCCTCTATGCCTGTTCTGGCAAGTCCACCTGACATGACAGCCAGCTCTTTATCACTACCACTGCAATTCCTGCTTATCTTTCTGGCTCTGCATTCGGCAAAAAGGCAGTGAAGCATGTAACCCAGCTTCCCTTCTTCCCACCCCTGTGAGTTCCCTCTTAGTTCCCAGAGTGTACTGGGCCAGGGGCTGGGGGATCTGGAACCATCCTCTTTCTTTAGTTTTGAAGTGGCCGATTTAATCAAAAACTTCCCTTGTCAATCTCCATGGCTTCATGACTGGCTTCATGCCACTTTGCAGGAAGAGATAGTTTTAAAACCTCTTCTTTCTTTAAATGGGGTGGGGTCTGGGGCATTATCCCCTCAAGGAATAGGGAGCTTTCTTCTTATCTGTATGTGACAGTCCAGAGACACATTTGAACCTGGACATCCTTTTTAAAGGTGACCTGACTGAGGCATGGGGACTTGTGTGGTGAGCGGCACTTGAAGGAAAGATCTCTGGAATATCTACACTGATTGCAGAAAAAACCCTTCTTAAAGGTAGAGGGACCACTTGGGAGATGGAGGGAGGTTGCCCTGGGGTCCTTTGCCACGGGGGCCATCAGGACATTTCAGTTTTCCCGTCAAAGTCCTATGGGGCCTGGATCAATGGTTGGCTGGGGGAAGGGGACACAGCCCCTCTAGCACTGATGGACACCCTGGTCTGGCCTTGCCTCTGAGTATGTGATGGAGAAGGGCAGCTGCAGTTTCGGATCGGAGTTAGGGGCACTTACCGGAGAAGCTGTAGGGCAGCATCAAGTTGGGCACATAGGGCAGCATCAAATTGGGCACTACATTTGTCCGGGGCTGGGGGCCGTCCCATTGGAGCTGCACCTCAGTCGGCAGCCTGCACCTCCCCCGTATGCCTCACTCCCTGCCTGTCTGCTTGCCTGCTGTTGCCACTGCAGCGGCTACTGCCAAGAATGAGTTTGAGAAAAGAGCCAGAAAGCATTTCTCCTTTTTTTTTTCTCTCTCTCTTTAAAACCCGGCAAGAATGAGTCTGCAGCAACCCCGCTGCTGCAGCAAGCACCACTACAGGATGGCAAGTGGGGGGGAGGAAGTGCAGAGGGAGGCTCTGGGGTCCCAGGAGGGGTTAGGAGGTAGAGGCTGCTGGGCCACCCAAAAGGGTCTCTGGGACATCTTGATTCCCCTTTGGGGTGCTCTGGGGCCAAGCACTTCCTTTAGGTTGTCTTTTGGTTCCCTAGATGTGGGGCACTTCTGTGCAACAACTCAGTCTAAGTGTCCCCTGTGGGTATCATCTGTAGGGAAAGTTCTCAGTCCAGAGCATCATCTGCCCTAGAGCTAAGTTGGAGACTCTGGTGGGGGTTCCTTTGGATAAGCTCCAAGCCTCACTGGGGAACTGCTCAGAGCCAGTGATAGAATCTTTATGCTCTTGCAATGGATGGATTGCTGGATTGGCAACCTAGGTCTCTCCACACAGGAATGAGACTGGAGGGCAGCATGTAGGTAATCCTATTTAAGGCTCCCATGACCCTCAGACATATCACTTCTGGCCTTTAAAATAATTTTATAAGGAATGGCACAAGTTGGGGTTTATGTTCACCCAACTAAACCCCTCCTCCTACAGGAGCATACTCTCTCCCTACCATCTGCTGTTTATCCCTCAGAAGAGGGCTCACAGCTGTTTATAAAGCCAAGAGAAGTTCTGGGGTGGGATCGCAGGTCTCTGCCCTGCTCGTCGGTCTCCTTCTCCCTGCTGGTGCCCAGTCACAGAGCAGTGGGATTACATCTGCCTCTTTTCTCCATGAAAGCAAGGCTGGAAGGCAGGGCCCAGACAGTCCTCTGAGGGTCTGTCCTTGGCCTTTTTGACTGAGCAGTGTCCAGACATTTCTGCGTCTCTCTGGGTTTCTCATGATGGGAGGCAGCTGGGGCTGGGATAGAGTTTGGACCACCCCAGGGGCCCCATGAAAGTATTCTGAGGCCCCCTCAGAATTGGGACTCTTCCCTGAGGCCACTAAACGTCTCTGAGCTGTGTCCTCAAGGAAATCAGAGATTGTCAGATTAAATGTGGATCTATAGAACCACATAGTTGCAGGTTGAGTCTGTGAATATGTGTTTTCATCTGTAATGTGGACATGTATCTCAGATTTGTGCTAACCCCTAAAGTTGATTTTTAAAGTGCACATAAGAGGTTTGAATTCTCTCTTTGCCTGTGATGCTCTTGACCTTCATTGTACCCTGTCGCTATACCCAAACCCCATAAAAAATTATCCCCAGCCCTTTACCCCTACCCCATCCTTACCCTCCATAAATCCAATTTGTTTTAAAGCCCCAGGAAGAGGACAGGGTACCCAACCACTTCCTTGCTGAGCTGGGAGGAAGAGGGAAGGCAGAAAATCTAAAGACCCCGATTCATGTTACACACAAGTCCTTCTGGGCTCCAGAGGCCAGTCTCTGAGCTTGATGCATCTACCTCAGCTGAAGCCCACAGGGAAACGCAATGAGGTATTTCAAAGGCCTATTCTTAGCTTCTGAGCCCAAAGATGAGTTCCATTCATCCAGTGTGTCCCAGATCCTCCTGTTGCCCTAAGGACAACTTGGTCCTCCTAGAGGTCCTTATATCCACCCCAGGCCTCCCAGAAGCTGGGGGTGATGGAGCATGGGAAAGGAGACAGAGCAAAGTGAAGGCAGGAGATGGGGTTCCTCCACCCAAGCCTCTGGCTCTTGGCCCACTGCCAGGAAAGCTATGGGCAGAAAGCCAGTCTCAGCATTTGCTCACCCCCAAAGACTAGACAGGGTCCACCCTCCTGGGGGCACAGGAAAGGAAAAGGCTGAGGGTGAGAGGGGGTCCAGGGAGGTGGCCCAGCAGGCTCTAGGGAAGGGAAAGGAGTCCATCCTCAGTCACTTGGACAGCCCCTCAGGCAACTCAGTTTCAGCGCTGAAGAGTTCCTTGTAGAGCGGGGGGAAAGCATCTTGGACCACGATGGGGTGGAGATGCTGGAAGGTCTGAAGCTTCTCCACATGCTGGCTACACAAGCTCCGAAGCTTCCCCTTGGGTGGCAGCTGGAAATGGGTTAACAGGGAAGGAGGGTCAGTACCTCAGCTCTCTCCCCAGAGTAAAGAAGTCCTTTCATCCTTCCTGGGCTACAGCAGACCTCCTTGCTTTCTCCCTATACACTTGGCACTTGTGGATCAGCCAGATCCCATTGGTGGGGGGAGGAATGCGTTCAGAAAACTGGAAGCAAGTGAGAGCTGATGAAGGACAGGTGACTGTTGACTGAGTGAAACCCAAAATCACATTCCTACTACTCCTAAAATGAATCCTGTTAAAGACTCTCATGGTTTTATGCTCTTATCATAGTGAAATTCTTCAACCCCTTGTGTTATATAGTGTCACATGCATCTTTGCCCTTGTTGATGCTGTTCCCTTCACATTGAATGCCTTTCCAGTTCTTTGTCTAGCTAATCCTTGCTCATCTTCAAGTACCACCTCCTCCAGGAATATTTCCCTAACTACCCCCACCTGGATTAAAGGCTCTTCCTTTCGAGTTCCTTCTGTGTAGCACTTAAACCCCATTTGAGGAAAAACAATTGAATTTGTCTGCCTTACCACAGTAGGTTTAGCTCCTTAAGTAGGGCCTCTCTCTCTCTGTCCTCTGTACCTATCATAATGCTTGGCACATGGCAAATACTCAGTTTGAACCAAACACTTTTTAATCACGTACTCAGCACTGCCAGCACTCAGCCGGAGGGGAATGAAAGAGGCCCAGGGGCCCACAAGGACACAGAGGCAGAGAGACCTCAGTGAGAAAGGCTGTGCAAACTGTTTATCTTCTGCATTTCCTGTATAAACAAGTGAGGCTTAAATATACCTCTCACCAGCCACCCCTCCCCCTTATAGCCAGTTTAGTTTTCTAGGAAAAGAGCAGGCAGCATGGGATATCTTGATATCCCTTCGCTTCGCCCTCTTTTCATTTCTACTGGTTTCCTTTGAGTTTGGGCCATTGCAATAGCTTCATTCGTTCAACAAGTATTTGTTAAGAATCTATTCAGCTGTGCACTGTGATGTGCTGTGCTGATATATCAGTGAATAAAAATATCTACCTTTATTAAATGTATATTCTAGTGAGTGAGACAGAAAATAAGCAAATACAGAATATGTCAGAGGATTCCTTTAAAGAACAGCAAAGCAGGGTGAGGGATAGAGGGCTTTTTGTAATGGGTAGTCAGGGAAAGCCTCTCCAGAATGAAGGGATGGAGCAAGCCATCTGGAAAACTAGAGGAAGAACCTTCCAGGCAGTTGAAACAGCAGGTGCCAAAGCCCTGAGCTACAATTATGTGTTCAAGGAGTAAGGAGCAGGGAGGCCAGTGTTGCTGGGATGGGTGACTGAGGGGGCAGAAGAAGGAGATGAGGTGAGAAGAGAAGTCAGGTCATATCATGAGGCCAGTTGACCACAACAGACTGTAGATGGGCAGGTGCAGGAGGACTGAGACCAGCACTGTGGCTGCTGTAGGACAGACAAGGGTGGAACAGGAGTCCAATTAGGAGGGCTTTCTAGTAGTCCAGTGGGAACTGACTGCTGGGGGAGGGGTGACAGTGGGGAGGTGATATATTCTGAAGGTGGATCCAACCAGATCCACTTTCCAACCGTTCTCGCAATCTCTCCTCCTTCTTTTCTATCCTACCAGATTTGGGCAGAGACTGTTACTTAAGGCATTTCTATATCCTCAGCACCTAGCACTATGCCTGGCACATGGCAAGGGCCTGTTGCTTGACTGATTGCATAAATGGTCCCTTTTCACTGGTGCCAAATTAAATTGCCTAAATAATAGCTCTGATGACATCACTCCTCTAGACTTTGAGGCTGCCCATTGTTTAGAAATAAAGCCTTAACTCTTTAATATGACATTCAAGGTCCTCTCTGGTTGCTACCTGACCTAATTTTCAAGCTTGTCTTCTTCTACTCCCCTGCCCTGATCAATCTATCCCAGCTCCAGATCTTATACTTCAGCCAAAATGTACCATGAGTAAAATACTATGCACTATTTTGCTTCCTTATTTTTGCTCATATTGTTCCCTAAGCCTGGAATGCCTCTCCCACTCCCGTGAACGTCTGTTAAAATCTGACATATTTCATGGCCTAGTTTAAATGTCACCTTCTCTGGGAAGCACTTATGATCTACTCCTTTGACCTCCAAGTTATCTTTAATCCCTGTTCTAAGCCTTAATAATATTTCCCCAATATCTCTTGTTAGAGTAATGTATAAGGGTACAGGGATATGGGGGAAAGAGCACTGGGATTAAATGTTGCATTTATCACTTACCAATCACGTAAACTTGGGAAAGTCGCTTTAGTCTCCTTATCACTACAGGGAGATTTGATACCTGTCCTACTAAATTGTCCTGAGGTTGAGAGAGCACTTCTGTGAGAGCATTTTGTTAATCACATCATTATTATATCATATACCGAATTCTACTCTACATTAGAATTACTGGTGTGAATCTCTTCTTCATACCAGATGAAAATCTTGGTGGAGGCATTTCTCTGTCTTTCCATTCCACGGTGCCTTGTACAAGTGCTGGGGAAGTGTTGGCTTTATGAAACTGAATCGTTCCCTAGAGATCCCTCCCATTTCCAGGCTCTTTTACTTTCTGTCGTTACACACACAGAAGTAACTGTTCACTGCCTTAGTTCCCATGCTGTTGCAAGTCCTCTAACACAATTTGCACTGACACACGCCCTCTGCAGGACCCTCACAAGCCCTGATGTCACAGAGCTGGCGCTGGGCCTGACCTCTTCTAAGCCAAACACTGCTCCTACCTTTGCCAGGATGCCTTGGCGCTGAGTCTTGTGGAGATGATGATGGAAGGCCAGCTCCAAGTTGTACTGCAGCTGTTCTACTTTCCTTTTTTCCTGGAGCCCTGGTCGGTCTGAAGGAGGGGACCGGACCACAGCAAGAACAAGAAAGAACATAGATGTTAAGTTCCACCAAAAGGTGTACCATTTTGGACATCTATGCTGGATAGAGGTTTTCTTAGTTGAAGTGTGTGTGTGTGTGTGTGCATATGCGTGTGCATGTTGGTTTGATAATGATAAGCTCTGGGACCTTGGGCTTGGGTTGTTGTGTAAAAGGGAAACTGGGGAGAGATGAAAGTGGTAAATACTCCCAGTCTCCCAACTCTAAGCTGACTTCCTTGTACACACCCTTATATTTCACATAGTCCATGCAATGCTAGGCACTAGGATTCTGCTGTGGGGAAAAAAAGAAACTGGAAAGCTCCCAGCCTTTGGCTAACAATGACCCCAGGTAGGAGATGGCCTTTGTGAAGCCATGGACACTGGCATCAGGGCCTCTGCAATAGTCTGTAGCTAATTTTAACAGACAAACCACCACCTTTTGCCCTGGCTTCATAAAATAGCCAGACATCATCTTTTAAGTCTTTTTCTAGTTCAGGGGATGTGTTTAGGTCTCTACTCATTGGCAAAGCCTGAAGACTGATAACCTTGATCTGCAAACTCAGGTTTAGCAGCTCACCCCACTTTCCCAGTTTCTTCAAATACCTCGCATTCAGCAGGCTCAGCTCAGCCTACTCCATTCTAGCAGGGTGGGTATCCAGAGTCCTGCCATGATGGCACATGGTTTTAAAGTTAATTCACATAGAGTGGTTTCTGTCAAGCTTGGTGGCACATTACAGTCATGGGTGGGAGGCTGTTAAAATTCCTGGTGCTCCAGCTGCACCCCGGATCAATGAGCTCAGAGTCTCCGGGACTGGCGCTCAGGTAGCAATCACGTTTAGAGCTCCCAGGTGATTCCAGTGCGCGAGCACAGTGGAATCACTGACACGGACCCACAAGCACTAACTTCTCTCGGGGAAGTGTCTCACTTCCTCCTGCGCTCGCGTCTTCCTACTTCTTCGACTCCATCTACGCTGCTCTTGTCCTTCTCTCAGCTCCTCTGAATCTTAATTTTAACTCATCTTATTTTATGACAACACTGGGTTCAGGCTCTTCCGTATCTGTTGCGCACCCACCACCTGCATGCTCTTTACCCAAGCCCAGTGACACTCACTGGCATTAATAAGGACAAGGGCTGTGTAGAGGGCGATCTCATCCTCGGAAAAGCGCAAGGCACTCAGGGAACGGGAGAAGTCAAAGATGGAGCTGATGAGCTCGCTGCAGCCTGGCGGAGTGGAGATGAAAGAGTGAGTGAGGTGGGTGAGGCCACAGGGCACAAGGACACCCACCCACTTGGTGTTTGGAGCAGAGGTGGCAGTCTGCCCTGAGAAGAGGGTACGCTGAGTCTTGAAGCTTTAGAAGGATCTCCCAGAGGACTCCGCTCTCTCATTTCCCCTGCCCCTCACCCAAGGCGCGGAACAGCTCCATGCCACCGTATTTGCCTTCAAAAAAGACTGTGTGGTTGTCAGCATTGTAGGCCCGGCACATCCTGACCAGCACCACTTCCATCGCTCCTGGGGAGTGAGGAGAAAAGGTGTAGACACAGCATTAGGCAAAGCCAGGAATCCATCTCTGTTCCCCTCAGTGTCCTGGTTTCTTCAAGCCACCTCCCACCATTCAGCCCTGCCCCGTTCTGTGCCCTGTCTCCCCTCCCCCCAGGCCTGCCCACTGTCCCTGGGCACCTGCTTTGAGTAGCACGATCTGATCATTCTGGCAGAGCTCCATAAAGCCTGAGAGCCTCTTTGCGAACTCCACCACGTACTGAATGGCCTCTGTGAGGTGGTGGGCACAGCGTTCCCACATCTCCCACATGGACTGCAAGGAAGGAGGAGGGGCCCGCTGGAGCTGTTGGTTGACCCCGTGAGCATCCCAAGGCCCTGGAAGCCCAGATTGATAAACTTGCCGGGGTCAGTTAAAAAAATACCGGTGCCTTTTGCCTATTCTTAGCACAAATGCACACTCAGAGTCAATTCCTGTCATTTGGTGGCACTTATGGAGCACCCATCAGCCACTGGCACTGAGTTAAGCTGCTGGGGTAGAATAGAAAACTGTCTGAGATGCAGTTTTGCCTTCGAAGAATTTGCATCTTGTTGCAGCCAAAAGGACATACTGACCCTCCCTCCCCAAGAGGACATGCCCAAAGTTCTCCATATGTAGGGAAGCATAAGTTCAGTGCCAAATAAGTGTTTTTAGGTTGAATGGTGTTGTCAGAGTGTGACAGAGGAGAGATCCTCAGCTCTGGACCGTACGGACCTGCATTTGCCTTTGGCCCCACTACTTCGTCACCTGGAGTAAGTCCATTAACCTCTCTGAGCTCAAGTTTCTTAGTCCATTAAAAATAGAAATAAATGCTAGCCTCATAGGTGGGCTGAGGATAAGTTATATAAAGCTTTTAGTACAGTGCCTGGCAGAGAAAATGATCACCATTTAACAAATGGTGATCAGGATTCTGATCATTGTTATCATTGACAGAGGAGGAGGACAGCATGCCGAGGTCTGGGGATGGGGGATCTAGGGTGAAGTCTGGGTACACTGTTAACAGGCAGGAGCTAAGGGGAAACTCTCATTCATTTCCTAGGGTGTAGAACCCCCCATACTTAAAAGTGGGCACACACTTGTGTATCTTGATGATACCCTGCCTTGCCCCAGTCACTTGCATGTGCAGGTAGCCAGCTCTGGACTCCTGCAGTGGTGGTGGAATGTCCCCCCCACCCAGTCTCCTGGCCTTACCTTCCTCTGGTAGCCAGCCACCTCCTCCCGGGAGAAGACGTTGGTGCGCTGACACAAAAGGTCCTGCAGCCGCAGCTGACATGTCTCTCGGTAGGACTTGCAAACGTTCTGCACCAGGTGCTCTGGGGTCAGAGGAGGAAGGCACTAGCTTGCTTTCACCCAGCTCCTACCCTGCCCATCCAAATGGCACTCCTCTGTCTGGCCTACCCCTGCTCTGCTTCCCTGCTCAAACTCTTGTCCAGGGCCCCTCAACTCTCTTGGGCTCATGTTTGGTTCACATGGCATGCTGACTAGGGCCCCTCTCTTGGAAGCCCCTCCCTCAACCTCCCCCCTACTCCACCTCCCCAGCTGCTCACCTGTCTCTGTCAGGGAGGCATAAGGTGCCCCTGGGGTGCTGTGGAAACTGGGGCTACAGTAGCTGTCTGGTCCCTGTCCTGGTTCCCCAAGCCCAGGATGCCTGGGGCCCTCAAAATGAAGTCCACATCTGACAGGCACCAGCTGGCTGCCTGTGCTATGGAAGCTCTCTGTGCCCTCAGCCTTGCCCCGCTCAGGGCTGTATTCGAGGTGGTATGAGGCCCCATTGAGCTTGGCCTTGGCCAAGCTGTTGCAGAAGGAGGGCCCGGAGCCTGGGCATCTCAGGAGACCAGGAGGACAGGCAGAGGCCTCAGGCAGGTCAGGCGAGGAGCCCAGGGGCAGCTGCCCGTCGGGTAGCCCCAAGGGGCAAGTGAGGGCGTCAGCTCCTTGGCCCCCTGCACGTAGGGTCTTGGCCACTTGCTCCTGCCGCTGCTGCTGCAGCTGTTTCTGCACTTCAGCATGCAGGCTGTCCCTTTGCTTCTTGGACATTCGGCCAAACTTGACAGCTGCAAGAGATTCAGGGATCAGCAAGTGTTTGGGCAGGAGGACCGGGTACAGGGCAGAGTCAAGAGGCATTTTGATCATCACAGAATCAGCTTGCTGTTCCCTACATAGCTGACTCTTGGCAGGGCTTCTTCTTTAGAGGAACCTCCCTTCAGGGGACTTTTGTTCCAGACCCCTCCCACCTCTCGTTTGCTTCAAGCCTCTGTCCAGCCCAGACCTTTTGGACTCTTGAGCAAATGCTCCTAGCCTGAAACCAGCTTCTAAAAGTGGCAGAATTCAAGCAATGAGTCTGGACTGAGGATTCTGAACTCCTGATATTGGGTTTTGGGGGTAGCTGAGTAGGGGGCCTCCATCTGTATTGGGGTCATGTTGCCTGTCTAGGAGGGTCGGAGGAAGAGGAGAGCTGAGAACACAGGTCTCCCTGTGGTCAGGCCTGCAGGCTCCCTGGTGACCTAGATATTCACCACAGCCCAACCCAGGCTCCGCGGCTTGTTTCTGAACATCCTCTTCTGCCCTCTCTTTCCTGCCTTTTCACTCCCCACCACCCCTCCCAGGTGTGGGGGCATGGCCCCTCGCCCCACCTGCCCCTTTGCACCCCTCTGTGTTTCCTTTCACTTTGTTATTTTGGGCGCTAAAATGTGCTGACAGGCTCCTTTCAGCTCCCCATCACCTCGTGCCTCCCCAGCCCTGCTGGGGGCTCCTCCTGTGGTTGGGGGTGGGCGGGGGAGAGGAAGATGGAGAAAGTCACCAGGAGCAGCAGCCCTCCCCTCCCCCACTCTCATGCCTCCTACATCTCATTCCCAGCCGTGGTCCTGTGTCCTCGGATGGGCCTGGGGACCTGGAAGGGAGATGGGGCTAGAACTACAGAGACAGGGCAGGATGTGGAACGTGGCTGGTATCTGGGCCAGAAGAAAGTAGAGTGGGGAGAATCCATTCTGAAGAATGAGGCATCTGGAACCTTGGGGAAAAGAGGGCTGTTCTAGCAGAGACTGAAGCTGGGCACCGTGAAGGCTTTTGATGAGGGTGGCCTGCCTGGGTGGTGAGTGGAGGAGACTAGGGCCCGTCCGAGGGACGAATGGAGAGCAGACCTTCAGAAGGGCGTTTTTACAGGTTAGCCCCTGTGTAGTGCAGCAGGCCAGGCTGCCCTCCAGAGACTCCAGGGAAACTCCAGGGGACTGCCCGCTTGGCCTCACCATCTCGAGACATGCCCAGTGCCAGGCACTTCTGCAGACGGCAGTGCTGGCAGCGGTTTCGGCTAGTGCGATCGATGGGGCAGTTCTGCTGGCGGGTGCAGGAGTAGGCCGCGTTACACTGCTGGCTCCGGCGGAAGAAGCCCTGGGGGAAGCATGAGGAGACCAAGGCTGTTGATCCTGGCTAGGCTCAGCTCAGCCCTGAGCCCCAGGTTTCCATGCCCTAAGACCAGGCGGTTTTCTCTGCTCCATTTCTTAGCATGATTGCAGTTTGCCCTGCAATCACATCCCCAGCTCAAGGTAAGTCTCTCCTGTGAATAGGGCCTTCCAGGTAGGGCTCCACCCAGACAGTACCCTGTGGCCTCAGGAGACCAAACCTGGAGTCAGGACAAAGACTACTGAGCCTTTTCCTCATCTCTAAAGAGACTGTGTGTATGTGTGCACTCACCTTACACCCCTCACACGTGATAACCCCATAGTGGATCCCAGATGACTTGTCCCCACAGATTTTGCAAGGGATCACTTCAATTTGTGCTGGAAGAGAGAAAGAGTAGGAGATCAGCCCAAGAGACTTTTTCCAAATCCTCCCCTGTGTCCCTGGGCTATAGATACAGGGACACAATGCTTCTGCACCCTGCTCCAGCTTGCTGTTTCCTTCTTGCAAAATGGAAGAAATGAAGTGCCAAATGCTGCTCAGCAAAGGGTCTGTGGAGGCTGTTTTTGTTTGGCGGGGCAGCCAGGAGTTGTATCTGCTCTATAGGGTCACAGAAAGCAGCTGCAGAGAGGCCACCTGCTCAGTCTTTCAAGTTGAAAAGCTCCAGTTGCTTCCCTCCTGCCTGGGGACCTAGGAGTCCTCACTGCTTTGCAGCACCTGTTTCCCGCCCAGCGGGCTTCCTCTGTACTGCCCTCCCCCAGTGGGGCTCAGTTCCTATGGGCAGAGCGTGGGGCCTGGTGGGAAGATGTGGTGCACCATGTGAGAGGCACCTGGGGGCCAGGTAAAGAGCCACCCATCCTCAGCCAGGCAGTGAAAGCTCAGGGAAGGGATGTGCAGACCAGGGGCCAAGGCGTGAAGGTCCACGGACTAGGGCCCCAAAGAGGAGGGAGAAGCTGAGATGAAGCCCAGGAGAGTGCATCTGGAGGATGCCCAAGAGCTAGGGAGAGACAGAGCTCCAGGTCCCTGGTCCCAGAGCAGAGAGAGAGTGGCTCTGTGTTTACCAGCATGCAAGAGTATGTGTGCTTATGTGTTTATGGGGATCTGGGCCGCCAAATATATAGGCACAGATTATGAATGTTAACACTGCCTGGACTACAGACCATTTCCTTCAACCTCTTTCCTTTCCTTTACAGACGAAGGAATAGACTGGATGAAGTAAGGTGGTTGGCCCAGGTTCATACAGCTAGTTTGCCCCAGAGCTGGGTCTACATCCCAGTTCCCACAACCTGTTCCATGTATATAGCTTTTGGGGTACACATATCAGTAGGCATCTTTGAAGGTGTGTGTGTACACATGAAAGGTACACTTGGTGTGTGAGCCAGTGGGCATGTCCATTTGAGCCAGCATTCACAAGTGGCTGTTTGAACGTTAGTGTTTGTTCACTGGGTAAGAAGACCCTCACCCCCTCTATTGATCTCCCTGTAACCTGAGCCTGCCCCTCTCCCTTCACTGTGGTTTGTTCTGGCTTCAGGTTCATCTCCTCTACTTTGCCTTGTCCCTGTCAATGCCCGTAGCTCTCCACTGAGTTTCGGGGACCAGCAGTTGGCTTTCTCCCAGCTCATCTTTGAAGGGGAGCTGGGCAGAATTGAGATCCCTGCTCTGTCATGTGTTTTCCTCACTTCTGAGGGCATGTGGGTCTCTCCTCTGCCATTACTGACTTGCTGCCTGCCCAGCCAGAAAATGTAACATGAGGTGGGAAAGATGACTATGGTTCAGCTACCACTCCCTGAAATGTTGTTCCCGTCATCCTTAAACCATCATCCCCTCAGGCCAGCCTTGAGTTGAGTCAGGAGCAAGCAGTTGTCTCTTCATGGGGACAGGGCCACCACAGGTGTCTGAAGCCCTTCCATTAAAATCCAATTTTCTCTCCTGCCCCAGCCTGCCCAACACCCACGCAGTAAGCTGTAATCCAGGACAGATGGAAAGTAAGCTTTTCTGATTCTTTTCAGTAAATTAAGAGCAGATTGGAATGGGGAAAAGGGAAGAAGAGGGGATTGGGCATCTGGAAAAGGGGCAGAAAATGTGGGGCCCCTGCATATCAAGTCATATAGATTCCCTAGGCCTCAATTCCCTTGTCAGTAAAATCAGGATAAAAAGAACAATTGTCTGTCCATGGGGTGACTGTAGGTACCACAGAAGTTAAATTACATCTCCTGTGGAAAATACTGTGCACAAGATGAAGCTCCTTGTATGTTGGATACTACTAGGCAGAGCCGAGGGCCAGAGGTGCAGCGGGCTTTGGAGGCCGGGCACAAGCCCTTGTGTCCCATACAGTCTGCTCCTGCCTCAACACCTTCCCCACCAACACTGTAGTATCTCTTTCCTCGGTGACCCTCAGCCCAGAAAGGGGATAAACCAACGTGGGTCACCCAGAAAGGTAAATGGGAGGAGATCAGGCCAAGCCACAGTGGGAACTCGGACTCCAGCCTAGCCGCCAACCACAGGGCTCCCTGCCTCTTCCCTTCTCCAAGAGCCACATCCGTGTGCGTGTGTGCGCCAACCACACAAGTAACCCAGACAGACCTCTCTGCCTCACGTCCGACCCATGGCTAGTTCCAGGGCTGGGGGCCTCACAGAGGTGTCGCTGAGCCCTTGCTCTTCTCATAGGATGGTGTGGCCGGCCATGGACTCCCTTCACAAATACCCATGTTTGGGGGATGCCAGGGTTTAGAACTCAGCCACCAGGCTGGCCACCCCCCTGTGCCTCCCAACCAAAGTCCAAGACAGAGGTGTGCAGTAAGACAGGCACAGAGAGTCAAGGGTTCTGAGCTAGAGGTTCTCAGACCCTCTACCCTCTGAGCTAGAGAGAGACACCAAGAAATTCAGGACTGGGACACAACAGAGACTTAGACCCAGAGTTGGGAGAGAGCTGCAGAAACACAGGAAAACCCCTACTCATGTCCTGGCACCATGCCAGACCCCTGGCCCCATCAGCATTGTCAGGCCTGTTTACCCTACTCCTCCCTCCTTCCCCTGCCAACTGTGCCCCAGTGAATACCATCTACCAGAAACCTCCAAGAGAAAATACTGATGCACTGCACGTGAGTGTGACTTGTGGAGGAGGGGAGAGGAGGGCAGGGGAAGGGGACTGGCAGAGGTGGTAATGGGATCAGCAGGAGCTGCAGAATACCTCGAAACCTGTCTCCTGAGTCAGTCCTTGAAGCAGCAGGTGATGGGAACCCAGATTGGGGAGGGGGAGCTGAGTAATCACAGGATTACTCAAACTGTTGCCTGGGAGCCTGGCCTGCCAGGAACTTAACATCTAAGGGCCTGCTGGTGCCAGGAACTAGAACCAAGCAAAGTTCAGGACCTCTAGGCCAGGCCCTGCAGGCTGGCTCCCACAGCTGCCCTGATGGGCCTGCAACCATGTCACACCCGCTGCTTCAGGGAAATTCTGTGTCTCACCCCTCTTCTCTCACAGTAGCCATAGCCGCCTCAAGGAAACCCTCTCATTCCAAGGAGAGAGAAATGCCCACACGCACACCATATCTCCTGAAAGCATCCAGTGGCTGGAAGGCTCTAGTCCATTGCTCTCAAACGAGATCACCTAGGGATCTTGGAAAGTGCCGGTCCCTCCTCAGGAGGTGTGATTGGAACAAGCTCCTGGTTGGTGCCCAAGTTTGCTGGTCCTCAGCCTACACTTTGGAGTAGCAATAACTGAACCCCTCTTCTTGTTCCTGTCCCAGGCTGCTCCTCCTGGGGGATGAGGATGGGGTTGGCAGTCTCCTTCCCAGCTCATTCTTGAATTTTCCCTGCCATAAGTGTGACCTCTAAAACTTCATTCTCATACAGTGTTAGGAAAGGAAAATGAATCTCTCCTGGATTGCTTCCTCGATTGAAGTATCACCAGAGAGCTTCCTATGAGCACCTTCTTTGTAGGGAAACATGGTGGACACAAAGCAGTCTGTCCTCCCCCACCACCTCCTCTAATCTCACCCCTCTCCCAGCTGCAAGATTCATTGATAAGTTCTTTGAATGCATCCGCAGCTTGGCCCTGTGCCACCCTTAGGAAGCTGGCCCCAGGCCCTGCCCAGGTGCCCTAACCACAGAAGAAGTGGCAGAACACAGGAGGGGATATCTTCCCTCAAGTTCAGAGCCACCCCAGCCCTGGGGTAGGATGCACGTGAAGGCAGAGGAGCCCTTCACCCTGGGGTGCCCCGTCCCCCTGGGGCGCCATCAGTCTGGGGCTGGGCTTTCCCCGTCTTGTCTTTCTCCTTTCCCCTCTCGTGGACATGGATCAGGGGGAATAATAATGGTAGACATAAGCTTTGGCTGGATTCTTACTCTGTGTCAGACTTTAAATACATTTTTTTCATTTAATGATCACAACAACCCTGCAAAGTAGGTACTACTTGTATTGTTTTCATTTTACACATGAGAAAACCGAGTCCAGGAGAGTGCAAGTGGCTTGACTAACATCACACAGCCAGAAGTCGCAGGTCTGGAATTTGAACCTAGGTCTCTGTAACTCAAGAGCCAGTATCCTGAACCATTTAGCTGTATACCCTATAAGGAAGAGAGGCCCAAATGCAACAAGGAGAATGGGAAGGCGGGCAGGGTTACTGACTGCAGGGAAAAGTATGAAGTGGGGGAAGAAGGGGGTGGAACAGAATTCAGAGAGGATGCCCATGGAACTAAAGCCAGGATTTGTATCTAGAATAAAGATCAAGAGAGACATTATTCCCTCTTGTCCCAGCTCTTCCACCGTGGTGCCAGCCTCCTCTTGCCTTTACTCATTTCTCAGGGACAGGCTTCTAAGGCCAAGGTAGAACAGCTCGCCCATCTCAACAGAGCTTCTGACTTGGGGCTCGTCTGGAAGGTCTCGACTCCTTTGGAGCATAGACTGGCTTTCCTACATCTTGGTAGGCCTCTCTGCGGAAGTGAATGAGTGAATGGGAAAGAGGAATGCATCTTTTTTCTTAGCTTAGCCCCCTTCTCCCCACAGCCAAAACTCTCAGTCCCTCTCCCCACGGAGACCACAGCTCCAGCCAGGGGTCCCTGGGAGCGCCAGCCTGTCACCAGCCTCCCTCCTTTCTCAGCTTTCAGTTCCCGCAGCTTCTGGGAAGCTGGAAACCACCGTGGTGGGTGCCACCACAGGGGAGCAGGAGGGCAATGCTGGGTGGTGGTCAAAGAGAAGCAGCTCTCTACCTGGTAAGCTCTCCTTCCAGCCCATGGCAAGAATTTTCTGCTGATACATCCAGATCCCAGGGCTGAGAAAGTAGTGAAGCTACAACTCAGGTGGGCGAGGAAGAGTCGGGGGTTTTGAAAAGCCACGAAAGCCAGCCAGCCACCTGAAACCCCCTCCTGGTGCCCCCGCTACCCCCACAGTCTGGGACAGGAGAAAGGAGGGGAAACAAAGAATTGAGTGAAAACAACCAGTGAATGAGGGAAGGGGATGAATCACTGGGAGGAAGCTCTGGGTAGTGGGACCCTGGATGTCACAGCTAGTGGCCTTCCCTGACTCCAGGGCTGTGTATCCTTTCCAGAACACCTCTGCTGCTCCAGGGGCCAGTGGGCCCAAAAAGACCCTGGCCCTGGTCCTGAGGCTCTGCCCTGTTACTGTCCCTCCCCCAAAGTAGACACCTCCATCCTTTGATCCCAGAGTCCCAGGGAAGGGGCAGTCGCTGCAGTGGGAGGAGGGAGATTAGACCCCAGAAACGACTAGCTACAGAGGACAGGAGACCTCAGAGCTTGCCTCCTTGCTGAGCTCTTAGCACCGGCAAGTCCCTGCTGCCTGTCTGGGTCGATACAGAAGCAGGGGAGGGGGACCCATGCTCCACTGCAATGGGTCGGGCTGGGGTGCTCTGACTTCTAGTGCCTTGGGCTGGGCATGTTTGCGATTCCTGTTAGGAAGGGGAAGAGAGGAGAAGGTGAAGGTGCAGGAGTGAAGCAAGGAAGGAGGGACCCTTTGTAAAGTCCCCAGATGGTCCTGGGCTCTCGGAGTGAGATCTGTGGCACCCTGGGGACTGAGACTCCTTTCCGGCCCACTGCCCTCATCATCATGACGAGAATGGAGACAGATCAGGGCCCAGCAAAGACAAGCATGTGGCCTCATACCCCTCATCCTCCCACCTCCCCATCCAGGCCCAATGCCTGGCCTCATGACTGTTGGCCCCACACTGGCCATGCCCTCACAGTGAGATAACTGGGCCGCCATCCCTCTGGCTGGCTGGGGAGTCTTTCTGGGTAATGGACATTTCCTCTCTACTTAGTAGCAGGTCACTATGGTAGGGAGCCTGTACTGTCCTTTCAGGATCTCCAGAAAACCCATGCCACCCACTTTCTACCTTGCAAGACCCTATCAATGCTCAGTGCCTCCCCTCTATGCCAGTCTTCTCTCACCTCCCTGGGTCTGTGTGCCCGCCTATCTTCTGGACTCCGGTTCTGTCTGAGGCTTCCTGCCTCAATATTTTGGCTTTCCTGATGTTTCTCCATTTATAACTCCATCTAGACATTCTCTCCCCAGGTGTTTCATTAATTTTCTGTCCTTTGGGTTTGGCCTCTGCATCTTTCTATTTCTTGGTCTGTTTCTGCTCCTTGTGCATGTGGCCCTTGGTCTTTGGTGTGCCATGGTCCCAAGACCCCAGTGCCATGTGTTGCCCCAGCTATCATCAGAGGGCATGGTGCTGGCTGGCACCTCACTAGGGTGTGTGGTGGTGGTGGTGGGGCACTTAGACAACCTGGGGCTGTGAGAGGCCCAGAACTATCAAGTGAGAAGGACCAGTGGCACTTACCCCCAGACTAGAATTAGATGACCTCTCCTACCTGGCAGCCTGGATGGAGCTGTGGGGAGATACCATGCAGAACCAACCAAGTTTCTCCCTCATCTAGTCTGGGAACTCCTACCCTCCTTCCAGGCTCTGCAGCATACCCAGTCATTGTTTCCTGGGGTGAATTTGCTGATTTGGGACCATTTCTGGAAAGTCTGGTCTGCTAACCATTGCTGCTAGTGGGAAGAAAGTAGATGAGACTCTGAAACTCCAAGGCGCCCTTCTGCCTGTGAAAGTGTTTGGCTCTTCTCCTGACACCCCCTCATCCATTCCTGCTCATACACCTGCACCGGAGCCTCTGTCCCAAGCATGGACATGGAGCTCTTTTCTTTCCTTGGACTCTCTACATCCACACTCTGGGAAAGCTGAGTTTACTTCACTGCCCTTGGCTGTGCCCATCTTGGGGACCAGGGCTCTCTCCTTGGTTCAGGGCCCTTAGAACTGGGAGCCTCTCTGAAGCTGGTTTTGTTTTTAAATTCAGCTTCATCTCTCTTGTTTTATTGAGGATTCCAGGGTCCAGTGACTTGCTAACACAGCTAGTCTGTGACAGAGTTGACGCCAGAACCTGGTCTTAGACTATCAAGCCATGGGTCTTTCCAGGACCCAATATGGCTTCCCTTCTGTGGCTCTGGGAAGAACAGGCTGGGGCTGCCTCAGGCCTCAGGGCTCATGGCACTTGCCTTTTCCTCCTTTGCCCTGTGCAGTGAGAGGGTCTCTGGCTTCCTTATGGGAACCTGGGGACCATTGGATTTGGCACCCTTTGCTCTGCTAGAAGGCACAGAAACCCTAAACATCTGTCCACCAGCTGTTGGTCCATGGCTTCAAGCTAGGCAGGGGGTGAATCTGAAGGCTTTCTACTCCCATCTCCACTGCCAGATCCCCCTCATCAAATGGGTCACTGAAACTGGACATACGCACACACACACAGACACACATAGGCAGCAGGTTGGCTGGATTCCACTCAGTCCTCATGTACCTGGATCGGGCAGAAAGCACGGTGTGGCTCCAAGGCCTGGATGCTGGGGCGCTGACTCCTCTATCCACCGACTGCACTTGACTCCCACTGCTGTGCTTCAGGGCACAGCAATCCTCTGGCCTCCTTTTTCACCCCACTCTCAGGCAGGTTGGAGGCAAGGAGGGAAACACTGCAGTGGGACTGGGAAAGTGAGCTTCGGCTGCCTGTGGATTAGCAGCCTCTATCTACTACAGCCGTGTGATCTGGGCTGAAGCACTTGACCTGTCTGCGTCTCAGTCTCTTTTTGTAAAAGGAGGGGGCAGGTTACCTCAGATACTCTTGGAGACTGTTTCCGGAGTTCATGACAGAGGATTCCCTCAACAGTCCCCTTACTACCACTGTTCTATGAGTGTTGCCTGGGGAGCAAGACTCTTCAGCTACTCCATCCATCTACTAAGAGCCCATTGCTTTGACCAGGACACACCCTGCCAGGGAAAGCACTCAGCCTCGCTCACACCACCCCCAAGACACCCCTCCCTTCCAGATGGCCTGGGGGTGACAACCGGATCCAGGCTTCCCCACTCCCAGGTGTCCCCATTCACTTACTTCTCATGACTGAGCTGTGGGCTTTGCCGCTCCCTGTCCTTCTCAGCAGGGGGTGGTCCAGGGATGGGGTGCAGCTGGTAGCCGGGTTGGGGGCAAGGCCTTCTTAGCAGAGCCTCAGCCTGCAGCTCTGCACCTAGCTCTCCCCCAGGGCTTCTGGGCAAGGGGGTTTAAGCTCCACACCACACAGGTGGCCAAGTGACAACCCCCCACTCCCCACACCACCGCCCCTGGGGCACAGCGGGTAGGATGACAGGCGCCCCATGTGGCCAATCTGGACCTGGGGCAGGGTGTGAGGGGCGGGGCAGTCAGTTGCAGGGGGCGTTGGAAAATTCCAAAACCACATGCGACAAGCCACACGTGGTAAACGCTGTTTCCACCCGCCAGGGTAGTTCTGGCTGGGGAGCTGGAATGGAGCTCACATGAGCCAGAGGCCAGGTTCCTACTCCTCCTCCCCCTGAGGATCCCAGAACCTGACCCTCTTTGCCAGGTGACTCCAAGGACAGGGATGTTTCTAGAGGTAAGTCACAGGATGTCTGCCCAGGGAGGTGGCATTTGCCACCTGACACCCTGTATACTGCCAACAGTCGTGCCTAGTGAAGTGCAGTCTGGGAGACTACCACACCAACCCACCATGCTCATGCTCTCCCAGAGACACAGTGAAGGCCCTGGGCTAGGGAATAAATGGTAATCACTAGTAATCATCAGACAGATGCCCATTATCTGCAGGAGGGGTTAGTCTGTCAGAAATTTCCTCAGGAGCAAAAATGCCAATATTGGAATGCAGACAATAGTGATAATGGTGATGGTGATGATGATGGGTTTACTATGTACCATAAATGGTTCTTCATGTTGTATGTGGACTATCGAATCCTCACAAAATATTTTATGAGGTAGGTACCATTATCCCCATTTCAAAGATGAGGAAAGTTAGACAGAGAGGTTAAGTAACTTGCCCAAAGTCACACAGCTAGTAAGTGGTGGTGTCAGGATTCAAACTTGGGCAGTTTGGCCCCAGATTCCACTTGAGAAATGGAAGGATTTCTGTGGTTTAAGTCTGCATTTGAAGGTGGTTCAGCCTACCTGAGAGGTCTCCTGGCATGTGAATCTCTATAGAGTTTCTTGGTCTGGGGGTCCTTCTGAAGGACTAGTACCTTTTAGAGACCCTTTTAGCCTCATATCTCCTCTATAGGATACCTTAGTCTGTGGGTTCCCTCTTCAGGGCCCTCGGTAATTGGTCACCTTTTGGTCTGGGGGAGTCCTTTCTGGGTTCCTCCCTCCTTGGGGTTGTCTCAATTTGGGGCCCATTTTTCCAAGCCTCTCAGCCTGGAGGAGGCATTAATCTCTTTTAGCTTCTCTAGGCCAAATCTCTTAAGAGGCCTTTGATCTTGCTGGGGCTCCAGCAGCTTCTCAGCCTGGTGCAGGCTTTTGCCTGCTGGCCTTCCTTGGGCTCTCTGCAGCTGGACAGAGGATTCGGGGAAGGGCTGGCAGCCTGCGTTCTCAAGGGGACATTCTTGGTGGGTGTGAGTATGGCTGCACAGGACCAGTGGGTTGGGAAGGGGAAAAGGGGTGGTCTTGGCCAAGGTTTCTGTGCTAAGGGGTTAAAGGTTGGAATGGAGTTTAGCCTCTTCCAGTTCCAGCTGCTCCAAAAGTCCCCCTTTTCTCCCCACCCACACATGGTCCCTGGCTCCCCCTCCCCCAGCTCACTCGCGTCACTCCTTGACCCGCTTTCCTCCCAGGGCCCTGCTCAGCATTTCCGTGGGGCCCTGTGGCTAGGGGCAGGTGAGGCACCATCAGGATTGTGCTGAGCAAAGCAACCCCCTACCCAGGAGGATGTAGCATCCTAGATGGCCCCCTGTCTGTCCAGCTCAGGGAGGAGGAGGACGCTATTGCAACCTGAGATTTATCTGCTTGGAACAGGGGGCCTCTAGGCAATTTTGGCAGCAGGAAGGGCGGTGGTGAGCAATCAAAAGGAGCAGGTAGGCCATCCAAGGGAGGGCCATGGAGAAATGCATGTGGCTGCTCCTGCCCCAGAGTGATCCTCATCAGTTCAGAGACCCATGTTTATGGAGGCCTTCTCCATAACAAGGCCTTCTCCAGGTTAACAAGGCATGCATGGCCCAGGGGGACATAAGCCTTGAAACTGAGGTGGAGTGGGTGCATTTTCTGGGGGAGTAGCCTCTCTTACAAATATGATGTGCTGAGAGGTCCCTAGAGATGTTTGCTTGCTAGAATCCATTGGGAAGTCCTTCTTGAACTCTAGACCACTGATCACATGCTGTAGTCTCAGTCTTTCAGAGACCCAGGACTTAGAATGTCCCTGTTCACTGTGTTTCCTACAGAGATGAAGGCTTTCCTGCTCCCTAGCCCTGCATGCCTGGCCCCAGGCTTGTTCACACCTCAGAATGTGTTAACCACAGAGATGAACGCTAAACCTGGCTTTGCTGCCACAAAGCCTGGTGCTGGCTCCCTGAGTTCCTGAGGCCACCCCCGCCTCCCCGTGCTCCGTCTCCCTCCCATCTCCCGCCCAGCAGCTTGCCCCACCTGCTTCCACCTCCAGTGCCAGCCTGGGATCTCTTCTCCCCTTTTCCTAGGGCTCCCTTGTAATTGTTCTTGTTTCTTTGGATGTTCCCTGTCATCCTTCAGGCTTCTTCCTTATCTGCTCCCCTTGCCTTGATCTTGAGGTGTTTTCACCCCTCCCCCTCCTGTCCTCATCTCCCCATTTTCCCTGTGTTTCTAGGCTCCACCTCTCTTTAGGCTCATCCCCTCTGTGCAAAGTTCATGCCTTTCTTTCATGGGAACCTCCCAGCAGAGCCCTTGCTGAAATCTTGGCCATCTCTCCACACCCAAGCACCAGTTCTTGCCTCGACCTTTTACTCACAGGTGTGAGTCTTCTTGGCAGCCAGCAGCTCTGTAAAGAGAAGAGGGGGATGGGTAGGGGCCAAAAGTTGAGGACCATGGGGGACCAAGAGACCCTCTTCCCACTCAAAGGCCCCCATCATCACTCCTTCCTTCCCAACAGAACCTGGCATCTGGGGAGGGGGAACCACCCTCTGTGGCACCCCTCTCTTCATTCTCTGCCCTTCAGTCATGTTGGGTTCTCTTCCAGGTCCTCAAAAGCACCAGGCTCCTCACTATGTCTGGGGTTTCCTCAAGCTGTTCTTTCTGCCCAGAATGCTCTTCTCTCTGTACCCCCTCAATCTAGTCAACTTCTCATCCCTCAAATTTCTGATTATGCCTCTGCCTTGGAGAGGCTGTACAGTCTCCTCTCCCCCACACTCACTCTTGCTTACACACTCAGGACCTTGCATTTGATTTCCTGGCACTTACCATATCCCCTAAGTGCTATAATTGTGTCATGATCTATGAAACCAGGCTTTCCTACTAGACAGTAAGTCCTGTGGAGTCAGGGACTGTGTCTGTCTTGCTCACACTGTTATTCCCAGAGCCTTCCATAGTGCCTGGCCCATTGGAGGTGCACAATAAATATTCTGCTTCCACAGGTAAATCTCTGTGGGAGTTAAATCTCTTGGTTGATCATCCATGCCTGAAAGTGCCTGGGAATCCCAGAGGCGTGGGGTGGGGAGTCGGATGGTGAGGCAGTCTAGAGGGAAGGACGGGGAGTATGCTGCAAGCACTGCCCTGCTTCGTGCTCCGCAGGCCCGCCAGCCTGCAGAGGGAGGATCCTTTCCTGCAGCTGCTGTAGGGCTGGTCTGGGTCGAGGGCAGGCAGTAGGGAGTACAGTGGGTTGTTGTGGGGTGGGCAAGGATTCACAGACTACCATGGGGTAACTGCTGAGGGGAAAGCCTGGAGCATCTTTGTGAAGGGGTAGGGGGTTCCTTCATATGGTTAGCATTTATTAAACACCTACCAAGGGAGCCCCTGGGAAGAGGCTTCCCCTGGCAGACCTTTGTCCATTTTCTACATCCATGCAGCAGCTCCTCATAGAACCCAGGGCCAGTCTTTTGCCCCAGAAAACCCTGCAGCCCTCCCTTCCTTATGCCCTTTATAGTTTCCTTAACCTCTGAATGTGCTCTTCTGTTTTTTCCTTCTGCTGTCCAATCCTGGACACCTCTTCCCCGCCTCTCCACCCTGCTTCCTGCTTCCACTGTTCCTCTGCCTGGCCAGGAGATGCTCTGCACTGGCAGACTTTTGCCACTGGGCTGAGTGGGGGCAACTGGACTTGAAGGTCTGGGCTCTGCTGTGGTGGGTGGACTGTCCAGAGGGGGAGTGGCTTCATCTGGTCCCTCTCCACTCCTCTGCTGGCCTGGCCTGGGCCCACCCAGTTTTCCTCCCTGATGGCACCTTCTCTCTGGCTTCCAGCCTTGCACCTCAGAGCACTGCTAGGGGAGTGGCGCTACCCTTGCTTGTCCTGGCAGTGGAGTTCTTTGTCCACCAGGTGGCCCTGGAGCTCGGAGGCTGTGGCACTCGCGCTTTCCCCTCAGTGCGCACAGCTGCCCAAGCATGTGGCCATGGGATCCTGCTCTGAGAGGGTCTCTGAGTCAAACCATTGGTGGGGCCAGGGACTGCCCGAGTCTCTCTGTCCCCTGCTGCCCCTGGCCTGATGCCCCACCTTCTCTGCAGAAATGAAACCCCATTCCCCTGAACTAATGGGGAGGAAAGTGCAGTGGGCATGGGCAGCTGACAGGGTGTGGTTACTTCTCTCCGCCCCCCCTCCCTGTTTGTCTGTCATCCTTGAAGGCAAGACAGCTTTCTCCACCGGTAAATGAAGAGAAGGTAGAGTGGCCAGCCTTCCAGCCACTGCTGCCCAGGGTCCCAGCCAGCCAAGCAATCTCCCTGTCAGTAAAGCCGTGTCCCTGCAGCCTTCCATGGGGCATTCACACCTGTGAGGCCTGTCCACGTTCTGGCCCTTCATTTCATGGAGCTCCCCGGCCCCGCCCTTCTCTCCTCCCCCAGCTCCACCTGTCTCTTCCTTCACTTCTGCCTTTCTTCCTTGTTAACGAGTTTCCTGTTTCTCCCACTTCCCTATTTCTCCTCCTCTGTCGTGTCCCAGCCTCTCTTCCCATTTATCCTTCAGTTTCTGTCAGTATGTGTCCTGTCTCCTGGCCTGCCCTGCCTTACCAATCCACCTCTCTCTCCTTCTCTCTTCTCTTGTCCCTCCTCCCTCCTACCCTCTTGACCAGTCTCTTCCCAGTCTTCCTTCTCCTTTGAACCTCCTGACAGTCCCTTCCACCTGCCCGTAGGGCTATAAGGCCTCTTACCCTGTGAGGCTCGGTGGCATCTCTGTGGGGTCCTTTCCATGGGGCAGCTCCCTGGGCACCGTCCTTGCTGCCCTGGATGCCCAGGAGGGCAGGGAGCAGGGCCCAGGGGAGGGAGGAGGGTGAAGGGAGGGTGCGCCTGGCCCGTCTGTGGGCAGGGGAAAGGAGTGGCTGGCAGAGCGTGCTGGCACCACAAGGGGACAAGGGGAGAGACCAGAGGAACAGAGTTTGGGGTCTTGAGGAGAAATAGGTTACGTGAAGGGATGGGAACTAGCTTTTATTGATCACCTACTATGTTCTGGGCCCTTTGCCAGGCACATTATGCCAGGCACAGGTTCAGATTATCCCTGTGTCTTTTTGGCAAATGCATGGCCTTTATCCAATGGCCCATGTGCCTATGTATACTATGTATACAGGATGTTGGTCTGTTTGGGGTTCTGCCCCTTGGGCAGGCTCGGAGTAAGAAGCAAAGCTCTCTGAAGCATGACCCACCCAGTACCATTTGGCAGACAAGTAGGGCCAGCAAGAGGGCCTGTGATTTTCTTTGATCCTCACAACTTCCCCCATGAGGGAAACATAATTATTCCAGATTTACCCACAAGCTAAGTGATAAAAATACTAATGACTTTCCCAAGGACAG
The DNA here is from genome assembly GCF_040802235.1 of Manis javanica. Taxonomy (NCBI): domain Eukaryota; kingdom Metazoa; phylum Chordata; class Mammalia; order Pholidota; family Manidae; genus Manis; species Manis javanica. The sequence continues at coordinate 109,579,084 of NC_133159.1, forward strand.
TATACAGCTGAGCTGCGATTTGAATACAGGTCTTTGTTACTTCAGAATCATGTACTTTCTACCTGACCAAGACATGCAACAGGAGCAAGGGAGATGGAGAGGGAGGAGATGGAGGAGAGATGGCCTATTTGGAGGGGTGGGAGTGGAGATTGTACCTCTTCTCCAAGATGAGGTCAGACTCAACCCAGTGGTTCCTCAGTTCCTTGAGGCCTCTGCCTGCTTAGCCCCTGCACCTTGCTGCCCTTCCGTAGATTTCCTTGACTCTCTGATGCCTCCATATCTTCCTGTTTACTGGGGGCCAGAGGACTGGCCTGGAGGAGTGTGCAGAGGCAAAGGAGCAATGGGAGGGGAGAGGGGAGGAGAGACCCTGTACCGCACTAGCTGGGGGAAGGAGATCCCCCAGGCCAGGTGGATGCACAGCTGGGGCCTGCACTAAGGAAGGGTTCTGCAGAGAGCAGAGGGACAAGGCTTCCACAGGTCCTGGATGCCACTTCTTTCCTGCACAGCCTCAGCCCAGAGTTTGATTAGCTGGGCCTAGCTCTCCTGGTTACCCAACAGGCCAGCTGGCCAGGAGCCAGGCTGCAGTGGGGAGGCTCCCTGGCACCTCCTCTTGCTCCCTCTCCCAGCTGGTAAACAGCAGAGCAGGAGCCAGCCATGCCACAGCACGTGGCACCTGGCGTGGAGAGAGCAGGCAGCTGTCCCTTCCCTCTCTTGCCCTCCTATTTCCCCATCCTCCATTTCTGCTCCACCCTGGGGCTTCACCCTCTGCTGCCATCAGCACCTCCATTCCTGGGGAGCTCCCAGAGCTTCCCAGTGGCTGCAGCTTGAGAGACAAATGTTAGAAGTAGAGAAGGACTTTCCATCTACTACAATAGTTGACAAGGGGGTAGGGAGTGAAGTGGAGTGGAAGGGGTGGAGTGGAAACTTTGGGGACCTTCTTGTACTGGGAGTCTGAGTATGTTTCTGTGCCTTGATTATCCACAGGTTCAGATTATCCCTGTGTCTTTTTGGCAAATGCATGGCCTTTATCCAATGGCCCACGTGCCTATGTATACTATGTATACAGGATGTTGGTCTGTTTGGGGTTCTGCCCCTTGGGCAGGCTTGGAGTAAGAAGCAAAGCTCTCTGAAGCATGACCCACCCAGTACCATTTGGCAGACAAGTAGGGCCAGCAAGAGGTAGAGGGATGAGAGCAGGGGGTGCTGGGGCAGCGTTCTGCTCTCCCTTTCCTGCTCCCGTGATTGGCTTTTCTCCCACCCAGTGTTATCTCTCTGTGTCTCTCCCTGCCAGCCCCCTCCCTGGTGAGGGCTCTTCTGGGTTTTTTTTTCTGCCTCTCCAGTTCTTCCCTATTTCTTCTCTCTAAGTCTCTCTTCCTCTGTCACTCTGGGTCTCCCAGGGCCCTTCCCGACCTCCAAATCATGAGCACAGAGTGGAGACCATGCAGAGTGCCTGGGAATGGGCACTTGGCCATGGTACCTTGCCAGGCAGCCCTGCCTGCTCCAGATGCTACAGGTATGGCTACCTCACCTAGCCATGCCATTCGGTGCCACTCTGCAGGGTGGGGAGGGAGTGGCTGAGGGCTGGAAAGGTGGGGTCCTGGCCTCTAACAGCCTTCAGTCACAAGCTTCCTAGACTTTCTCTTGTCTCTCTACCCCTGCCTTGCTCTTAGTGTGGATGGCTGGGGTTCTTTCTCCCTAGGGCAGGAAAGTACTGTGCTCATTCTTTTGGGAAATCTCCCCTTATACCTAACCTTCCTCCCTCCTGCTCTGATCACAGCCCCTTTTCTGGAGGAATCAGTCCTTTCAAAGCAGAGCAATGGTTATTTCCTCCTCAAATATATTCTTACATTCTTATACAAGAAAGAAGCTGACAGGGATCAAAGAATCATTTCACCCCCCACTACCCAAGTTCCCCTACCAGGCTGGGGAATCTCAATGCAGGGGGCAAGCAGCCTGGGGTGAGGGAAGGTGGAGGACGGTGGTGGTGGCTTGGAACTGGGGAGCAGTCACCAACTTCTCTTTCCCTCTGTCCCCATCCCCTAAACTACAGAAACCACTCAAAACTCAATGTAAGCCTGCCCTTCCAGGGAGGGCTTGGGGCTGTGAAGGTGGAAAGACCATGGGCCCTGGGCAACCTTCCTGCCACATACCACCCAGCCCTATCCCTATTGGGTCACCCCTTGGGGGAGCCTGATCAAGTGACCAGGACCACCTCTCTTTGGGCCCTCCCTAGGAGGTCCATGCCTGGGGACTCCTCAAACCACTGGAGCAACTTAAGGAGGGGGCTGTACCTCCACCTCCCTCAGCCATTAAAAAAGGGACAAACTAGGCTCTATAAACATCTGTAGACCTTACAGTCTCCACCCCCTCCCATTCTGGTCACAGAAGCCGCTGTGGCTGGAGGGAATAGTGGGAGTTTGACCCCAGCTCCTGGCCCTGAACTTTCCATGATGACCCTGATTATGCCACTTACCTTTCAATTAACATTTGTGGCATTTAGGCTTGGGTGCAATAAGGAGGGTCAAAAGGCAGGAATTCTGATTTTTGGAGCCAAAGACTTGGATAAGAATGTGGTCTGACTTTTATTAGTCCTCAATTACCACATCAGTAAAAAGGGACAATAATAACTGTCCTGACTTGTGTTTGTGTACTTTTTCTGAGACCAGAGCAGTCTGCATGCAGGAGTGGTTCTTAGGACCTTATTCACATTCGCAAGTTTCTATGGCTTTAGCTAGCCGGGAAGTTCCAACACAGGGGGACAGTTCACAGCTGTGTACACTGAGTGAGCTGCTTTTGAGCGGAGTGGACTTGAAATCCCCCGCACAACTACCTCTGAGTGGTAGGGCAGGGTGGGGGACCTCGGAGGAGTCACAGTCCCAAAGTACCCCTGCAGCTAGCACTGCTCCCCAGGCAAGTTCACTTAACCCCAATGATCTATCTCCTCAGTAAAATGGGAATAATACCTATCTTAATGAGTGGTTGGGCTGATTAACTGGGATAGCACAGGTAAAGTACAGGACTTGGTACAAAGTACTGTGGTTAGAAAAAAATGTTTCACTCCCTCCCTTCTTCCCATTACTATAATCTTATCTTCTTTTTATCTTACTCCCTTTTTCCTATGCTCTTTCCTGCCTTTTCTCTGTAATATCTTAACAAGTAACTTTTTTTTTTTACATTTTACTTATTCATTTTGTAACTTGTCTGATCTCATTTCTGTTTTGATCACTGCTGTACCAATGCCTGGCATCTCACAGGTCCTTCCTAAGTATTTGTTGAAGCAATGCATAAATGAAGGTTAAATGCCCTCTGTTTCTTTCCAGCTACTTTCAAATGGGCACTGATCCAGTTGCTTACCAAAGGTTATGGGAGGATTTGGGGCTGAAGTAGAAAGACAGTACTAGGGATAGAGTTAAACATATGGGTCGACTTCACAGACTGAAAAGACTGGAGCGCTATCATCCTAGGGAAGGAGGAGACCCATTTTAGTGACCTGGCTGGGGAGGCAGCAGCAGGCACTTAGGGATAATAGTGAGGTGATAAAGAGCCCAGGCTCTGAAGCCAGACACTGTGGGTTCTAATCCTAGTTCTACTTCTCCTAAAATGAGTAAAGCCCAAGGTCGCATTGGATAACAGTAGTACTTAACCCTCATGGCAGTTGCAGGGAGGAATAAATGATAACCGTGGGAACAGTTCCTTCCCTGGTACTAACAGTGCGGCCGTTAGCCCTTATTATTATTTGGTCAATGCTACCACCTGGTGGACATCTGGAGCAGGATTTCCCTGGCCTAGGGCTGGAAAGAGAGTACCTTATCAGGAGGAGGAGGGTGGAGGACCTGGGATGTGTGTTGCATCAACATTACACATGTTGAGGTTTACTGGGAGCTAGTGGGCTAGGCCCTGGTTCTTGGCACTGTGAATATGAGAACCGGCCCAAGGAGGGCAGGGAGAGAAGCTGGGTTTGCTCAGTGCCTCCCTCCTTTTCTCTTTCCCTTCCTCCCTCCCTCCCTCCCTCCCTCCTCTCCTCCTCCAAGCTTGGCCTGAGCCAAGAGGAATCAGCTCCAAGGAAGGTAGAGAGAGAGAAGGTCACTGTTGACGTCAGGGACATTCAGGTAAATATAATCTGACCTACATTTATCTGCCTTCCATACCTTCCCCCTACTCACCAGGATAGCCTTTTCTGGGCCTCTCTGATAACAGCTCTCACACTGTGGTAGGACCCCCCTCCTCCCCAGAGATCTCCATCCCTGGGACTTTATATCTAGGTCGTTCAGTACCAAATGCCGCTCTGGCTCTTGGCTCCAGCTTTGCCTCCTAGGGTGCACAAGCGTAGAAGGGATAGCGAGGACACCTAGAGGCACCATGGGCTAATCTGACAACCCCTGACCCTCTCCCAAGGCACAGAAATTTCATCCTGTCAGGGCAGATGTGAGCGTGAGTAGGGAGGTGGATAGGTGGGGGGAAGTGCATCCTAAAAACAACCTCAGGGGAAGGCTTCCATTGGCTTCAGTCACAGAGCCTTTTCTGGAGTGACTCAGTGATTGGAGGGTCTCCTGAAGAGGTGGACAGGGACGCCTTGTGGGACAGGGACCCTAGGACCTACCCAGCCTAGACCTACTGGACTAGCATCCAGGGTATCTTGGGGATGGACCCCAGGATTCTGCATGTTTAACAAGCTCATCCAGGATTTCCATTGTCTGGTTATTCTGACGGCCCTTCAGGTTTGAGAACCACTCCTTAAAAGTGTGCTCTAACTCAGACAATGTGAATGAGCTGCTTCCATCCCTCGGATGGCCAGGGCAGGGGAAGAGGGTAGGCTGCAGATCGCAGAGCGTAGGGTGCCGATACAAGCTGGGCAGGGGGAAAGGATGAAGACTGCAGAGCCAGTGATCTCTTAAGGTAGACTGTCTCGTCTACAGGCTGAGATGCGCAGGCGCTGAGGAAGCCCCCGGCCCTGGCCCCCCACCCAGGGGAGGCAGCAGGGCAGTAAGGGGCGCCTCGCACTCCCCCAGCAGCTCGTCCCTGCGGAGTCCCGCTCCCCGGTCCAGCACTTTGGCTCTCAGACTGCGCGCTGCAAGGTCCGGAGGGCCCAGGCCGTCGAAAAAGAAGTCCTCGTTGAAGATGGGGTTGGCACTGCATTTGACCGCGCGGCTCCGCTGGCCCCGCGGCCGGACGCGCGGCCGCAGCCTCAGCACCACGCAGCAGCCGCCGCCGCCGCTGCCCGCGCCGACCCGCGGCCTGGGCAGGCCCTCGGCGCTCACCAGCCGCAGCCGCAGCCTGCGGGGCCCGGCCTGGTACTCCGCAGAGAGCCGCAGCTGCCCGCCGCGGGGCCCCAGACGCAGTACGCTCTCCTTGGTTGGCTGCAGCTGGCGGCACAAGAAGTCGAGGTGGAAGAGCGGCGGCGTGGGCGGCCCCGCGCGGCGCGGGGCGTACGGGCTGGTGTCGGCGGAGCTCGCCTCCTCCGGGGACAGCGAGTGCGGCCGGGGCGGCCGTCGCCGGCCGGGGCCTGGCCGCGGCGAGCCGAAGGGTGAAGAATCCGGCGACGACGCCGTGTCGCTGTCGGGGGCCCTGCACAGGCGCAGGTCCGGCGCGGAGGCGTGCAGCCGGGCCTGGGTCGGCGGAAAGCCCCCGGCGGGGGCGGGCTGCGGGGGGTGGAACAGTGACTCCCGCCGGCGTGTATGCGGGCTCTCGGGCAGGAAGGCCCAGCCTTCGCGGCCCGCCAGGTGTGGCAGCGAACAGACCGAGGGGAGGCAGCGCCCGGCCAGGGCCTCGGCCGCGCCCGGGTCTGGAAGCCGCGGCGGGATGAAAAACTGCGGGATGCGGTCGGGGGTGAGGACGTTGGGGCAGGCGCGCGCGCGCGGGCCCTGGGAGCGGCGCTTAGAGAAGAGGCTGGAGGGCGCCCACCAAGCCCTGGGCTCCGCGGTCCTTACCCTGCAGCCAGCTTTCTCCAAGAGCCACATGCGGTGGGTGGGGGTGTGGAAGTCCAAATTCCGCGGGGCCGAGAGGGTGCAGATCCAGGCCTGGGAGGAGCTGGTCTGGTCTGGAGAGAAGAGGAGCCAGAGCAGGATGATGATGCGAACGCACCCCGGGTGGACTGACGTTGCGCCGTTCTCCCCTGGCCCGCGGGGCGACCGGGCCCCTGCTTGAGCAGGAAAAACAAAGGGTGCCAAGTCTGGGCCCCCGGGGAGAAATGGAGGGAGCCCAGGACTATACAGTCACATTTTCAGATGCAGACCTCGAACATACACAGATTCCTCCATTTGTACTCAAGGCCTACTCATTTCAGAGTGAGAGAGCCCATCTCTCCCACTAGAACACTAGGCTACTTACCGTTGGGGGACTACAGTAACAATACCAAAAGGCCTGTAGTCACAAACACGGACTTGGGTCCCGAACCCCACTCATATACCCCGCTCCCGCTCAAGAGACACGGTGGCACTAGGCGGGCTCACTCCTTCATCCCAGCCCATTTCGAAAACTCGGACTTTCCTCCAAGATCGGGTCTGGCGCCCCTTGGGCTGTCTCCACCCCGTCCGGGCGTGAGCTTCTCCAGACTGAGCCGTCCTTCAGCCCTAGCCCCACCTGCCTCCTCTTGCTCCTCCCTCGCCTTCTCGAGTCGCTCCAGGCCAGAAGCAGACTCGCTGCATTTCAGGCTGCTACCTTCGAGCACCCAGGGATAGTCCAAGGAGACGACGCACCTCTCGCGGGGCACATATCCTACCCGCTGAAGCCCCGATTGTCCCGCTCCGCCGCCCAGCCCTACCGCACCCCGAATATGCAGGGCGGGGCCCGGCCGTTTGGGCAGCCCCTCCCACTCTCCACTCCTTTTCTCGCTGCGAAACTACTGAGTACAAAGGCAGCATTGATTCTTCGCCACCCCCAGAGCTGGCTCAGGCAAGCTCCACCACCGCGCGCTCACCGCACCCCGGCGCCGCACTCCCGGAAACGTGATGTTCCCACCGGTCGGCCTGGCAGTCCGAGCCCACAGCGGGCTCCGTACAACGCCCAGAGTGCAGGCCTCACCTGAGGGCAGCTGCTGAGTCCAGGCCTCTGGCCGGAAGGGGTTCAGAGCCAGGAGGGCAGCAGCTTCCTCTCCAGCTTGCTCCCCCAACCCAGTCCTTCTGGGAGGAGCTGGCAGGGGCCTCCGTTGCCTACGTACGACCTCTTTTCCTGGATAAACACAGCTCTGTCTCTGCGGCCATCAGCCCGGCCTTCTTAACTCCTTCCTCCAGGGTTCTACCTGCAAGCCAATCCTGCGCCCCGGGCTCCTCTACTAGGCCCAGGGAGACCTGCAACGAAGAGGGAGACTGCCATCAGTGGGTGGTGGCTTCCATCCTTCTGTACTGCCCTGATCCCATCCAGCCCTCCTAGGTGAAGCCCGTAGCCGTGACCACAAAATCTATGTGCTCTGCAGAGCCCTCCTCGCTGGGCTCTGGCCTTGGCCCCGCTGTCCCATTCTGGAGCAATTCCAACAGCTCCCAGACAGGGCGACTTGCAGGGATTAGTTCTCTGAATTACACTGGCCCAAGAAAAAGTGACCACGCTCAAGTTTTCTGGACATAGAGACACTGAGGACAGAGCTGGTTCCTTCAGTGGTCAAGGAGAGGACGCCTGTGCCCCCTATCCTTGCAGAAATCTGTTAAACTCCAATCATGGAGGATGTCTACCCCTTCCCTGCATGCAGATCCTAGGGAGCACAGACCACCACTGACAAGGCACTCCAGGCACACCTACCATCCCTGTCTCTGAAAGGCATCAGGCTCATTTCCTCCTTAGGAACTTTGCTAGGCTATTTTCTCTCCTAGGACCATTCCTCCCTTTATCCTTCAGATCCTGAGGCCCTCAGTGACATCCTCCCATCTAACATAGGGGCTTCTGTTGTGTACCTTCACAGCACCCCATACTTTTCCTTTATGGCACTGACCAAAGTTTTTTTCTGTGATTTATGTATGTGATTATTTATTTAACATCTTACTAGACTATAAGCACTAACAGTGCTTAGCATGAGATAGGTGTTCAGTCAGGATTTGTTGAATGAATTAATGATATTAAGCAGAATTGTACCTGAATCTGTTCATTGATCCATTTACTTTACTAGGTAATGGGGATGAATAGAATGGGGAGCAGTCTAAGGAGAGAGGCAGACAAAAGTGCAAACAACAACAGGACAAGGCTAACTCAGCTCAGTGGTGGTTCTGGGGATGGTGGAGTCCTGTAGCTAAGAACTCACAGCTTTGGTGTCTGTCAGGTGAGATCGGGATCTGCGCTCTGCAATTTCCTAGCTGTGTGACCTCTGGCATGTAACTTAATCTCTCTGGGGCCCACCTTTCCCATCTGGGAAATGGAAAGAATATACCCAACTCTCAGAGATGGCATGAAAATAAAATGAGGAAACTCATGGGCATCAGGCAGACTTCTGCTGAAAGTACAAGACAACAAAAATCCTAATTCAGTCAGACTTGACAATTGGATATGTTTGGCTTCTGCAGTAAGAAAAGTCCAGAGGTAGGGCATGTGTCATTCAAGGAAGATTGATTGTGTGTGGTTTCATTCATTCATTCATTCGTTCATAGTTAGTGACTACCAGCTATATGCCAGGCTCTGTGCCATACTCTGGGGATATAGCAGTGAGAAAATAAATCTCCTGGCCAGATGGACTTTATGTTTTAGTAGGGGAAGAAAGATAATAGACAAAAATAAATTAGTAAAAAATACAGTTTATTAGATGGAAATCAGTGATGGAGAGAAAATTAAAGTAGCAAAGTTATCATAGACAGGAGAGCAATTTTAAATAGGGTGATCAGGGATGGCCACCTTTAGAATATAATGTTGCAGTAATGATGTGAGGGAGGGATGAAAGATTTCTGAGGGAAAAGCAGTATTATAATAAGACCCTGAGGCCAAAGCATGCCTGGAGTGTTCAAGGAGGCAAAGAGGACAGTGTAGCTAGCTCAAAATGAGTGAAGGGAAGAGGAGGTCAGGATTGTAGTAGTCAGTTTCTGGATACACTGTGAAGATAGAGTTAATAGGATTTCCTAGGAGCCATCCACATCTAAAGGGAAATAATGATTCAAGAGTTCTGGCCTGAGCAACTAGAGGAATGGAGTTACCATTTGAGGGGGGGAATATCAGGAACTCAGTTTGGGATCTAATAAATTTGAGATGTCTGTTAAACATCTAAATGGAGAGGTTGGGGAAGCAGTTGAATATATGAACCTGCAACTTAGAGAAGAAGTTCAGACTAGAAGTATAAATGTGGGTACCATGAGAAATGTAGAAGGGATTCCAAGTCAGGAGGCTTGATGAAGTGTAGGTAGAGAAGACTAAGGATCCAAAGACTGAGTTCTGGGTGTGCCAACATTTAAAGGGGGAGGGGAGAAGGGACCAGACATGCTAGATGCTGTCACAAGGTCTGGCAAGATGATGACTGAGGACTGACCACTGGACTTAGCAATGCAAACCAGATGTGCTAGATGCTGTTGCAAGGGCTGGCAAGGTGACGACTGAGGGTTGACCAACTTGACAAGGGCAGTTTCGGTTGATGGGTAGAAGCAAAAACCTGCTTGCAGTGGGCTCGAGAAAGCCTTTGAGAAAGAGAGAGACTAAAGACAACTCTCTTGAGGAGCTTCCTGAAAGCAGAGGGAAGGGGAGGTGTACATGAGGGAAGTGGCATCAAGAGAGAACTTTCTTTTTTTTTTGTCTTTTAAAAAAATTTTTATTTGGTATTATTAATGTACAATTACATGAGCAACATTATGGTTACTAGATTCCCCCTATTATCAAGTCCCCACCACATAGCCCATTACAGTCACTGTCCATCAGCGTAGTAAGATGCTTTAGAATCATAACTTGTCTTCTCTGTGCTATATACTGCCTTCCCATATCCCCCTCACTCACTGCTACATTATGTGTGCTAATCGTAATGCCCCTTTTCCCCCTTATCCCTCCCTTCCCACCCGTCTTCCCCAGACTCTTTCCCTTTGGTAACTGTTAGTCCATTCTAGGGTTCTGTGAGTCTGCTGCTATTTTGTTCCATCAGTTTTTTCTTTGTTCTTATACTCCACAGATGAGTGAAATCATTTGGTACTTGTCTTTCTCCACCTGGCTTATTTCACTGAGCATAATGCCCTCTAGCTCCATTCATGTTGTTGCAAATGGGAGGATTTGTTTTCTTCTTATCACTGAATAATACTCTATTGTGTATATGTACCACATCTTCTTTATCCATTCATCTACCAATGGACTCTTAGGTTGCTTCCATTTCTTGGCTATTGTAAATAGTGCTGTGATAAACATAGGGGTGCATCTGTCTTTTTCAAACTGGGCTCCTGCATTCTTAGGGTAAATACTTAGAAGTGAAATTCCTGGGTCAAATGGTATTTCTATTTTGAGCTTTTTGAGGAACCTCCATATTGCTTTCCACAATGGTTGAACTAATTTACATTCCCACCAGAAGTGTAGGAGGGTTCCCCTTTCTCCACATCCTCGCCAATATTTGTTGTTGTTTGCCTTTTGGATGGTGGCAATCCTTACTGGTGTGAGGTGATATCTCATTGTGGTTTTAATTTGCATTTCTCTGATGATTAGCGATGTGGAGCATCTTTTCATGTGCCTGTTGGCCATCTGAATTCCTTCTATGGAGAAGTGTCTGTTCAGTTCCTCTGCCCATTTTCTAATTGGCTTATTTGCTTTTTGTTTGTTGAGGTGCATGAGCTTTTTATATAATTTGAATGTCAACCCCTTATCAGATATGTCATTTATGAATATATTCTCCCATACTGTAGGATGTCTTTATGTTCTACTGATGGTGTCCTTTGCTGTACAGAAGCATTTTAGCTTGATGTAGTCTCACTTGTTCATTTTTGCTTTTGTTTCCCTTGCCTGGGGAGATATGTTCATGAAGAAGTTGCTGATGTTTATGTCCAAGAGATTTTTGCCTATGTTTTTTTCTAAGAGTTTTATGGTTTCATGACTTACATTCAGGTCTTTGATCCATGCTGAGTTTACTGTTGTGTATGGGGTTAGACAATAATCTAGTTTCATTCTCTTATGTGTAGCTGTCCAGTTTTGCCAACACCAGTTGTTGAAGAGGCTGTCATTTCCCCACTATATCCCATGTATATCCATGTATATATACCCATGTATATCCATGGCTCCTTAATCATATATTAATTGACCATATATACTTGGGTCATATCTGGACTCACTAGTCTGTTCCATTGGTCTATGGGTCTGTTCTTGTACCAATACCAAGTTGTCTTGATTACTGTGGCTTTATAGTAGAGCTTGAGGTTGAGAAGCGAGATCCCCCCCACTTTATTCTTCTTTCTCAGGATTGCTTTGGCTATTTGGGGTCTTTAGGGGTTCCATATGAATTTTAGAACTATTTGCTCTAGTTCATTAAAGAATGTTGTTGGCATTTTGATAGGGTTTGCATTGAATCTGTAGATTGCTTTAGGCAGGATGGCCATTTTGACAATATTAATTCTTCCTATCCATGAGCATGGGATGTGTTTCCATTTACTCATTTCTTCTTTAATTTCTCTCATGAGTGTCTTGTAGTTTTCAGAGTATAGGTTTTTCACTTCCTTGGTTAGGTTTATTCCTAGGTATTTTATTCTTTTTGATGCAATTGTGAATGGAACTGTTTTCCTGATTTCTCTTTCTGCTAGTTCATCATTAGTGTAGATGAATGTGACAGATTTCTGTGTATTAATTTTGTATCCTGCAACTTTGCTGAATTCAGATATTAGATCTAGTAGTTATGGAGTGGATTGCTTAGGGTTTTTTTATGTACAATACCATGTCATCTGCAAACAGGGACAGTTTGACTTCTTCCTTACCAATCCGGATGCCTTTTATTTCTTTGTGTTGTCTGATTGCCATGCCTAGGACCTCCAGAACTATGTTGAATAAAAGTGGGGAGAGTGGGCATCCTTGTCTTGTTCCTGATCTTAAAGGAAAAGCTTTCAGCTTCTCACTGTTAAGTATGATGTTGGCTGTGGGTTTGTCTTTTATGGCCTTTATTATGTTGAGCTACTTGCCCTGCGTACCCATTTTGTTGAGAGTTTTCAATCATGAATGGATGTTGAATTTTGTTGAATGCTTTTTCAGCATCTATGGAGATGATCATGTGGTTTTGTCCTTCTTTCTGTTGATGTAGTGGATGATATTGATGGATTTTTGAATTTTGTTTGCTAATATTTTGTTGAGTATTTTTGCATCTATGTTCATCAAGGGTACTGGTCTGTAATTTTCTTTTTTTGTGGTGTCTTTGCCTGGTTTTGGAATTAGAGTGGTGTTGACCTCATAGAATGAGTTTGGGAGTCTTCCCTCCTCTTCTACTTTTTGGAAAACTTTAGGGAGGATGGGTAATAGTTCTTCACTAAATGTTTTGTAAAATTCAACAGTGAAATTGTCTGGTCCATGAAATTTTGTTCTTAGGTAGTTTTTTGATTACCAATTCAATTTATTTGCTGGTAATTGGTCTATTCATATTTTCTGTTTCTTCCTGGGTCAGCCTTGGAAGGTTGTATTTTTCTAGAAAGTTGTCCATTTCTACTAGGTTATCTATTTTGTTACCAGATAATTTTTCATAGTATTCTCTCATAATTCTTTGTATTTCTGTGGTGTCTGTAGTGATTTTTTCTTTCTCATATCTGATTCTGTTTATGTGTGTAGAGTCTCTTATTTTCTTGATAAGTCTGGCTAGGGGTTTGTCTATTTTGTTTATTTTCATGAAGAACCAGGTCCTGCTTTCATTGACTCTATTGTTTTCTTCTTCTCAATGTTATTTATTTCTGCTTTAATCTTTATTATGTCCCTCGTTCTACTGACTTTGGGCCTAGTTTGTTCTTCGTTTTCTAGTTTCATTAATTGTGAATTTAGACTGCTCATATGGGATTGTTCTTCTTTCCTGAGGTAGGCCTGTATTGCAGTATATGTCCCTCTTAGCACGGCCTTTGCTGCATCCCACAGATTTTGCGTTGTTGAATTATTATTGTCATTTGTCTCCATATATTGCTTGATCTCTGTTTTTATTTGGTCATTGATCTATTGATTATTTAGGAGCATGTTATTAAGCCTCCATGTTTTTGTGGGCTTTTTCATTTTCTTTGAGTAATTTATTTCTAGTTTCATACCTTTGTGATCTGAGAAGCTGGTTGGTACAATTTCAATATTTTTGAATTTACTGAGGTTCTTTTTGTGGTCTAGTATATGATCTATTATTGAAAATGTTCCATGTGCACTTGAGAAGAATGTGTATCATGTTGTTTTTGGATAGAGTGTTCTGTAGCTATCAGTTAGGTCCATCTGTTCAAATACTTTGTTCAGTGCCTCTGTTTCTTTCCTTATTTTCTGTCTGGTTGATCTGTCTTTTGGAGTGAGTGGTGTATAGAAGACTCCTAAAATTGCATTGTATTTTGCTCTTTAATTATGTTAGTATTTGTTTTACATATGTAGGTGATCCTGTGTTGGGTGCATAGATATTTATAATAGTTATATCCTCTTGTTGGACTGACCCATTTATCATTGTGTAATATCCTTCTTTGTCTCTTGTTACTTTCTTTGTTTTGAAGTCTATTTTGTCTGATACAAGTACTGCAACCCTTGCTTTTTTTTCTCCTATTAGTTGCATGAAATGTCTTTTTCCATTCCTTTACTCTCAGTCTGTGTGTGTCTTTGGGTTTGAAGTGAGTCTCTTGCAGGCAGCATATAGATGGGTCTTGTTTTTTTGTCTATTTAGTGACTCCATGTGTTTTTATTGGTGCATTCAGACCATTTACATTTAGGGTGATTACCAATAGGTATGTACTTATTGCCATTGCAGGCTTTACATTCATGGTTTCCAAAGGTTCAAGTATAATCCCCTTACTATTTAACAGTCTAATTTAATACACTTTGTATGCTATTACAACCACAACCTGAAGATTGTTTTTCTTTCCCTCCTTTTTCTTCCTCTTCCATTCTATGTATGTTATGAATCATATTCTGTACTCTTTGTCTATCCCTTGGGTGACATCTATTTAGCCTTAGGAATACTTTCATCTATAGCTGTCCCTCCAAAATGCACTGTAGAAGTGGGTTCTGGGAGATAAATTCTCTCAGCTTTTGCTTATCTGAAAATTGTTTAATCCCTCCTTCAAATTTAAATTATAACCTTGATGGGTAGAGTATTCTTGGTTCAAGGCCCTTCTGCTTCATTGCATTAAATATATCATGCCACTCCCTTCTGGCCTGAAGGTTTCTGTTGAGAAATCTGATGATAGCCTGATGGGTTTTCCTTTGTATGTGATCTTACTTCTCTCTCTGGCTGCTTTTAATAGTCTGTCCTTATCCTTGATCTTTGCCATTTTAATTATTATATGCTTCGATGTTATCTTCCTTGGGTCCCTTGTGTTGGGAGATCTGTGCATTTCCATGGCTTGAGAGACTATCTCCTTCTCCAGATTGGGGAAGTTTTCAGCAATTACCTCCTCAGTGACGCTTTCTATCCCTTTTTCTCTCTCTTCTTCTTCTGGTACCCCTATAATGCAAATATTGTTCCATTTGGATTGGTCACAGAGTTCTCTCAATATTCTTTCATTCTTAGAAATCCTTTTTTCATTCTGTGCCTCAGTTTCTTTGTATTCCTTTTCTCTGATTTCTATTTTATTTATTGTCTCTTCTACTACATCTAATCTGCTTTTAAATCCCTCCATTGTATGTTTCATTTCAGATATGGAATTTCTAAATGATTGAATCTCCATCTTAAATTCGTCTCTGAGTTCTTGAATATTTTTCTGTACCTCTTTCAGGAAGATTGGTGAGTTCAGTTTCATTTGGCCCTTTTTCTGGGTTTGTGAGATTTTGGTCTGAAGCATGTTCTTTTGATGTTTCATATTTCTGTGTGGTGCCCTCTAGTGCCCAGAAACTCCAGTCTTTCTGGAGCTGCTCAGCCCCTAGAGTGAGTGGAGTGAGACAGTGGAGCTGGTGCCTGGGGGGAGGAAAGGTCTGTTTCCTGATTCCTGTCTGTTGTGCCTATCTCCATATCAGAGCCAGTGGACTGAGTACACAGGTGTAAGCCTCTGTGCTTAGTGTCTCTAGGTGTTGTAGGCAGGGCCTCCCTCAGACTGGCCTGACACCAGTGCAGTGACTGCCGGTTTGCGAGCCAGCACTGTCAGGCCAGGAGGAAGGCTCAGCAGACTGCGTATCACAGCTGGGGAGGTCCTCGGAGCTGAGTAGCCAGCCAGGGGGATGGAGTGCCTGAAGCTCCTCAAAGTTCCCAGTCTACTGGGGGGTGTGCCCCCAGACAACCTTGTCCAGCGCTCCCTTCTCCCATGTAGCAAGCTCCTTGCAAACCTGCCCCTTCAGCAGCCCTCTCACTGCGCAGAAGCCTCTCAGACCACCTGCCATTCCCTTGGCCCAGAGGAGCCAGATGTGGATCCCTGTCCTCCACAAACCACCAGAATCTGTCTCTCAAGTACTATGCCTGTCCCAGCTCCCCATCCTCCAAAGCACCACACAATGTAGGTTTCTGCTCCCAAAGCAGACCTCCAGGGCTGGGTGTTCAGCAGTCCCAGGCTTCCACCCCATCCCCCACTCTGTTTCTCTTCTTCCCGCTGGTGAACTGGGGTGGGGAAAGGGCCTGTGTCCCGCTAGTTCAAGGCTTTGGTACGTTACCCTGTTTTGTGAGGTCTGCTCTGTTTGTGAGGTCTGTATGCAGTCTGGTGCAGTCTTTTTTCCTGTTGCTGTTTTAAGGTTAGTTATACTAACTATATTTTCACATTATCTGTGGTTTTGGGAGGAGTTCTCTATCTCAACTCTCATGCTGCCATCTTGAATCTCCTCTAAGGGAGAACTTTTTAAGTGACAGAAATAATGGTAAGTTTGTATGCTGATGGGAAAGAGCCAATAAAAAAGGGAAAATTGATAATGCAGAAGAGAGAAAGGAGAATTATTTGAATGTTGTTCTTGTGTGTTTTTCCTAAAGCTGTGTTCAGCTGTACAGCATTCAGGGGAAAATGCACAGAGATATGGATTTAACCAGGATTGTGCTTAATCTTTGACAGTTCACTTTCCTGTTCCTTCTCCCCTTCCATTTCCTTCTCTTGATCAATAAAATTAAGGGTGCATAAAAGAGCGCACACCTCCTGGTCTATACAGGAGTGAGACTGAAAACTGACTGTAGATAATCCACAGCTTGGCCATAGTAGTCAGAGTCTGGTGAGGCAAACAGCACTTGCTGTTGCTGGGTGCTTCAACAGAGAGAATTTCACACAGGGAACTTGTTACAAAGATCTTGGAAGAGCTTAAAAAGCAAACAGGATGGTGAGGGCTCTCTTGAATTGCTTTCCAAAGCAGAGAAAAGGAGAAATACCCCTACTTCTCCCTACTTCCCACCTTCCAATCTGCTACCAGAGCCTTTCAAAGCCAGATCACAAAGACAAAGGAGACTGGGAAATGTAGTTTGTAGGCACTAGCCCCTCGCACCCCCATCCCCCATGGCAATCTAGGGCAGATTATGGGAAGGACGGGGATGTGAGAGCAATCAAGCAAATGACTGGCACACTGGGTAGCCAAAAGTTGATTTAATTAGAACAATAAGATATCAGACCTGGAAGGATCTTGAAGATTACCTTATCTACCCTCTCATTTCTATAGATCAGGAAATAGGCCCAGAAAGAGATCATGTGCCAGACAGCAGCAGAGTTGAGACTAGAACCCAGATTCTCTATATCAAGGAGCATTGTTATTTTGTATGTTAGGAGTCTTTGAATTTGAGCAAAGCTGCTCCCTTGAATGAGGACCCAAAGTGCTGCCTCTTCAGCTCTTCCAGCACCATTGCTGCCACTGAGAACTTCGTAGGAGACAGAGGGCCCTGGCCTCCTTTTTCTTGCTGGTACAATTAGAGGACTGGGCAGTACAGAATGCTTTCCTGGATTCAAGTCAGATGAAATGGCTGAGAGGGGTCCAGCCATTCCTCCAGGGAGGTGGGAAGCTGCTATAGATTCCCTGGGTTTTCGGGTCTCATTAAGCTCTCTGTCCCTTGGCCTTGAGCAGGGGCCCCAGGTTGCATGACTTGGCTGCCAGTGTTCAACTATGGGTGATGGGGTTGGTGATAAACAGTGTTTTAGACCTTTGGCTCTTCCCCTAGGACCTCTGATGAATGGCCTAGCTCTGCAGTCTTAGTTCCAGGAAGGCATAGGGCCCCTACTTTAAGGTAGCTGGTATGAGCTAGTGATGTTCCCTGCCTTCTTGAACTGTTTGTTCTTATAATTGCCTTATTCACTCTGGTTTCTCTTGGCACTTGACTCAGGCATCTGGAGAACATATCCTCTACTTCAAGCAGAATAAGCTGCCCTATTTGCCTGGATGGTTTGTTGGATTTGACCCCATCTGCCTCTGTAGTTGTTGCATTCCAGATGAATGTACTACACATGGGAATGGGCTTTTAAAGTGTGAAAGCAGCAGTTCCCCTTGTTTCTACCTAGAAAGCAATACTTGGCGTCCTGGGAGAGGAGAGGCATCTATCAAAGGCCTAGCCACTAGAGAAGTGTTCAGCAGCTAATGACTTTGTTTTCTGTTCAAGATCCCTGCCAGCCCACTGGCCTCATCCAGTCAAGGCTGACACTCCCAGCCTGACTGTGGGGACTTGATTGAGAGCCTTCCACCTCTGTAGATTTTGAACTTATGCCTGTTTCTATTAGATACTGGACCCAGAAGAGAATTGCCAGGATGCATTCAACCTGTTTTAATATGGAAATTCAAATACAACTGTTTTGTTTTTCTTCCTTTTCTTGACTGCATAGGAAGGATGGAATACATTTCCCTTCTTCTCTTGGGAGTGTTTAGATGAAGATTAGGCTCTTCTTGACCATGAATGAAGGACAATTGTGGTATTCAGTGATTCTGAGTTCATAAATTATCTTGGCCAACTGGGGAAGCACAAGAGGAGAAAGAGAAAAAATTCTTAAGTATATGGGGAAGGGAATAATTGGTTGGCACAAGATTTCTGGCTAGGAGTGTGTGGTCTAGTTACTAGAAAAAGAACCTAATTCACCTACCTCCCACCACTGATGAATTTGTGTCTAACTCTCTGACCCTGTTCCATGCCACAAAGGCTTTCATTCTCTCTGATGCCCTGAATCTCCAATCCCAGCCCCAGATCCTGGAAACTCAGCTTAGGACTGAATTAGAATTCTTTGCTTGTCAGGGTAAGGGTTTGGACATAGATTCTTCCTTCCTCTGCTGATCCTACTCTCAAACTGAGGCAGTGGCTGCTAGCTATTCAACAAACCCAGTTCCCTCTTTACTGCAATTAGACTGTATTTTCCAACCAATCTCTCTTGCGATTGAATTCTGATAAATGGAAATACTTTGAGACTTGGCCTAAAAACACATCCCTTGTGATTCTCTCTTCTCTTATCTGGCACCTGGATGTCAATACCCAGGATGACTTTGGAAACCATGTGCTGAAGATGGCAGAGCTTTTCTCAGCCAGTTTCCTGAGTGGTTCCTTGATGCCCACAATTGGACTTTATGTGATGAGAAGTACATTCTGATTAATATACAGGCTAGGCAATGGAGATATAGTGGTTTATCTGTTTCAACACTTGGTTTTACCATGCCTAATAATAAAATCCTTTATGATATGTCTCCTGGAGCTCTCATTCTTTGGTAAAACAGTTCTAATTCTTCATGGCCTCATGGACATTCCCTCCACCGATTGGCCTCAGTGGAATCCTGCCTGTCCCTGTTTCCCAAAAGCTTCCTACACCATCCTCTGCAGGCCTAGAGGGTGGCTTCTCATGGATGGCCAGTGCCTCCTCTAGTCTGTGTTCTCCTCCTTCATGTCAATGTCAAGTGAGCATTGTATTGTGTTTTTTCCTTCTGTATTATGCTAAGTGAAATAGGTCAGACAGAGAAGGACAGATAGCATATGATTTCACTTATATACGGAATCTAAAAAAATAAAGCAAACAAAATAGAAATAAACCCATAAACACAGAGAACAGACTGGTGATTGCCACAGGGTAGGGGAGTGAGGGGAGGTGAAATAAGTGAAAGGAAAAAATTAGTGAGAATGTTTGATATCGTGATCTGGGTGATGGTTACATAAGTATACACATGTCAAAACTCATCAAACTGTGGACTAAGATTTGTATGTTTTATTGTATGTACCTCAAATTAAAAAGTAAAAATAAAAAAATAAAAAATAAACAAAAACCAAAAATCTTTTTTTTCCATAGAAATGTGTACCAGTCATGTTACCCTTTCCTCCCTCACCACCATTCTCACCTGTCTTATCTGCCATTGCCCCTCTAGATTTCCAGCTGGCTCATACCTTCCCTTACCCCAGGTTGGTGCCACTCCAGATACGTGTTTTCCACTAGCAGCTGGCCCTTCAGCATGCCTTGACCCACATGTACTCAGCCACTTTATTTCCTGATCCCCACAGTGGCTTATTCAAATCATTGTCCTTCCTCAAGACCTCTTTCCCCACTGATGGCCTTCCCTCGTATTTCACCAAGGAAGACAAAGCACTCTGGCATCAAGCCCTTCAACTTCTTGTCCTGCTCTGCACCACCCCTTTACTATTGGTCTCAGAGTCATGTTGATACTGCCATGACCCCTATGTCCACTTGTGCTCTTGACCCATCTCTAAGACCAGATAGCAGGTCTTCTGCATCTCTCTCTCTCTTAGAGTTTCAGCCTCTCTCCACTGGCTTATTCCAAAGCAAATTATAAATATACTCAAGCATCTTTCTTTAAATAACAATAACAACAATGAAATTCCTAGAAAGAATCATCTAAATTCACTTTGTCATTTCCATTCATTTATTCATCCACCATAATCTGGATTTTGCTTCCATCTCCTGGCAAAGAAGACCATCACCTTCCTTGTCACCAAATCCAAAGACCTCCTTTTAGTTCTCATCTGCCATGCCTTCTCTTCAGCATTTGACATCACAGACATTGCCCTCTTAAGGACAGTCACTCCTGTCCTGTTCCTGGCCTCCTTGGTGGGTCTTTGGTCCTCTGTCCCTGTCTTAAGCCTTAGTGTGAATGAAGGCTCTATCCCTGGCCCCCTTCCTTGCCCTTCCTTTCTCTCCCCTTTCCTCACTGCCAGTCCCCTTGCCTCCTCACTCACTCTGCACAATCCACTCCCAGGGGTTCTAGGTCAGTTTTTATACTGATGACTTACAAATTGGGTCAGTAGTTCATCAGTCTTGAACTCCAGATCACAATATTCCTTTCTGCTGGAGCTTACCATGTGGTGGAAGTGCCATGAGCATTTCAAGCTCAATGCAAGTGAAAGCTCAATGCATATGAAACTGAGCTAAATATCTACATGCACCTCAAACCTGCTCCTTTATATTATCAGTGATGCCATATAGAATTCCCAAGCCAGAAATTTGGAGTCACCCTTGAAAGCTCCTCTTTATAGATCCACTATATACAATCAGTGACAAAGTCCTGCATCTCTTGTTGGTAACATTTCCCACATTTCCTATCATCATGGTTCTGACCAGTGCTGGCCCTTACTATCTCTAGTTTGGAGCCCAGCAGGATTCTCCTAACCAGTGCTCCACCTTCAGTCTTGTTGACCAGTTAATGCCACCAGAGCCATCTTTCTAAAAAACAAAACTATATGTCATTCCCTACCCCAAACCCTTCAAGGGCTCCCAGTTGCCTAGAAGACAAAGTTCAAGCTCCAAAGCAGGGTTTATGAAGCCTTCCATGGCCTGTTCCCGCTCCTCTCCCTTCTTTCCCTAAGCTCCTGCCCCACCCAGCACTTTGCCCTTCTCCGAGGTCACTGTGCTCTTTCACCCCCTGGGCCTTAGCTCTTACCATCCCTCTGCCTGGAGTCCTTCCCCCTTCCTTGCTTACCTGCTGAACACCGCCTAACTTTTAAGACTTGTTTCAAACACAGCTTCCTCTAGAAAGTCTTTTTATCAGTTTCATAGAGTTAAATTGGTCCTTTCTCTCTTTGTGTCTACACTGCACCCATAGCAGGAGCTGGGGGTGGAGTGGGAGGAGCTGGTGGGATGCTCTGTTCCTGGCCAGCAACTGTGCAACTCAAGGCCAGGGGCACTGCCTTTCATTGCTGTGAGCTTGATGCCTCAGCTGGTGCCAGTCTCTTCTGTTGGCACTGAATGAGAAGGTGGGATTGTGTGTGGCCCTGGTCGGATTTTGATTTCCTACTACAGAAGGGTCTTGGGCTGAAATTGGGGCTGTGAAACTTTATCTACTCAGAGACTTTATTTACCCTCACCCTCACTTCGCCAGTCACTCCCTGGAGACCCCTCCCTGCTCTGCAGAGGCTCCTGGGCGGTCAGCGTGGGCTCTCCTGAAGGTGTATTGACTGTTACTGTGATGACTCTTCTTCCAGCTGCAGCTGAAGGAAAACAGCTGCAAGAGAAGGGCGACCTGAGAGGTAGGACTGGGCAGAGATGGCTGGAGCGCAACAGGCGCTCTGAACACATGCTTGGAGGTCTCAGTCATTCGGTACCTGGAACACATCCTTGTACAGATTGTCCACTCATACATAGAAAAAAAGGCCTGGTTAGGTTCTCCCTCACTTCATCTGTGTCTATAGCAGGTGCCCAGTCCCACTCTAAAAAGTCGTACCTCAGCTTGGGACTGGGCCCTTAACTCTGGGGGTCGGGGTGGCAGGACAGGGCCTGGGGCTGAGGCTGAGGGTGTCTTTACCTGAGGACTTGGCATAGACTGTGTGCTGGTCACTGCTCTGGATGATGCAGGACATGTGAATCTTCTGGTGCTCAATCTTTTCCACGTCCACATTCAGAATAGCCAGAGAGCCCACGGGGATCAAGCTGGGAGAGCAAGTGGCTTAGCCCACCCCTTATGTGAACTTCTGCCCCCAAAGCCCTTCACTCCACTTCCCATTCTTCTCTTCATCCCACCCTGTCTCAAGGAATTAACTCTGGCCTCAGAGCCCATTTGCTGGCTCCCAGAGTTGGACAGCAGAGGTTGTGTTCTCAACAAGGACTGGAGGAACTGCTTGGCTGTAGACTGGGAAAAGAGGTGGCAGGCAGGTCTCCTGTACCCCAGCTGCTGAGGATAGCAACTCCCTCCATGATGAAAATGACTGTGATTTTGGCCAACATCCCAAGGATCTGTACTTACTTTTTGAATCTGATGTTAAGGCTTATTGTGAACAGTCCCTCTCCAGCCAGGTACGCAGTTTTAGAAAAGGTCTCATCCATCATGGCTGCCAGGGACCCTCCGTGGGCAAATCTGGAGTCAGGGCAGAAAGCAAGGCCAGGACTGCAGCCTGGGCAGACTGTCCACTGGGCCTTCCCCCAGCCCGCAGGCAAAACCACCACAGCCTCTACTTTTCTCCAGGAAAAGAAAGGAAACAGAGCTGAATCCTGTCTGCTCAAACCCTTCAAAATCAACTGAACTTTTCTCCCACGCTGTTTCAGTATGTGTTAGCAACCATTGATAGAATTATTTTACCAGGAAAACATTTTTTCTGATAGAGCTAATAGAAAAGCGTTTTTTTGATTCATCACCTAATTGCTGGCAGCAATTGCCATGATTTGGAAAGGTGCACTTATATAGAGAAAGGAAAAGCCCTTAAACTTTTTGACTGAGTCTCTAAGGCATGGCCTTGGGTCAGCTCTAACCTTACCAGTCACTATGGCCAGTGCTAAGGCCACATTTTCAAGGCAGGTGAAGTGAAACATAACTCATGACCTATAAAGTGCCAACAAGATGGACTCCTAAGCAGTGCTGCCTTCAGAAAGCTAAGAACCAACTTCAGCAGAATACCTGCAAAAACTTGTTTTATTTTAAGTGAGTAAAATTCTCATCCTCACTTGTGTAAGCTGACTTTTGTGCCAAAGCTACTTCATTGTTAGATAAGTTGAAGAAAATAGAAGGGCATCTGCAACATCTCTGACACCAAATGCATGGTGTATTTCTTCCTTATATTCATGTGTAACGGTTTACACACAGCAGTAATAGTAGTGTAACTTCATTCAGGTACCTGGACCTGATTCCAATGTGTGTATGGGGGAGGGGATCTTCCCACACATACTTAGACCAAGCAGTTCTCAAACACCAGCAGGGTGTCCAAGAATTCAACTCAATTCTGATGCTCTCTGCCCACAGACAGTACCAGATTCCCAGGTTAAGGGCTCCATCCTACAAGACTAGCCCCTACCCCCTCCAAACACACTCCAGATGCCTGTTGCAAGCCCCAGTAGCTACAGACTGGAGGTTCCCATGACCTCCCCCTTAGGTTTGGTTAATTTGCTAGAGCGGCTCACAGAACTCAGGAAAACACGTTTATCAGTTTAATAAAGGATACAAGTTAATAGCCAGATGAAGAGAGACATAGGGCAAGTTCCCAAAGGAGCGTCTATTCTCGTGGAGCTTGGGGCCTGGCTAGGTGGCACATGGAGGTGTTCTGGTTCCCCAAGTGTAAAAGCTTTCTCCGACCAAGAACCAGGTTCCAAACCAGCAGAGCAGGAAAAGCAGAGAGCAGAGCAGAGCAAAGAGCTCTTCTTGCAGGTTTTGTGAGGGCTTCATTGCATAGTCATGATTGACTAAACTATTGGCCATTGGCTAATCCAACCTCCAGGCCCTGGCCCTCGGTGGGGGGTCCAAAAGTCCCTCATTAACATGACAAAACATCTGCTTCACCTTTAAGACTGCGGGTTTTCAGAAACTGTGGATGAGGACAAATGTACCTTCCAACTCATTATATTACACCACCCAATTTTGGAATGCAGGTAACACAAAACAGATTCAAGTTTCTTAATCTGCTTCTCCTGATCTGATGCTCCAGGAACCAGGTCAGCTGTCCCTCTGTGTTATAGTGGGTTACCCTCCTGCTGCTGCCACCAATGGTCTTTCTTCCTGGGCCCTAGCTTCCCTTTTCCTTTGTGGAAAGAGCTGGAGGCCATGGAACCACACCTACCTGGTTTGACAATTTGCTCCACCACACGCTACCACATGTTTGATCTTGAGCAAATTGCTAAACCTCTCTGAGTCCCAGTTCTTCTACTATGAATTGTAAATAAAAATAATTTCTAAACCATCAAATTAAATGAGTTAATGTTTACAAAAGCTCACATACATTTCCAGTCACTTCCTTCCACATATTGCCTGAAAGAGGGGAAAAGGAGTTGGTGCTAAAGAACCCTAAATCTGCTCTTTCCCCCTTACCCTCACTGGCCAGGCATTGACAAATGCCTAGATTCTGCAGGGTAGCCTTTGGCCACTAGTAACCCACCCCTCCTTAGTGGAAGGGGCTGAGTGGGTACTTGTCAAAGAATAGAAAAAAATATATATATATATATATTGGTTTTTTACCTTAATTCCTGGCACAGAGTTCCTAAAACCCTTGTAATTTCCTGGGTGATAGGAATGTCTTTTGTTCTAATGAGGCAAGTCTGGGTGGGCTCCTGGATGAGGGCTGGTCACCAGAAAGACCGATCCGTGATTAGAAGATAGGGATTTTTAGTCTCATCCCCCATACTTTAGGAAGGGGAGAGGGGCTGCAGATTGAGTAAATGATCCATCATGCCTACATGAGGAAACCTCCATAAAAATACCAATAGTATGGGTTCAGATGGTTTCCAGGCTGGTGATCATCCACATTGGGAGGGTGACACAATCTAACCCCACAGGGACAGAGAAGCTCCTGGGCTCAGGACCCTCCCGACCTCATCTTTTGTATCTCTTCATCTGGCTGTTCTTCTGTGTCCTTTATATATCCTTACTAAACTAGTAAACATAAGCGTTTCCCTCAGTTCTGCAAGCCACTTTAGCAAATTAATGGAACCTTAGGAGGGGGTCATGGGAACCTCCAATTTGTATCCAAAATGGACAGAAGTTGTGGGTGACCTGGGGTACCTGTGACTGGAGTCTGAAGTGGGATGACAGCAGTCCTGTGGGACAGCCCTTAGCCTGTGGGATTTGACACTTCCTCCAGGTAGGTGATGTTAGAATTGAGTTAAGTTGTAGGACACCCAGCTGGTGTCATGGAGAATCGCTTGGTGGGGAATACTTCCACACACTGGATGACCAGAATTGTCATAAGTAGTAAAGGAGACACACTACTAGTAAAGGAGAGAAAGACATGACAGAGAAGAACTAGGTTTTTCCATGCAGGGGAAAGACTGAACTGGGCCTATCTAATTCAGTACTAATCTCTTCTCTGCACCCCTCAGTCCACTGGCCTCCGTGCTGAATGGTCCTCCCTTGTCTCTCCTGCCCTGTCTCTATGAACCATAAATTAAAGTCAGCCACATTTCATTCCCATTCCTGCCTCCTGGGGTTTTCCTCTTCAGAAGGAAGGGATTCCTTGGCCTGCACAGGGCTCTAACCTAGTGTCCCAGTGTCTCCATGTGTGAGTATGGGGATCAGTGTCCTCATGGAAGGCACCCATGGAATGGCCAAGGCAAGCAAGGGCTGCAGTCTGAGTCCGTGACCTGGGGAGGTGCTGACGTCTGGTGACCTCTTTGAATTCTGTTTTACTGGCCCTGAGTTTCTCCTGGGCCTTGGGACCTGAAACCTATTTCTGTCCCCTTTTTCCTCTCTCTCTTTCAGGGACTCTGGTGCCACGCACAGACCTTAGTGGCTGTCTAAAGCAGGAACAGAGATGAAAGAGAAGGCAGACAACCATGGACTTGGTGGCCCAGGGACCTTAGGCAAGATGCTAAGGACCAGCCTAACTTCCTTGAGTTCCTTCCTGGGTCTTTACCAGGTTTGGAGGCAGTGGAGCACAGTAGACAGAGCAATGGACTTGGAGGCCCAACTTCTAGGTTAGAGTTCTTGATCTGGTCATGAGTGCCTGTGTCACCCAGGCAAGTCACTGTGCCTCTGTGTGCCTCGGTTTGCCTGTGCATAAAGCATGAAGTTTGGATAGTGGTATCTGATAGCTATATTGTGCATTATGTTTTATATTCAGTACACAGGCCCCAAATATCATCTCTCTCAGTGGCTCTGGCAGGTAGATATTATTATCCAGTTATTATTATATATATTATTAATTAATTAATTAATAAAAAATAATAATGTTATTCCCAGTTCTCAGGGAAGGAAACTGAAAGCTAGAGGTTAAATTGCTAGCATGGGTCCCAAGGCTAGTAGCAGCAAAGTGAACTGGAAGCCTACTTCCTAATTCTAGATCTTATCCTTTTTCAAATTCACCACATACTTCTCAAAGTGGTGATCAAGGCCTCTTCTTATCGGAAAATTCCCAGACCTCCATGAGGAGGCTCCCCCTAATCTGCACAATGGGAGCCAGATCAGATGACGCAGGATGGCATCGCGGCATGATACCGTTGAGACTGAAGCCCAGTGCTCTGCACGCCCGACCGGGCTCCTTCAGGGGAGTCTGAGCCCCAGGGCCTGGTGCGTGCTGAACCAAGCCCAGGACGCAGCCCATGATAGCCCATTTGGCTCTGCCTGGGGTCTTACCCTGGAGCCCCCTCCAGGTAGGGACCTGGTTGGAAAAGACAGATGGACTTCTTCTTGGATGGATGGAAAAAGATGACGTACTCGTAGCCTTGTCCTTCCACTTGGATGCACCTAGTGAAGATGCGCCAGTCGCTTATGTCTGGGGAGAGAGGGGTAGTGTTGTAGCTGTAGAAGGGAGTCTGTGAGGGTGCGGGGGCCAGTCAGGATGCAGGGCCTGTCATTCAGCACCAGGGGTTGAGCCCTGCCTCAGGCTCTGCCCTTGGGGAGCCTTCAGCGTGAAGGCTCAGCCCTTGTCTCAGGGAGTCCTCAGCCTAGAGGGAGAAACACTCAGCAAATTCACTGGCTGAGGGTGCGGACAGGATCAGGGTCAGGGCAAGACTTTAGCAGATCTTAAACATGGAAAATTAAAAATATAACTCATGTAATTAAAAGTAACAACAATACTAAACAGTAAAATAAGTGCAGAAAAGGCCACTAAAGTTCTGATTTTTCCCAAGACAACTATAACAACTATACCCTTTTTGGATAAATACCAAATTCTTGTAAACAATTATTTTGGTGTCCCTACTTTGTGTCATAAACCTTTGTGTCTTCCTACTCTACGACACATTCATCACTGGCCAGGAAAACCACAAAAATGAATGAGAAAGACTGTGCGCACACACGTGCACGCACACACACACACACACACACACACCACACACCACACAAAAACACAGAAAGCTGAAGGTGGAAAGCCCTATTAATCTGACCTGGTAGCAGTTTGGGGAGAGCCACTCTGGGCCTGTGGGCAGAGGATGCGTTCTCAAAGGCCTTCATGGGATAGGGGAGGAGAATCTGGAACAGGCTTGACAGTAAGGGAAGAACAACCCGTGAGAAGGCAGAAGGGCCGGGAGCTGAGCTGCAGTTCTCCGGTGGGGACACTCTTGGCTGGGAGTCAGAGGCGGGCCACTAGGGGATACTCTCTTCAGGTGGGAGGAGAGGAGCCAGAGACCCAAGAGAAAACCCTTCTCATCCACCTGCCTGGGACAGCAGCAGGAGGGGTGCAGTGAGTCATTAGAAAGACCTGGCTGGGGAGCTTGTGAATTTCCTTCCTGAGAGCCCTGAACACAGGGAAAGGGGCTGGCTGACCTGACCCATGGGGGCAGAGGCACATGTGTACTGATGGGCCCTCTCAGGCCAAGCCTTACCCGAGGTAACTGCTAGCCCAAATGGGAGCTTGAGCCCTTGGATATGCTCTCTGTTGGACTTGAAGGAGGGCAGTTTGATCCAGCCATTGGTCTTGGTCTTCTCCAGAAATTCCTGGTACAGGCTTAGCATGTCTGGACACCAGCTGGCATTAGGAAGGGCTAAATCCTTCAACTCTTTCTTCTCCAGACAGAATCTTGAGATCTGGGCAGTAAAAATCAGGGAGACTAGATAGCTTCTTGATGGGTAGGGGTTGCTGCTTGCGCTGTGGGGCCTCTAGGTAAGGTTCTTGGGCTCTTCAGTCCCTCCTATCAGTGTTGATTTGGCCCATCTACCTTACCAAGTATTTGGGGACTTCTGTGGGTGACTAGGCAGGGGGGTGCTAAAGTCCCAAGGAAGGAAAAGAAGGATTTGGGGCTGCAGTTAGAAGCATGCTGCTTTGTGGTGTTGAATTACAATTGTGTCCTGTTTTAAAATCTGTGAGCTGTTCTTTGAGGCTGAGAGCTGCTAGTATTAGCCCCACTGAATAAATGGGAAACAGGAAATATGGCTAAGCCTGCCAAGCGTGTGAGGATGACAGCTGATGGTCAGACTAGAGCCCTTTCTGAGATGCTGTTTACCCTGTGGTTGCACCACAGTGGGTGAGGACCATTGTTACTGCCCTCTCACCTCTGGGGCTACTCCAGCTCTGTCCACAGCTGTGGGTCTGCCTGGGCAGTGTGGTTCCTTTGAAACATGTGTTGGTCACCCACAGAGGTGGGGTACCATCTGTGGGATGAGGGAAAGTCCTCTATGGCATCAAATGCTCACGTACCAATCACAGTTGTGGGCAATAAGCCAGCTGCTTGCTAAGATCACACACAGGGTCCTCCACCTATCAATGCCCAAACTCAGCTGCAACTGCCTGAGTCCCATAATAGCACAGTGATTCATTGGTGACCACACTATTTCAGACTAGGACCAAAGTGTCCTGGTGGACTTAGTGTTGGATGTGGGCTACTTGGTATCCCAAGAATACCTCATTGCCAAATCAAATAGCTCCTGGACACACTGCCCACCTGCTCTAGTCATGATCTGGGAAGAAGAGAATTGGGGTGCTCCTTATGGTCTAGGTCAGGAGAAGGGCTGCCTGTCTGGCTGAGCTGGTACCTCACTCACCAGGGAGTCCGTGGACGATCCAAATGCTGAGGCAGGGCTGAGTCTGGGCAAAATGCAGGGAGCACCAGGAAAGGCTCTATGGTGGCCAAGTCTTGCTGCTGCCTGGAAGCCTCTCCTTATCATGGCTGAGGCTGGGATGGGAGTTGGCAGGGCTGCTAGCTGACTTCTGAGGAAGCAGAAAAGAGAATGAGAGCTTTTTAGCTGCACCTTGGGTCTATAGGTGCAGCCAACGCTCAGAGAAACCTCTCTCCTCTCTGTCCCAGGGTTTTCAGCCCCAAGCTTCCTCTGTTAATGACTAGGCAAGGCTGGGCTGGTTTGACACAACAACCCAAAGGTGCTTGGGGCCTTTAGCTAATGCTGGGCCCCACCCAGCATTTAGGGAGGGACAGACGCTGCCTGGGGATGAATTCATAACAGCAATGGCCTGAGTCCAAAAAGAAAAATTTGTTAACGAAGCAAAAATGGTGCATGAAGAGGTAGTTACATGGGTACATAGAGTACATGGAACTGCCCTGGAACTTACAGGGGAGAACCCAAGAAAATTCCCTGAAAGGTAAGAGAGGTCTGCTTTTTGAAGGGAGGGGTTGGTGGAGTGTCTGTTTATTGGTGGAGCAGTTGTGGCATGTGCTCTGCAGCACAACTCTGCAAGCTCTGATAAAATGCTGGGACTCAGAAAATCAGCTGGAACTCCAGGGAGAGGAAATCTGGGGGCAAAATGCCTCTAAAATCAATATCAGTCAAAGGGAGAAATAAAGTTTAAAACTTGTTTATTGCTTACAAACTGTACTCCAAGGCCATCTCTTTCCTGCTCTGACAGAAACCAGCAAGACCTTTCCCTCACCTCTCAGGTTCAGATAAGCCCTCAGTCACCCAGGTAATTGCCCGCTGATATGGAGACGAACTTCTCTCCACCCTGAGGAATGCCTGTTGATATGCAGATACACTAACGCTAGGCAAAATATTCTGGAAATACTACAATTTTACCCACACCAGCCCACAGCCCTTGGTCACCCATTTCTTTTATTCCAGACAAAGGGTAGCACAGAGGAGCCTCTGCCTGCTCATCCCCAGCAGAGAAAGGGGTAGGGAGGTGAAGACAGAAAATCAGAGGAGGCAGCTTAGCAAGGTACTTCCTTTTGGGGGAGCACAGGATGAGCAGGCAGTGTGAGCTTTGTCTCTGGTGAAGCTCCATGAGATGCATCTTTGACTGGTGGAGCCTCTGTCTGCAAGGTTGTGGCTTTTTTTCTACTGGATTAAAGCTGCCAATTTGCAACTGAAAGTCCCAGTTTTTTTTAAAATTTTTTAATTTTGGTATCATTAATCTACAATTACATGAAGGACATTATGTTTACTAGGCTCCCCAATTCACCAAGTCCCCCCCACATCCCCGTTCACAGTCACTGTCCATCAACATAGTAAGATGCTGTAAAATCACTACTTGTCACCAAGTTCACAGTCACTGTCCTTGAACATAGTAAGATGCTGTAAAATCACTTGAAAGTCCCAGTTTTTAATGGACTAGAATAAAGCCTTGTTAGGGTCTAGGACTCCGGGGTTTCCCAGAGAACAAGACACACGGACACGGAGATGAAAATCCAAGCAAAGTCTTCATTCAGCCAGCAAGCTGGGGTCTACAGCACCTCCCCTGACACGCAGGCCGAGTCTGAGCTGCCGACCCGGAAGCAACTTTGGGTTTTGATTATATAGGATCTTCACAGCAGTTACATCAAAGCCCGCGCAGTTCTACAACTAATAGGTTTAAAACACACTCTATATTGTAACCAATGGGAAACATTGTAACCTTTTTAGGGAACGCGCCAGTTGCCTGCCCGCTTCAATTGTTATCTCTTGCTTACCCAAGCATGTCTATGTGATTTATCACGGATTACATCCCCAGGCGTTCCCTGGCTGTTGCCCACTTCTAGTTATCTAACTTAGGGTAGGCGCATTTCTCAGAAGCCTCAGGTAATTTACACAAGAAAAGACTGGGTGGCTCTCGCTCTAGGCAGTCAGGTTAAGTGTCATTAGTTCTTTTTCCTGACTTGATGCTCTCTGCACTCCGTTACATTTCCCCGCATTTCTTGATCAGACTAAGGAATCTTCCACAGCGGTGTCTAGGGCCTGATATTTTTGGCGAAGGACCAGGAGTTGGACGGTGTCAAACCTCTCCTGCACAAACTTAAGCAGCCTGTTTATTATAGACGGGCCGATGGTAAGCAAAAACAGCAGGATGACCAGTGGCCCTGCAACGGCCGAGAGGAGGGTAGCAAACCATGGCTTGTGCTTGAACCAAGACTCAAACCAGCCTTCGCTGCGGCTGCTTTCATATTCTTTACGCCGCCTGTCAAGATCTTTTTTTAGTTTGGCTAAGGAATCTCTGACTGCACCTGTCTTATCTACATAGAAACAGCATTCTTCTTTTAGGGCTGCGCATAGCCCACCTTCTTTCAAGAACAAGAGGTCCAGGCCTCTTCGGTTCTGTAGGACCACCTCTGACAAGGAGGTGAGGGATTGCTCCAGGTCTGATATTGACTGTCGGAGCTGTTCTAGGTCCCTGTCGACTGCCAGCCTCAGGGCTGTGAGCCCTTTTGCCCACATCACAAGGGCTGCGACCCCAGTGCCTGCCCCTGCTATCCCTAGAGAGAAGAGGGTCCCAATGGTCAGGGCGGTAACAACCTCCCTCTTGCTCTGGTGGGGGCTCAGCCTTTCTTCCCAATAAGAAAGGAGAGATTTATGAGAATGATACATTAGGCGAGGTAGAATGGCCACCAGCACACAAAACTCACCATTAGCATTGAACACAGAGGTGGATAGGGCCGGCGTGAGGCCTGTCTTTGAGCAGAGCCACCAGCCCGAGGAGGGTATAATCCACTTTCCCTGCTCCCACGTAGTGTTATTATAGGAGGAGCATAACTGGCTCTGGGTCGTTGGGACTGTGCCTACACACGTACCAATGACTGAGACTTGAGTGATTGTAAGTCCCCACGGTCTCCCATCCCAGTAAGTGGGATGGGAGTTGTTGATAGTGTAGGAGCCACTTATCCCGATTGCCTCATAGAAGGGGGGTGAACCTGGGTAGCATAGCCAACAGGGATCGGTGAGGGAGGAAGTGGTGTGGTTAAGAGTCTCTACTACTGCCTGCACTATTTCCCACATGGGATTATCTAACCCGGAGGGAGTGTGCTGGGCCCATAACCTAGAGGTCGATGGACCCGGTCCTCTCATGGGCTCTGGAGCAAGCGTTCTGGTCGGCATTTTCTCATCCTTTTTGCTCAGGCCCTTGTCCTGAATTGAAGGTTTCTGGGGATTTATAACCGGGTTGGGACCTACGGCGGCCATGGGAGTTGACACGGTTAATTTAATGATGAGGGTCGAGCCGGCATGCCCCCCATATTTATAATACACCATTCCCCACACTAGTCCGTTTATCCAGTGCGATACCTCAGTGTTTTTGCCCATCTCGGTGAATTGAACTCTTACCCAATCCTGGTCTGTTTTGTCACAAGCCTTGGTTTTGTAAAGGGTCATAGGCTGGTGACAAGGGATGCCCTCGTTGACATAAGTAAATTTGACAGAATCGATTTTTGTAACTGTCCATCTCCAATCCCTATCGTTCGAGGTTACACAGTCCCAGCTGGCACAAAAGAAGTCATGCCCCCCCCCCCAACAGTGCCTTCCTTTACCTGTTCCTGGGCAAGCATAAAACCCATTGGAGCGAGCCAAATTTTGAGGGATGGATTGGTAAACGGGTTGATCTGCCGAAAGCAGAAATACAGGTCAGGCCACCAGGTTCCGATTGGCACACTGTTTTGTGTGGAGTTGATGACTTCCCCATTGTCGCTATCAATCAGCATCCAGGTCAGGTTCCTTGGTTGATGGGGGTTGGTGCCTCTGATCCCCACAGATGTGGCTCCTGTGAAGATCCATACTAAAGAGCTTATTAGCAGGATCTCTTTCATCTTAGGCTTAAGTGTAGTTTTAGGGGATTGGCAGGATGCTGCTGCACCTTCCACTCTTCTTTTCGGTTCCTTGGATCGTTATGAGGTAGGATCCGAATGTGGGTGTGGTGCACCCATGGAGCGATACCATCAACTTTGAGAGCAGTGGGGGTGGTAAATAATACAATGTAAGGTCCTTTCCACCTGGGCTCGAGAGTCCTCACTTGGTGTCTTTTGACCCATACCATATCCCCTGGGACTATGCCATGTTCCGGGCTCGGAATTTTCCTGCCCTCATAATATGCTCTGATCAGGGGCCAGATTTCCTGCTGCACTTTAGCAAGAGCTTGCAACACATTCAGATAGTCAGGGGATGGGTCCTCTGCACCGGGAAGCTGTACTCGCTGGGTTATGGGTGGAGGGGCTCCGTACATTATCTCAAATGGAGTTAAACTATGTACATAGGGGGAGTTCTGAGTGTGGAAGATGGCTAAGGGAATGAAGGTCACCCAGTCCCCGCCAGTCTCCAATACCAATTTAGAAAGTGTCTCCTTCAGGGTCCTATTCATTCTTTCTACCTGCCCAGAGCTTTGTGGGTTATAAGCACAATGTAACTTCCAATCTACTCCAAAAAAGCTAGGGCTAGTCCTTGCAGGATTTTGCTAACGAAAGCCGGGCCATTATCGGAACCTATTGCTTC
This sequence comes from Manis javanica, assembly GCF_040802235.1. Taxonomy (NCBI): domain Eukaryota; kingdom Metazoa; phylum Chordata; class Mammalia; order Pholidota; family Manidae; genus Manis; species Manis javanica. The sequence continues at coordinate 109,612,507 of NC_133159.1, forward strand.
AGGGACCCCATATCTGGGGATGATTTCCTCAATTAATCTTTTTGCTACTACCTGGCTAGTCTCATGCTTGGTTGGAAAGGCCTCCACCCACCCAGAGAAAGTATCTACCATAACCAGCAAATACTTATATCTATACTTTCCTGGTTTTATTTCGGTGAAGTCTATTTCCCAATTCCTCCCTGGAGCCCTCCCCCTTTCCCGGGTACCTACCGGGTGCAGCCCTCTTGGGGCTGGTCTTAGCATTGCACAGCTACTGCATTCTTTCGTGATCTGACGAGCTGCCTCATTCTGGTGGGGAAACACCAACTGCGCAGACTGGAAAAGGCTGAGCAGCTTTTTCCAGCCTAGATGGGTGGACTTATGCAGATTAGCAAGCATGTACTGCCCCAATGCTTCTGGCAGGATCAACCTACCTTCTTGGTCCCTACTCCAATTTCCCTCTCTAAACACTTTCCCCGAGACTTGTTTCTTAATCCACTCAAGATCCTGGGGGGAATACTCAGGTTTGGGTGGCAAGGTGGGCAGTTCAGGTATGGGTATTTCGAGGGCTGCAAGTACAAGGGAGTCCAAGAGGGCTGCCCTCTTATCTTCCGCATCAGCATGGCTGTTGCCGATGGCCTCAGGTGTCTTCTTTGATTGGTGGCCCGGTACATGTATAACTACTACCACTTTGGGTTTTTCGACAGTCTTTGGACTTCTTGCAGATTCCTCAGTCCCTTCCCTTCCGTGGAACGGAATCCTCTTTCTCGATAGATGGCACCGTGGACATGGACAGTGCCAAAGGCATATCTGCTATCTGTGGAAATGTTGGCCTTCTTGCCTTCTGCTCTTTCCAGGGCCTCAGTGAGAGCAATAAGTTCCGCCTTCTGTGCTGAGGTGCCAGAGGGCAGAGCTGCGCTCCAGACAACTTCCCCGTCGTGGGTTACTACTGCTGCCCCTGCTCTCCTGACCCCCTCCTGCACAAAGCTGCTCCCATCCGTATACCAATTTAGCTCACAGTTTGGTAACGGTGTGTCTTTCAGGTCTGCTCACACCTGGATAATTTCGGAAAGGATGTCTCTACAGTCATGGATGGGGGTCGTCAGATCTGGGTCCGGCAGAAGGGTGGCAGAGAAGGCGATTCGTGGAGAATCTAGTAGGAGCCCTTGGTAGTGGGTGAGTCTTGCATTCATCATCCATTTTCCTGGAGGATGCTTGAGGATCCCCTCAATGGTATGTGAGGCTGTTACTCTCAGGTTCTGGCCAAAAGTCAGCTTGTCAGCCTCCTTTACTAGTAGAGTGATAGCTGCTAGGATATGCAGACAAGGTGGCCACCTGGAGGCCACTGGGTCTAGCCGCTTGGACAAATAGGCCACAGGTCTTTTCCATGGGCCCAGCTGTTGAGCCAGGACTCCTTTAGCCACTCCCTTCTTTTCATCTATAAACAGGATAAAGGGTTTTTCTGGGTCTGGCAGAGATAGGGCGGGGGCCTGGAGGAGAGCTTCTTTTAGTCTGTCAAAAGCCTCTTGTTGTTCCTGAGTCCATTGCCAGCCCAGCCCTTCTTTGGTCGCTTCATATAGCGGTTGGGCTATTTCTGCATACCCTGGAATCTAGAGCCTGCAAAACCCGGCTGAGCCAAGAAATTCTCTCACTCCCCGGGGTGAGGAAGGGACGGGGATAGTCAGGATAGTTTGTTGCATAGCCTGCGTTAGCCACCTGGCCCCATTAGATATTTTGTACCCCAAGAAGACTACTGACCTCTGAGAGATGTGGGCTTTCTTGGTGCTGGCTCGATATCCCAGTTCGCCCAGTTCAGCCAGCAAGTTCCCCGTGGCTTCTTCGCACTCTTTACGGGTTTCTGTGGCCAGCAACAGGTCATCTACATACTGCAGCAGTGTCACACGGGGGTGGCTCCTGCGAAAGGGCTCCAGGTCCTGGCTTAAGGCTTCATTGAATAAGGTGGGAGAGTTCTTGAAGCCCTGTGGTAGTCTAGTCCAAGTAAGCTGCCCTTTTCTTCCCCCCCCCCGGCTCTTGCCACTCAAAGGCAAACAAAGGCTGACTAACTTCAGAGAGTGGGATACTAAAGAAGGCGTCTTTCAGGTCCAGAGTAGTATACCACACATGCGTGGGTGGCAGGTGGCTGAGTAGGGTGTAAGGGTTGGGCACTGTGGGATAGATGTCTTCTACCCTCTCATTGACTTTCCACAAGCCCTGCACTGGTCTGTAATCTCTACTGCCAGGCTTCCTCACTGGAAGCAAGGGCATATTCCATGCAGATTGGCAGGTTTTAAGGATTCCTGTCTCCAAAAGTCTATGGATATGGGGTGCTATCCCTTTCCTAGCCTCTTCCGGCATTGGATATTGCCAGACCTGGATGGGTAGAGCCGCGGCTTTGAGTTGAACAACGACCGGGGATAGGTGTTTAGCGAGACCAATTCCTCCGGTCTCGGCCCATGCGGAAGGGAACCTCTGTAACCAAGAGTCCATTTCTCCCCAGCCCCCCTTTTCTTGATCCGCCTGAAACAGACGATTTCGTCGGCCAGGGACAGAGTTAACACATGCGCCAGTTGTAGGGGCTGCCCTTCTTTGTCCATGATTTTTATCCCTTCGGGTTCAAAATGAATGCATGCCCCAACCTTGGTTAGTAAGTCTCTACCTAACAACTGTGCGGGGCTCTCAGGTATGACCAGAAATGAGTGAGAGACCTGAGGCCTTCCTAGGTCCACTTTTCTGCTAGTGGTCCAGGCACATTTCTTGGACCCTTTCGCTCCCTAGACTATATTTGTGCATCCTCGGTTCAGGGGACCATGGGCCTGGTTAAGAACTGAATATTGTGCCCCAGTATCTACCATGAACCCAATGGGAGTCCCCTCCACACACAGGGTTACTACCCAGAACTCTGGAAGGGGTGCCGAGCCCTGTCCCCATCAATCCTCCTCTCCTAGGTGCAGGGTCTTAACAGGGTTCCCTCTTCCTTGTTCCCTCCTTTGGGGGCACTCCCTCTTCCAATGTCCATATCTCTTACACAGGGCGCATTGATCTTGTCCTAGTCGGGATTGGTGGGGTCCTGTTCCTGAAGTGGCCTAGGGCCTTCCTTCACCCCGGCCAGGAATATCCTGGCCATCTCCTCCCTCTGCTTCTTGTTCTCTCTCTTCTGAAATTCTCTGTCTTCCTTCCTATTTTTCTCCTGCATTACCCATTTCTCTTTCCTCAGCCTTTCTTCTCTATCCTCCGGAGTTTCCCTAGCATTGAAGACCTTCTCCGCCTGCTGCAGCAGTTCTCTAATAGAGATCTCCCCTAGGTCCTCCTGCTTGTGGAGTTTTCTCCGGATATCGGGGGCTGCCTGGTTGATGAATGAGAGGACTACAGCTGATCTATGTTCCTCTGCTTCCGGGTTTATGGGGGTATACTGCCTGTAAGCGTCAAACAGCGTTTCCAGGTACGCGGCTGGGCTTTCCATTTCCCCCTGAACAATAGTTTTTACCTTAGCCAAGTTAGTGGGCCGTCTGGCGGCTGCCTGGAGACCAGTCATCAGAGTCTGGCGGTAGACCCGGAGACGCTCCCTACCTTCTGCAGTCCTGAAGTCCCAATCCGGGTGCGTAAGTGGGAATGCCTCGTCGATGATGGGCTGGAGAGTAGTGGGTCTTCCATTCTCTCCGAGGGCATTTTTCCTGGCCTCATTGAGGATACGCTCTTGCTCTTCTGTCGTGAAGAGAGTGCGGAGCAATTGCTGGCAGTCGTCCCATGTGGGACGATGGGTAAACATAATGGACTCCTATAGACACTTGGGGTCCTCTGAGAAGGGTGGGTTCTGAGTCCTCCAATTATAGAGGTCACTAGATGAAAAGGGCCAGTATTGATATTGTTGAGCGATGCCTGTACCGATGGCACGCACAGGCAGAACCGGCACTGCTCCTTCTGAGGTGGAGGAGGGAGCCTCCCCTTCTTGTTCCCTGGCCCCCCGAGGCCTTAACTGCATTCCTCCTGTTCTACCTGGCTCCCAGCATGGGGCCAGGGCGGGGGAGTGTGGGGAAGCTCTTTCCGGCCTCCTGCCTTCCTCTGTTGAAGAGTCTGGGGAAGCTGCGGCCGCCTGGTTCCCACTGGGTTCCCCAGCCTCGTTTTCTATCCTCCCGGTAGCTTCACCCCTCTCCTCCACATATGGGAGTGGCTGCTCAATCGGCAGAAGCGGGTAGAGAGGAGAACTATTGGGGAGGACAGGCGGCGCACTCGGGCACACAGGATTTCTGGCCCTGCGATCAGAGGGCTTTAATTTTTCCTGAGCAAATAGGACGGAGGCCTTTAGTGGGTCAGTATGAGGTTTCCCCACCAAAAAGGGCCTCAGCCAGGATGGAGGGTTCTCAGCTAGATATTCTCAGACCAAGATATAGGGGAGTTGGTCAGGGTGGCCCTCAGGGTCTGGTCAGTAGATAATGGTTTTGACTTTGCCGATAAGGTCCAGGGAAAGAGACCCCTGAGTCGGCCAGCCTACTCCAAAGGAAGGCAACTCGACTGAGCAAAAGGTGTCGAGCTTACCCTTCTTGATGCCAAGGCTCATATTTAAGGCCTTTTCCTTGACCTCCGGGAAATGGGAAAGGATCAGACTCTTAGGAGTAGCCTGAGTCTGACCCATAGTGAAAAAGAAGAAGAAAAAGAATATGAGGGAGACAAAGGCGAAGGATGAAGATGCCACTTCAAACAAGATGACTGTTGTAAGTGCTTGTGAACGGGTGCCTGTTGTTGCACAGTTTTTCTTCTGTGGGGGATGCAAATTTATCTGGGATTTGCGACTGTGACCCCTTTATCCTGTCACGGGAGTCTTCTAGTGGCGGGCGTCCTAATGGCTCTTAATTGCCTGACCCGTGCCTGTGGGGAATGATGTAGTGGCAGAAAGGAGGAACGGAGAGAGCAGGAGAACCTTAGAACAAGGAAACTTAAAATGAGAAGCGCAAAAAAAAAAAAAAAAAACCGAAACCAAAACACAATAAAACAATCAATGATAACACCAAGCACACACACCACATCTGATCACACTTGTTTGGACCGGTCCTTCTTTCACTCTGGTGCGCACCACCCTCACCACTTTCAGGATCCTCAAAAACTGTCGTGATTCTCCCGAAAGGCGTCCACTCGGACTGCCGCAGGGTGACGAGCTCAATCCTTTCCTCTTCGGGCGCCAGGTTCCTGCCGATCAGACTTGCTTTCCTAAGGCCGAGTCACTCAGACCCTAGGGCCAGGATTAGTCACCTGGACTTCACCCAGGGTCACTAACCCGGGGGCCGGGACTACCAACCCGGACTCTCTCACTCGGGGTCACTAACCCAAGACCATACACGGGATGGCGACTCCCACTTTATAATGGATTTATGCAGACACAAGGGCGTGACCCTCGAATTACACTGCCCCATCCGGACAATTAGACCTTGCCTCCAGCCGTCCTTTGTTCTCAGGGAAGCCGCATGGATCCCGGACGAGCCCCCAAATGTTAGGGTCTAGGACTCCGGGGTTTCCCAGAGAACAAGACACACGGACACGGAGATGAAAATCCAAGCAAAGTCTTTATTCAGCCAGCAAGCTGGGGTCGACAGCACCTCCCCTGACACGCAGGCCGAGTCTGAGCTGCCGACCTGGAAGCAACTTTAGGTATTGATTATATAGGATCTTCACAGCAGTTACATCAAAGCCTGCGCAGTTCTACAACTAATAGGTTTAAAACACACTCTATATTGTAACCAATGGGAAACATTGTAACTTTTTTAGGGAACGCGCCAGTTGCCTGCCCGCTTCAATTGTTATCTCTTGCTTACCCAAGCATGTCTATGTGACTTATCACGGATTACATCCCCAGGTGTTCCCTGGCTGTTGCCCACTTCTAGTTATCTAACTTAGGGTAGGCTCATTTCTCAGAAGCCTCGGGTAATTTACACAAGAAAAGACTGGGTGGCTCTCGCTCTAGGCAGTCAGGTTAAGTGTCATTAATTCTTTTTCCTGACTTGATGCTCTCTGCACTCCGTTATAGCCTGTTCTAAAGATCAAAGTCATGTAAAGGTGGAATCATAATGGTGATGATGACAATGATGATGGTCCCGATGGTGATGGTGATATTTTGATATTTTGACATGTCCTGAAAGATCAGATTGATTTAATATGGAAATTTAAAAATTTTGTCCTACCTTCTGTATTTGGCTATCCTAGAAGACTACAGTATAAATATTTTCCTCAACTCTTGTTGAGATTTAAATTAAAAACTTCCTCAAGGACTAAGAGAACCAGTTTTTTTTAATTGATTCATTCTCTAAGTCTAACAAAAAAATATTTGAATTAGTTGCCAACACTTAAAAACAGGGAGTTTTTAGACAAAGCTGAAGGCCAAGTATCTGCAGGGAAGTGGGAAAATGTGTGAACTGGGCATCTTAATTCCCATGTGGCATCAGCTGGCTGGTGCTGACGCCCAGTGCCCTCTGGCTTGCCCCAGGTCTCCCTCAGGACTGGGCATTCTCTCACTCCCTTTGCCAGCCTTTATGTGTAATTTGGAAGATAGGGCACAAGGAAGAGACAAAAGAGAAAGGAGGAATCTTAGAAATTGTCAGTGGACTGAAGAGGAGTCCAAGGGAAAGGGAGTGGGGCAAAGGAGAGCCTTGGCAGGGGCCCCAAATGCTGGGGGCTGAGCCCAGGAAGGGTGCCCCAGGAAGAGGCTGAGGCTATCCTGCCAAGAAGAGCAAATAGTGGGACCTGGGAAAGGAAATCCTTGTTCCATTGCCTGAGAGTCATTGCGGGCTGGGTCGTCACCCTGCACACCTAGGCTTTCCTTGTAGATTGCACATCCCAAGGGCATCTGCATCTCTTGTTGTCTGACTAGAGGCATCTTCTGTGTAGTCATAAGAAACGTCTCTGCTCCCTGGTTCCTGACACAGAGCTCCTAAATCCTTTGGAATTTCTTGGTGGTAGTGTTGGGGGGTTGAATTCATTCTCTGCTTTCTGTCCCTGCCGCAACAAAGAACTGAAGGGCAGAGACACAGCAGTGAAGCGGAGCTAAAGGTTTATTTGAATGCACTCCAAGGGAGGAGCAGGCCAGACTCAAGGCAGACAAAGGCAGGTTTGCTTGAGTAAAGTGGAGAGGAAGGGGAAGCTCACTGAGGGCAACTTGCAAGCTCAAATCAGAGCTCTTAGTAACCCCTCCCTACTTATCTGAAGTTGGACAGAAACAGTGAAGACTTGTGCTTAAAATGTGGAAAATGGAATGAAATAGCAAACTGACAAAGACACTACTGTAAGAGCACAGAGACGAGGTATAGTAAGTTGAGCAGTAAGAAATCTTATAAAAATACACACTCCAAGAATGGGGAGTGCGAGCAACCTCAGAAAGGAGGTGCACTTAAGGCCTTAGGATTCTGTATTTTAAAGCTTTCAAGAATTGGGTAAAGGTAAAGGATTGGAGGGGTCTAGGCTTGTCATGCAGTCTCATGATGTCTCTTTCTGGTGAAAAACAGTATGTCATTATAGATAATCAGTCCTCGAGATAATTCTGTAGGATAAACTTTGTTTCTCTCCAAGATATTGGCTACCCCAAGCACTGGGAACATCATTAGTTAAGACTGTTTGCCCTGCCTTAAGATACATTGTTGGCTGGTTACCAAAGAATATGCCAGGAATCTAACTTCCAATTTTCTTTTAAGATGGAATCTTAGCCTTAAGATGAGTCCCTCCTGTTCTCATTATGCCATTCATATATCAGCGTTTTTAGGAAAATTAATCATGGTGCTTGTCCCATGTCTCTGCTCTGTCTCACTTGCATTAGCTAGAGCAAGTCTCAACGTCAGCCCAGATTTAGACCGTGTGGAATAAATTTACATTGCAAAGGGTCTTAACTCTGTGGGTTCTTTCTGACTCTGGCTTTATCTGATTCTCGGTGAGCCCCATCTTCTTTCCATCCTGCTCATATATCTTTTTCTGCCTAACAGTAGAATGTCTTTTGTTTTAACTAGGCAATTCTGGGTGGGCTCTGGATGACAGCTGGTTACCAGAAAGGCCACGTCATGATTAGAAGCCTGGAATTTTTAGTTCCCATTTTTCAGGAAGGAGAAAGGGGCTGGAGATTGAGGTAGTTAGTTATCCATAATGCCTATATGATGAAGCCTCCATAAAAATATCAAAAATATGGAGTTTGGAGACCTTCCAGGATGGCAAACACACACACACACGTTGGAAGGGTGGCACACCCTAGCTCCACAGGAATGGAAGCCCCTATACTCAGGATCCCCCAGGTATCATCCTATGTATTTATTCATCTGGCTATTCATCTGCATCCTTTATTATATTCCTTATTATGCAATAATCCAGTAAATGTAAGTAAGTGTTTTCCTGAGTTTTTGGGAGCTGTTGTAATCAGTGGTCAAATCCAAGGATAGGGGTCATAGGAACCTCTGACTCAATGCCAAATAGACAGAAGTTGTGGGTTAACCTGGAACTAATGGTGGGATTCGGAAAACCAACTTGCAGACCTTAGCCACACATTTCTTCTCACTCAGACAAAGGGTAGCACAGAGATCTTCCATCTGCTGGCCCCTCTCCACCTGCAGGGATAAGGGTGGGGAGGTGAAGACTGGCATCTGAAGCGGGGGCAGTCTGGTGGGACTAAGCCCTTAACCTGTGGTGTCTACACCTAACTGTCAGAATTGAATTGTAGGACATTAGCTGGTGTTGTAGAGAATTGCTTGGTTTAACTTTGGGGCAGAAATCTCAGGGCAAAATACCTTTGAAACTGAAATCAGTCAAAGGGAGAAATAAAGTGGGAGAAACCTGTTTATTTCTTACCAGCAGTCATCTCATGTCCCTCTAAACCCAGCTGCAGAAGAAGAGACCCTCCACCCAACCTCTCCAGTCCAGATATGCTCTCGTTCACCCATGTAATTACCTTTGATACAGAGCTGGGCTAAGGCCAGGCAAGAGATTCTGGAAATATTGCAACTTTACCCACACTTGATATATGGGAAGCCCCACACCTCTGGTGTCTGAATGTTGTGTGTGATAGTAAAGAAGAAACACAGGGAATTTTTCCTATAGATACACTAATACTTTAGTTGTTTCAGTTTTTGGTTAAATCAGCTTTCAAATACTTGCAACATCATGATTGTGTAAATTTTGCTCTCAGTCTTGCTATATACTATAATTAGGTTTCCTTTTTTATATAACTTTTATTTTCCTTGAGTTGATAATTACCAAGATAATTAGTGGGGGACTGAAGGAGTTAACCAGTGGAGGGAAGAGAGTCCAGGAGAAAAAAAAAAATGAAGATCTAGCAATGCCTCTGATATTTAAGAACAGAAATAATGGGATCAAGGTATGACAGATTGAAGGTAATTAAAGAGAAAGATATCTAAGGAGAACATCAATGCTGATGGCAAAACTATGGGTGTGGCTCATCTTTTCCATTCTACACTTCTGCAGATTCGTTCTGCAACACTAAGCCCTTCTTAGGTGTGGGCTGGGAGCTCAGCTATCCAGGTAGGTGGAAAGGTGCATGGCACTAACTTGAATGGCTTTTGTTACCACATGAACTTTGGCCCCAATCCTTTTTCTTTGTGAACTCAGTTCTGAGAGAACAAAGAAAACTCAGCTTAGAGAAAAGAAAGCTTCTCCCCAGACCTAGATCTTCGGGAGAAGCAAATAGAAAAAAGAGGGAGGTCACTGAAGTTTCATTATGATTCAGAACTCCTGTTGGATTCTGATTTAGCTTGTGTACTGCCTGGTTCATTTCCAGTTTGGGATCTCTGGGACATGTTGAGTTCGGGTGCTTCTCTCACTGTGACACGTCCTCAGAAGCACATCCTGGACCCGACTGGATCAGCAGTCCAGAGAACCACAGTAGTGTGCTGGTAAACAATTAGCAACACGTTCTTGGGCAGTTGAGAGGGGAGCTCTGATTAGTAGCATTTGTCAGAAATGGCATAAAACTAAATGTGATTCATTCCCAGAGGAATTAATGTTTAAAAAAAGTATTAACAAGAAGCCCACATGTCAGAACATGAACCAGAAGGTCGCTCTGGCTAGGAGGAGGAGGGAAGATTAAGGTAACAAAGAGAGGGCTGTGCATCTTTTTGAAAAAAGCAATGCAGAAAAAGTTTTAAACCAGCCAATAAAATTAAGATCAATGAATAAAAAGCCTAATACAGATATAACTTGGTTAGGTGACATCTGGGAAAGAATGTGAACCCTGTAGTACTCAGCTAATGAAGAACCAGGGGAGGGACTCACTTGCTAAGGAACAAGTTGATTGTTGTAACCACCCTGAGTGTGCCTGCTCACCAGACACCCAGTCTTGCAAGACCACCCTTAAAGCCTCGCTCTGCTGTTCTCTTTGACTAAATTTGGACCAGTGAGCATGTTTCTCACAAATTGGGGGCTCCTCTGGGATCCTCTTGCCAGGGTGAGGTGGGGGCCCAAGCAGAGTGGGAAGATGTGACCGCCTGATGTTGGGTGGCCCACTCTGTCTGGGTGTTTCACCTTCTCACGGTAGCTGAGAGAAGACCCAAGAGTGTTCTGAGGAGACAGCGTGACTGGCACAGAGGAAGTCCCTCAGGCACTGCGGCAACCAGGCAAACTTGTCCACGAACCAACGCAGGAAAATTGGGCTGTAAGTACTGCCTTGGTGGTTGGGCAATTTTCAGAGGTCGAGTGTGTGACTGAGACATATCCTAGTTACAAAGTGAGCGTGGAGTCCCAATCCGAGGTTCTATTCTCCCACGAGGGAACCAGCTGGAGATGGATGAAGCAAATCTCGGGGCATGTGCAAGAAACCTTCATTACGGGGGTGTTGAGTACACAGGGAACTCAGACACAGGGACCTCTTGAAAGATGGGAAATACAAATTCTAGGCCCAGGGAAACGGAGAGTGAAACAGAAGAGCTCCCTTGGGATCCCTCCACATAATCCACTGGAGTGAAGGTTATGGCACTGGGGGCACACCTCCTGTACCAGGGTTCAGGGCAGACAGAAGATAATACAATTTTCCTGTTTTGTCTGGTTTAAAGAACTGATCCTTAAGTTGTCAGTTTTCTGGCCAAAGTTTGGATTGGATGAAAACTGGCTTTGCCAGGTTTAAATTCTTTTTGAGAGTAATAAAGCCTCCAGTTCACTGGAGGAAAGGGCCTATGCCTGCTGCTAGTTAACAAGGTGCTTTCCAGGGGCCTCTGGCCCCTATCAGGCCCCCTACATAAACACCCACCAGGCCACGGTGTCCAGCCAGCAGAACAGAAGTTACTAAATATCCTGGGTAGGATAATAATGATCCAGGGGATGGAATTAGAATGCAGGGTCTTTGAGGATAATTGCCGAGAGACTCAGAGAATCAGCCCCTATATCTCAAAATGTTACTAAGGCATTTGAAGTCCAACAGGAGAAGGAAGAGACCCCAACTGCATTTTTAGAGACTTGGGACCCAAAAAGCTTTAAGTCTCTGGGATCAAAAACTGTAATCAGGTTAAAAGATGAGATTACAGAGAGATCATTCTTGTGTGCGCTGAAGCAGAAACTAATCTCTTGGGAAGAGATATAATTATTCAATTAGGCCTGGGTCTAGGAATAAAAAAGGCCAAATAAAGGTTTTAATGACCTATCTCACAGAGGAGGAAGAAAAGAAAATAGGCCCTAGAGTATGGGTGTAAGTCCCGGGAGAGGAAATCCTGGGGCAAAATACCTCTAAAAACCGAAATCAGTCAAAGGGAGAAATAAAGTTTAAAACCCGTTTATTGCCTACAAATTGCAATCCAGGGCCATCTCTCTCCTCTGCTCCTGAAGAAGCAAGCCAGCAAGCAAGCGAGCCCATGCCTTTAAACTCTGTTTCAGACATGCCCTGGGTTGTCCAGGGAATTACCCATTGACATGAACTTCTCTCCACCCCTGAGGATATGCAAATGCATTAAAGCCAGGGGAGATACTCTGGAAATGTTGCAATTTTACCCACAGGCCACCCCTCCAGAAATCTCGCCTTACAATCTACTCATTCCCCTTCTTCTGCAATGGTCCCTGGGTGAAAAAACTGGAGCATTGTGACCAGACTAATAACATAACAATAGCAACAGCAATAGAATTATGACAGTTTTCAAACTGGAGGATTCAGCTAGGTTCTTATGCAGATTAAGTCCACAGCTTGTCTGTTCCATAGGCAGGCAGTAGCTGAGGGTTCAGAACAATCATCATGCAGCAGCTGCATCCAGGGGGTGCCTACAGGCCACAAGGACTGTAGGAGAAAATAAACTTGAGGGCAATAAGATATATGTTTTAATGACCTAAGCATAGGCAAATCAAATCTTGTCCATCAGGTAGGATACATACAAGAGAGTGGTCTTGTGATTAAACAGTAGCGGGAATGGGATCTCGTCCTGGTCTAGTATATCAGACTTTCACCCTCTGCCATGTGGGGGTTACAGATGGGTTGATATATAGGGCTATGGGAGGTACATGCACTGGCCATAAAGATAAAACAAAACTCCCCCTCAAGATGCTCTCACCTCCTGGCTGTTTTGGGTGTACTACCGTGACCTTTGGGTGCCATTCAGCTTTTACTCCAGGAATACACATGAGACCAGCTTCCAGGTCTTTCCCCCAAGGTGCCAGAAGCCTTTGTTGGTCCATGTTTCAAAATGTCCAGGGCCACGTCCATTCAACAGTGTCTCCAGGGCTTAATGCAGTAGGGGCTGGCAGCAGGATGTTGCTCTGCTGGCCATATCCTGGCTTAAATAACTCTTCTTTGGTTTGGATGTACAATTCTATAGGAGAGGCAGCAAGGTGTGTAAGCATATCCACAGGGCTCAAAGCTCCTTTACATGGCTATTCATTCAAACGCTGCAGCACTGTCCATAGGGGAACTGACCAACCCCATAGACTATTGGTGTCTGACTTCAGGCCAGATTTCAACAAACCGTTGTACCTCTATATCATTCCTGCCCCAGTAGGATTATATGGTACATGAAATTTCCACTTTATTCCTAATTGCTGCACCCATTCTTGTAACACATGTACAGTAAAGTGGGTGCCTGGATCACTCTCAATCACCTGTGGCTGGCCATAGACTGCAAAGAGAAGCTCCAGGCCCTTCTAGGTGGTTTGCTGATCTGCACAACGTGCAGGAAAAGCAACCAATAGTCCAGTAGCCGTGTAAACACAAGTCATGGCATACCGATGTCCGTCTGATACGGGCAGAGGCCCAATATAGTCTATTTGCCACCTGCCAAGGGGTATTGGCCCCCTTACTATTGTCCCATGTTGCTGTGGGACTCAGTGTAAGTCCCTCTTAGAGCACACAAGGCACTCCTTCTGGGCTCAGCTGACTTCTTCAAAGGTCAATGGCAAGCCCCATTGATGGACTACAACCCACATTGTTTTTTGCCCTCTATGCAATGAACGCTGGTGCAGCTATTGGGCCACACCAGAGGCAGGCTTTCCTTCTAGCCAGTGCACCTGGGCCAATGTGTCTGCTTCATCATACCCTGGGGATGCCAAAGGGAAATGGCCAATCACATGATATACAGTAACAGTCTTAGTCTGACCAGAGGCCCGTAGGTCTTGCCACAACTCTTGCTCCCAAAGGGACAGGTGACCAACCATCCAGTTGGCATGGTACCATGTCAGTAGCCACAGGGTCAAGCCCCAATAGACAGCCCAGCTGTCAGTGCAGACAACCATGTGGGAAAGCTCCTGGGTGATCACGGGCCATACTGCCCACAACTCAGCCCACTGACTGCTCTTCCCCTCTCCATCCTCCATCCTTACTCAATCTTAGGATGGAAAGCCACGCCTCCACTTTGAGGGCTGACCATGACTGGAGCCATCTGTGTACCAAGCATCTTCAGGTTTAGGGGCTTTTCCCTCTTGATGAGGAGTCTTGGCTACTAAAGGCTGAAAAGCAAGTTCTTCCTGCTTCCCACTGGTATAGGTCACCGGCCCCAATAAGCATTGGAGTTCTCTACTGAAGGGGCCAGTAGAAAGGGCACTGCACTGCTGTAATTATGTGCCTCATTTGGCCCTTGTAGGTGTCCATGCCACACCACTCTGTGGCTGTTGGGTACAGTCTCTCACCCACCCTGCGATGGGATAGGTAGTTACTACCTTGGTTGGAGCTGTTCCAGCGATGGGCTCCATAGCCAGCAAGGCATGGTACACAGCAGCCAGTTGTTTCTCTATCGAGGTGTACTTGACTTCTGCTCCTCTGCCTAGTTGTGACCAGAATCCAATAGGTTGGCATGTCCATACAGGCCGCTGCCAAAGACCCCATCCATAGCCATCTTCGGTTACATGAACATCTAGTTCACAGGGCCTTGATGAGTCCATTACATTCAAGGCCTGTATGGCCTTGACTGCCTGCTTGGCAGCAGTAAAAGCAGCTGCACATGTCCCATCCCAATCCCAACTGATGCTCTTTTGTACCAACTGGTATAAGGGCTTCAGAATTTGTGCCAAGTGCAGTATAAACACTCTCCAGTAGCCTGAAAGATGCAAAAACTCTTGTAATACTGCCACAGTGATAGGGGTGAGGAAAGCCTGGACCTTGTCTACACCTGCTTCAGGAACAACTTTAGTTTGACCTGACCAGACAACCCCAAGAATTTCACAGACAAACCAGGTCCCTGAACCTTGGTGCTGTTCACAGCCCATCCTTTTTCCTGTAGACATTGCAGCAGTCTAGGAACTGCCCCTTCTAAATCTGCAAGACAATCAGATGTGAGCATTATATCATCAATGTAGTGATACAACCACACTGTTTGTGGTTTCCTCCATGTGGCCAAGTCCTGGGCTACCAGTCCATGACAGATGGTGGAACTGTGGAGATATCCCTGTGGAAGGACAGTGAATGTCCACTGCCGGCCTTCCTATGTGAAGGCAAACTGTTCCTGGCTTTCCTGTGCTATGTCAATAGAGAAGAAAGCATTAGCAACATCTACTACATAATGATACATTCCCAGCTCATGGCTGAGGGTGTCCAGAGTGTCTGCTATAGAGGGGACAGCAGCATGCAAAGGGGGTGTGACTTTGTTCAATTCCCTGTAGTCTACAGTCATACACCAGGAGTCATCTGGCTTTCTCACTGGTTACACTGGGGAATTAAGAGGACTATGAGTGGGCTTTATGATGCCCACCCTCTCCAACTCCTGTAGAGTTTCTCCAATTTCCTTGTGCCCCCCAGGCAGTTTATACTGCTTAATATTTGTCACCTGCTGAGGTACAGGCAGAGCTACAGGTGGGTGCTTAGCATGTCCCCTCAGAACTGCCTTTACCACACGCACTCTCAGTCTGAACTCGCTTGCAATGGTATGTAACCACAGGACTGCAGGATATTTACCCCCAAAATATACTCAGGGATGGGAGAAATGTACACAATGTACTCCTTTGGGGGTAAACACCCTATCCCCAAAGGGATTTGGGCTTTCTTCACTCTAATTGCCTTACCCCCATAGCCATCTATTACAGCAGAGGTCCCGGGAAAATGTTCAGGGTTGCCATGCATCAAAGAACACTTAGCTCCTGTGTTCAAGGTGCCATTGAAGAAGTCCACCAGCACCAGGACATGTTGTACATTCACAGGGGACCAATGAATTGCTAATTCTACATGTGGCCTCTTGTCCCCCAAGGTGGGGTCTTTGATGGCACCCTCAGTTGAACCATGATGCCCGATCATCGTTCTGTGGGGGTGAGGGCCCAGGCGAATCCTGAGTACTGTCTCCCATGAAGTTTTACAGGGACCCAGGCCAGGCATGAGGCCTTGACTCTGGTTTCCATGTCCTGAACTCAGCGGCTGGAACTGCTGCTCTGGCTTTAATTGGTGCTACAGTTCTAACAATATTCTATTGGGCTGCCCATCAAGTTTTTCTTTCACTACCGCAGCCTTTATCAAATCAACCCACATATGGGTCCTCGAGACCTTCACGGGGCCTTTTACACTTCTCCTTCCAGTCATGGCCCATACTTCCCTCTGTTCCCTTATTGTTTCAACTTCCCCCAGATTTGCTAAAGTATGAGTAGCATCACTTATGGGTTGCCCTAGGTGGGACCTGTGGGGAAGTTGGGGTTCCTATGGCCAGGATCCTCACTGAACTTAAACCACCTGATGTAACTGGCCTGTTGTTAGGCTACCACTTCCACACCTTTAGGCAATAAACTATATAGAGAGCTTGGCCCAGTGCTCTGGGTTGAGCCAGATATTCTAGTGCTTGACCTACCACTGGGAGAACGAGCCAGGTAATAAATTCACCAAGGAACGTTTTGCTGAAACCCATTGGCAAGACAGTTGGCGAAGCCCGCAGGATTCATTGTTGACCAAGGAAAAAGACAGGCTGCCCTTATGGGAGGGGTGCTTCAGTGGGCTGCCTCAGTGAATGAAGAGACAGTGGAATGTCCCCCAGTGGGTGGGTGGTCTGAGGTGGCTTGCCTCCTAGAGGACTGTGCCCCACCCAGGACTGGAGGCAAGTGGAGGTGATACCAGAGGCAGTAGGGGTGTCCCTTGGTATAGTAAGTAGGTCTTTGGACATGGTATAGTAAGTAGGTCATGGGCACAGAGTGCCCATGAGGCAGCGGGGACTGTGGGTTGGCTGCTTCTCACAGTATTAAAAATGTCTACAGAAGAGAAGGACATGCTCCTGAAAAAGATGCAAGAAATGGTGGCATGAGAACACGAGTTGCAAACTTCTGTGGATTTCCTGAAGAAGGAAATGACATTGTTGAAATAGGAGGCAGCAGGAGAACACTGGCAGCAAGGTGCCATTGAAGAGGTAAACTTTCCTTACAGAATGAGATGGCAGTGCTGCCAGGTGCTCTGAAAGAGGAAAAGACCATCAAGGAAAAAGACAAACTCCTGAGGGAAGCACAGGCGGAGGTGGCACAAGAATGCCAGCTGCGAAGCATTGAGGTGGAGGTAGGAGAGCTGCTGAAGACTGAGCTAGCATTGGTGCAGGCATGGTAGAAAAAGTAAAGGTTGTAGCAGAGGAGACACTCGTGGAGGGGAGAGAAAGGTGCCATCAGCCCCAGAAATGGAGGAGCTGGGGAAAGATGAAGGGTGGTGCTGGAGTTACTGGCGTCTCCTGTATTGAAAGCATGCCCAGTGGTTGTCAAGAAAATGAAAGTTCCCCAAGGAGAGGAGCAGCCCCCTCCCCAGGTCGTGGAACACTCTATGCTCTGCCCCTATACTCAGGCTAAGCTGGTGGATCTGGGCTCCTGATTTAGGCAGAAGCCCTCGGGGTCAATATCAGCTTGGTCCTCCATCTGTGGGACTTAGGGGTGGATGGAATTTTTCTGTAGGGATCAGAGATGGGAAAGCTGTCTTCCCTGACAGTGCAGCCTGACTTGAGGCAGTGATTACAAAATGCACATCAGACCCCAGGGAGTCCCTCCCTCCTTGATTGGCTTACTGCTGCACTTCATGCTGTGTGGCCCAATCCAGGTGATCTACCATCCTCTCCTGTTAGATGGCAGACATAAGCTGAGCTCCAACAGGTGTTACTAGAGCTAGGAATAAGAAATGCCATCTCTAGTACAGAGAATTATGACCCAGATGAAGATATTTTCACTACTGGGATGAGAAATATTGTGCTTCAAATGGCTCTCACATCCCTCTTTGGGTTTCTAGTGGCCATTCTTTCCCCTCACTTACGGCATCCCATAAGTGAGGTGACATGTGCAGTAGCAGACTTAGCAGAGGCTGAAGCAATGAGTACACAGAAAGAAATAAGGTCTGCTACTCACAAGAAGAATTTAAAGGGCCCCATGGAGGTTATGAGGATGCAGATGTGGGTTGATTTAAAATGGGCAGACAGGGCCATGCAGGCCTTGAGTGTGATAGACCCATCAAGGCCCTTTGAGCTGCATGTTTATGTGACTGAAGACAGTTATGGCTGGGGTCTCTGGCAGCAGCTTGAATAAACTCGCCAACCTATTGGATTCTGGTCACAACACTGGAAAGGGGCAGAGGTATAATACACCTTGATAGAAAAACAACTGGCTGCCATGTATCACACCTTGCTGGCTACAGAACCCATCACTGGAATGGCCCCAATAAAGGTAATAACCACCTATGCCATCTTGGGGTGGGTACAAGACTGGACCCAAAAGCCAAGGAGTGGTGTGGCACAAACGGCCACACTGGCCAAGTGGGGTGCTTCCCTACAGCACTGTAGTGCCCTCTCTAGTAGCCCCTTGAGTGAAGAACTCCAACACTTATTGGGCCTGGTGAAATATACTAGTGAAAAGCAGGAAGAACTTGCTTTGAACCATTAGTAGCAGAGAGCCCCTATCAGGAGGGAAGAGCCCCTATAACTGAAGATGCATGGTATACAGATGGCTCCAGCTATGGGCAGCCCCCAAAATGCAGGGCTATAGCTTTCCATCCTAAGAGTGAGACAATATGGATGGAAGATTGTGAGGGGAAAAGCAGCCAATGGGCAGAGTTGCTGGCTGTGTGGCTTGTGATCAGCCAGGAGCCCTCCTCTGTAGTTGTCTGTACTGACAGCTGGGCTGTCTATCGGGGCTTGACCCTATGGCTACCAACCTGGTACCATGCCAACTGGCTGGTTGGTCACCGACCCCTTTGGGGGAAAGAATTGTGGCAAGACTTATGGGCCTGTGGTCAGACCAAAATAATTACAGTATACCATGTGACAGGTCATTTGCCACTGGCATCCTCAGGAAATGATGAAACAGATAAATTGATCCAGATACATTGGTTAGAAGGAAAGCCTGCCTCTGATACAGCCCAATGGTTACTGTTAGGGTCCAAGAACTCAGGGTTTCCCCGAGAGAACAAAGCACGCAGGCATGGAGATGTAAATACAGGCAAAGTCTTTATTCAGCCAGCAAGCTGGGGTCGACAGCAACTCCCCTGACACGCAGACCGAGTCCGAGCTGCCGACCCCCAGGCAACTTTAGGTATTGCTTATATAGGATTTTCACAGCCGTTACACCGAAGCCCGTGCATTTCTACAACTAATAATTTTAAAACACATTCTATATTGTAATCTTTCAGGAAACACTCCAGCTGCCTGACCGCTTCAATTGTTATCTCTTGTTTACCCAAGCATTCCTATGTGACTTATCATGGATCACGTCCCCAGGCTGTTGTCCACTTCTAGTTATCTAACTTAAAGCAGGCGCATTTCTAAGCTTAGCCTCGGGTTGTTTATTCAAAACTGGATGGCCCATGCTGAGAACAAAGCACACAGGCAGTTAGGTTAAATGTTATTAGTCTTCTTTCCTGACTCTTGATGTCCTCTGCCCTCCTTTACATCTCCCCCCTTTTCTTGATCAGACTAAGGAATCTTCTGCAGCGGTATCTAGGGCCTGATATTTTTGGTGAAGGACTAGTAGTTGGACGGTGTCAAACTTCTCTTGCACAAACTTAAGCAGCCTATTTATTATACACGGGCCGATGGTAAGCAAAAGCAGCAGGATGACCAGTGGCCCTGCAACGGCTGAGAGGAGGGTAGCAAACCATGGCTTGTGCTTAAACCAAGATTCAAACCAGCCTTCGTTGCTGCTGCTTTCATATTCTTTATGCCGCCTGTCAAGTTCTTTTTTTAGTTTGGCTAAGTAATCTCTAACTGCACCTGTCTTATCTACATAGAAACAGCATTCTTCTTTTAGGGCTGTGCATAGCCCACCTTCTTTTAAGAACAAGAGGTCCAGGCCTCTTTGGTTCTGTAGGACCACCTCTGCCAAGGAGGTGAGGGATTGCTCCAGGTTTGATACTGACTGTCGGAGCTGTTCTAGGTCCTTGTCGACTGCCAGCCTCAGGGTTGTGAGCCCTTTTTCCCGTGTCACGAGGTCTGCGACCCCAGTGCCTGCCCCTGCTATCTCTAGGGAGATGAGGATCCCAATGGTCAGGGCAGTAACAGCCTCCCTCTTGCTCCGGTGGGGATTCAGCCTTTCTTCCCAATAAGAAAGGAGAGAGTCATGAGAACAATATATTAGGTGAGGTAGAATGGCCACCAGCACACAAAACTCATTATTAGTATTGAACACAGAGGTGGATAGGGCCGGGGTGAGGCCTGTCTTTGAACAGAGCCACCAACCCGAGGAGGGTATAATCTACTTTCCTTGCTCCCACGGGGTGCTATTATAGGAGGAGCATAACTGGCTCTGGGCCGTCGGGACTGTGCCTACCCATGTACCAGCAATAGAGACTTGAGTGATTGTAAGTCTCCATGGTCTCCCGTCCCAGTAGGTGGGATGGGAGTTGTTGATAGTGTAGGAGCCATTTATCCTGATTGCCTCGTAGAAGGGGGGTGAACCTGGGTAGCATAGCCAACAGGGATCGGTGAGGGAGGAAGTGGTGTGGTTAAGAGTCTCTACTACTGCCTGCACCATTTTCCACATGGGATTATCTAACCTGGAGGGAGTGTGCTGGGCCCATAACCCAGAGGTCGATGGACCCAGTCCTCTCGTGGGTTCTGGAGCAAGCGTCCTGGTCGGCATTTTCTCATCTTTTTTGCTCAGGCCCTTATCTTGGATTGAAGGTTTCTGGGGATTTATAACCAGGTTGGGACCTACGGCGGCGGTGGGAGCTAACACGGTTAATTTAATGGTGAGGGTTGAGCCTTCTTCCTCATGTCTCCAAGATTTATAGTACTTTATCCCCCATGTTAGCCCTCTTATCCAACGTGATACCTCAGTCTTTTTGCCCATCTCAGTGAATTGAATCCCGGTCCCCGTCACAAGCCCTGTCCCTTTGCACGTGACGTGGGAGGCCCTGGTTGACATAAGAAAATTTGACAGCATCCCCTTTTGTAACCGGCCATTTCTGACCCTCATTGTTCGAGGTTACACAGGTCAATTTGGCACACCAGAAGGGCCCCCACCCACATGACTCTCTTTTACCTGCTTTTGGGCAGGCATAAAATCTCTGGGCCTGGGTGCCAGCTGAAGGGGCAATTCTCCAAAGGGTCCTGTAACCTTGGTTGATCTGTCGAAGGCAGAAAAACAGGTCAGGCCACCAGGTTCCGAGTGGCGCACTGTGTTCTGTGGTACTGATGACTTCCCCAGTTGCGCCGTTGACCAGCACCCAGGTCAGGCCCCATGGCTGGAGGGGGCTGGTCACAGATGTGGTTCCCTTTAAGGTCCATACTAAGGCACTTATCAGCAGGATCCCCTTCATCTTTGGCTTAGGTGCAGTTTCAGGGGATTCGCAGGATGCTGCTGCACCTTCCACTCTTCCTTGCGGGCCCCTGGATCCTGATGAGGCAGGATCTTCCGAACGTGGGTGTGGTGTATTCAAGGAGTGATACCGTCAACTTTGAGAGCAGTGGGGGTGGTAAACAATACAATGTAAGGTCTTTTCCACCTGGGCTTGAGAGTCTTCACTTGGTGTCTCTTGACCCACACCATATCCCCTGGGACTATGCCATATTCCGGGCTCGGAATTTTCCCGCCCTCGTAATATGCTCTGATCAGGGGCCAGATTTCCTGCTGCACTTTAGCAAGAGCTTGCAACACATTCAGATAGTCAGGGGATGGGTCCTCTGCACCGGGAAGCTGCACTCACCGGGTTATGCGTGGAGGGGCTCCGTACATTATCTCAAATGGAGTTAAACTGTGTACATAGGGGGTGTTCTGAGCGTGGAAGATGGCTAAGGGAAGGAGGGTCACCCAGTTCCCACCAGTCTCCAATACCATTTTAGAAAGGGTCTCCTTCAGGGTCCGATTCATTCTTTCTACCTGCCCAGAGCTTTGTGGGTTATAAGCACAATGTAACTTCCAATCTACTCCCAAAGCTAGGGCTAGTCCTTGCAGGATTTTGCTAACGAAAGCCGGGCTGTTATCGGAACCTATTGCTTCAGGGACCCCATATCTGGGGATGATTTCCTCAATTAATCTTTTTGCTACTACCTGGCTAGTCTCATGCTTGGTTGGAAAGGCCTCCACCCACCCAGAGAAAGTATCTACCATAACCAGCAAATACTTGTATCTATACTTTCCTGGTTTTATTTCGGTGAAGTCTATTTCCCAACTCCTCCTTGGAGCCCTCCCCCTTTCCCGGGTACCTGCCGGGTGCAGCCCTCTTGGGGCTAGTCTTAGCATTGCACAGCTACTGCATTCTTTCGTGATCTGATGAGCTGCCTCATTCTGGTGGGGAAACACCAACTGCGCAGACTGAAAAAGGCTGAGCAGCTTTTTCCAGCCTAGATGGGTGGACTTGTGCAGATTAGCAAGCATGTACTGCCCCAATGCTTCAGGCAGGATCAACCTACTTTCTTGGTCCCTTCTCCAGTTTCCCTCTCTAAATACTTTCTCCAAGACTTGTTTCTTAATTCACTCAAGATCCTGGGGGGAATACTCAGGTTTGGGTGGCAAGGCAGGCAGTTCAGGTATGGGTATTTCGAGGGCTGCAAGTACAAGGGAGTCCTTGAGGGCTGCCCTTTTAGCTTCCGCATCAGCATGGCTGTTGCCGACGGCCTCAGGTGTCTTCTTTGATTGGTGGCCCGGTACATGTATAACTGCTACTGCTTTGGGTTTTTCGACATCAGCTAGTAGTCTTTGGACTTCTTGCAGATTCCTCAGTCCCTTCCCTTCCGTGGAATGGAATCTTCTTTCTCGGTAGATGGCACCGTGGACATGGACAGTGCCAAAGGCATATCTGCTATCTGTGTATATGTTGGCCTTCTTGCCTTCTGCTCTTTCCAGGGCCTCAGCAAGAGCAATAAGTTCCGCCTTCTGTGCTGAGGTGCCAGGGGGCAGAGCTGTGCTCCAGACAACTTCCCCATCGTGGTTACTACTGCTGTCCCTGGTCTCCTGACCTCTTCCTGCACAAAGCTGCTCCCATCCATATACCAATTTAGCTCACAGTTCAGTAACGGTGTGACTTTCAGGTCTGCTCGCACCTGGATAATTTCGGAAAGGATATCTCTACAGTCATGGATGGGGGTCGTCAGATCTGTGTCCGGCAGAAGGGTGGCA
The DNA here is from genome assembly GCF_040802235.1 of Manis javanica. Classification (NCBI taxonomy): domain Eukaryota; kingdom Metazoa; phylum Chordata; class Mammalia; order Pholidota; family Manidae; genus Manis; species Manis javanica. The sequence goes on from NC_133159.1 coordinate 109,635,418, forward strand.
GGATTTAGGGTTACTGGGTCAGAGAAGGTGATTCGGGGAGATTCTAGTAGGAGCCCTTGATAGTGGGTGAGTCTTGCGTTCGTCATCTACTTTCCCAGAGGATGCTTGAGGATCTCCTCCACGGTATGTGGGGCTGTTATTCTCAGATTTTGGCCAAAAGTCAGCTTGTCTGCCTCTTTTACCAGTAGAGCGATGGCTGCTAGGATACGCAGACAAAGTGGCCACCTGGAGGTCACTGAGTCTAGCCGCTTGGACAAATAAGCCACAGGTCTCTTCCACGGGCCCAGCTGCTGAGCCAGAACTCTTTTAGCCACTCCCTTCTTTTCATCTACAAACAGGATAAAGGGTTTTTCTGTGTCTGGCAGAGATAGGGCAGGGGCCCGGAGGAGAGCTTCTTTTAATCTGTCAAACGCCTCTTGTTGTTCCTGGGTCCATTGCCAGCCTGGCCCTTCTTTGGTTGCTTCATATAGTGGTCGGGCTATTTCTGCATACCCTGGAATCTAGAGCCTGCAAAACCCGGATGAGCCAAGAAATTCTCTCACTCCCCGGGGTGAGGAAGGGACGGGGATAGCCAGGACAGTTTGCTTCATGGCCTGTGTTAGCCACCTGGCCCCATTAGATATTTTGTACCCTAAGTAGGCTACTGACCTCTGGCAGATGTGGGCTTTCTTGGCGCTGGCTCGATATCCCAGTTCACCTAGTTCAGCCAGCAAGTTCCCCGTGGCTTCTTCACACTCTTTACGGGTTTCTGTGGCCAGCAACAGGTCATCTACATACTGCAACAACGTCAAGTGGGGTGGCTTCTGCGAAAGGGCTCCAAGTCCTGGCTTAGGGCTTCATTGAATAAGGTGGGAGAGTTCTTGAAACCCTGAGGCAGTCTAGTCCAGGTAAGCTGCCCTTTTCTTCCTCCCCCTGGCTCTTGCCACTCAAAGGCAAACAAAGGCTGACTAACTTCAGAGAGTGGAATACTAAAGAAGGCATCTTTCAGGTTCAGAGTAGTATACCACACATGTGTGGGTGGCAGGTGGCTGAGTAAGGTGTAAGGGTTAGGCACTGTAGGATGGATGTCTTCTACCCTCTCATTGACTTTCCACAAGTCTTGCACTGGCCTATAATCTTTACTGCCAGGCTTCCTCACTGGAAGCAGAGGCGTATTCCATGCAGATTGGCAGGTCTTAAGGATTCCTGTGTCTAACAGTCTATGGATATGGGGTGCTATCCCTTTCCTAGCCTCTTGTGGCATTGGATATTGCCGGACCCGGATGGGTAGAGCTGCGGCTTTGAGTTGAACAACGACCGGGGATAGGTGTTTAGCGAGACCAATTCCTCCGGTCTCGGCCCGTGTGGAAGAGAACTTCTGTACCTAAGAGACCATCTCTCCCCCTTTTCTTGATCCGCCTGAAACAGACGATGTTCATCGGCCAGGGACAGAGTTAGCACATGTGCCGGTTGTAGGGGCTGCCCTTCTTTGTCCATGATTTTTATCCCTTCGGGTTCAAAATGAATGCGAGCCCCGACCTTGGTTAATAAATCTCTGCCCAGCAACGGTGCGGGGCTCTCGGGTACGACCAGAAATGAGTGAGAGACCTGATGCCCTCCTAGGTCCACTTTTCTGTTAGTAGTCCAGGCACATATCCTGGACCTTGTCGCTCCCTGGACTATACTTGTGTGTCCTGGGTTTAGGGGGCTGTGGGCCTGGTTGAGAACTGAATACTGTGCCCCAGTATCTACCATAAACCCAATGGGAGTCCCCTGTACGCACAGGGTTACCTAGGACTCGGGGAGGGGTGCCGATCTCCGTCCCCGTCAATCCTCCTCTCCTAGGTGCAGGGTCTTAACAGGGTTCCCTCTCCCTTGTTCTCTCCTTTGGGGGCACTCTCTCTTCTAATGTCCATATTTCTTACACAGGGCGCACTGATCTTGTCCTAGTCGGGATTGATGGGGTCCTGTTCCTCGAGGTGGCCTAGGGCCTCCTTCACCCCGGCCAGGAATATCCTGGCCATCTCCTCCCTCTGCTTCTTGTTCTCCCTTTTCTGAAATTTTCTGTCTTCTTTCTTATTTTTCTCCTGCATTACCCATTTCTCTTTCCTCAGCTTTTCTTCTCTATCTTCTGGAGTTTCTCTAGCATTGAAGACTTTCTCCGCCTGCTGCAGCAGTTCTCTAATAGAGATCTCCCCTAGGTCCTCCCGCTTGTGGAGTTTTCTCCGGATATCGGGGGCTGCCTGGTTGATAAATTAGAGGACTACAGCTGACCTATGTTCCTCTGCTTCCAGGTTTATGGGAGTATACTGCCTGTAAGCATCAAACAGCCTTTCCAGATACGTGGCTGGGCTTTCTATTTCCTCTTGAACAATAGTTTTTACCTTAGGCAAGTTAGTGGGCCGTTTGGCGGCCGCCCGGAGACCGGTCATCAGAGTCTGGCGGTAGACCCGGAGACACTCCCTAACTTCTGCAGTTCTGAAGTCCCAATCTGGGCGTGTAAGTGGGAATGCCTCGTTGATGATGGGCTGGAGAGTAGTGGGTCTTCCATTTTCTCCGAGGACATTTTTCCTGGCTTCATTGAGGATACGCTCTCGTTCTTCCATTGTGAAGAGAGTGCGGACTAATTGCTGGCAGTCATCCCATGTGGGATGATGGGTAAACATAATGGACTCCACTAAACCTATAAGACACTTGGGGTCCTCTGAGAAGGGAGGATTCTGAGTCCTCCAATTATAAAGGTCACTAAATGAAAAGGGCCAATATTGATATTGCTGAGCAATGCCGGTACCGATGGCACGCACAGGCAGAACCGGCACTGCTCCTTCTGAGGTGGAGGAGGGAGCCTCCCTTTCTTGTTCCCTGGCCCCTCGAGACCTTAGCTGCATTCTGCTAGTTCTACCTGGCGCCCAGCGTGGGGCCAGGGTGGGGGAGTGTGAGGAAGCTCTTTACGGCCTCCCGTCTCCCTCTGCTGAAGAGTCTGGGGAAGCTGCAGCCGCCTGGTTCTCGCTGGGTTCCCTAGCCGCATTTTCTATTCCCCCAGCAGCTTCACCCCTCTCCTCTGCATACGGGGGTGGCTGCTCAATTGGCGGGAGGGGGTAAAGAGGAGAACTGTCGGGGAGGACAGGTGGTGCACTTGGGCGCACAGGATTTCTGGCCCTGTGATCAGAGGGATTCAATTTTTCCTGGGCAACTAGGACAGTGGTCTTTTGTGGGTCAGTATGAGGTTTCTCCACCAAAAAGGGCTCCAACCAGGAAGGGGGATTCTCGGCCAAATTTTCCCAGACAAGAATATAGGGAAGTTGGTCAGGGTGGCCCTCAGGACCTGGCCTGGAGATAATGGCTTTGATCTTGCCAATAAGGTCCAAAGAAAGAGACCCCTGGGCCGGCCAGCCTACTCCGAAGGAAGGCCACTCGACTGAGCAAAAGGTGTCGAGCTTACCATTCTTGATGCCAAGGCTCATACTTAAGGCCTGTTCCTTGACTTTGGGGAAATGAGAGAGGATCAGACTCTTCGGAGTAGCCTGAGTCTGACCCATGGTGAGAAAGAAGAAGGAAAAAGACTATGAGGGAGACAAAGGCGAAGGATGAAGATGCCACTTCAAACAAAATGACTGTTGTATGTGCTTGTGAACGAGTGCCTGTTGTTGCACAGTTTTTTTTTTCCCACGGGGGATGCGAATTTATCTGGGATTCGCGGCTGTGACCCCCTTATCCTGTCACGGGAGTCTTCTAGCGGCAGGCGCCCTAATGGCTTTTAAATGCCCGACCCGTGCCAGCAGGGAATGATGTAGTGGCAGAAAGGAGGAACGGAGAGAGCAGGAGAACCTTAGAACAAGGAAACTTAAAATGAGTAGTGCAAAAAGAAATATAAACCAAAACCAAAACACAGTAAAACAATCAATGATAACACTAAGCACACACACCACATCTGATCACACTCGTTCGGACTGGTCCTTCTCTCACTCTGGTGTGCACCACACTCACGACTTTCATGGTCCTCAAAAACTCTCGTAATTCTCCTGAAGGGCATCCACTCGGACTGCCGCAGGGTGACGAGCTCGATCTTTTCCTCTTCAGGTGCCAGCTTTCTGCTGATCGGATTTGCCTTCCTAAGGCCAAGTCACTCGGACCCTAGGGCCAGGATTGGTTACCTGGGCTTTTACCCAGGGTCGCTAACCTGGTGGCCAGGACTACCAGCCCGGACTTCCTTACTCGGGACCACTAACCTGAGACCATACACGGGATGGCGACTCCCGCTTTATAATGGATTTATGCAGACACGAGGGGGCGACCCTCAAATTACACTGCCCCGTCCAGACAGTTAGACCTTGCCTCCAGCTGTCCTTTGTCCTCGGAGAAGCCGCTCGTATCCCGGACGAGCCCCCAAATGTTAGGGTCCAAGAACTCAGGGTTTCCCCGAGAGAACAAAGCACCCAGGCATGGAGATGTAAATACAGGCAAAGTCTTTATTCAGCCAGCAAGCTGCGGTCGACAGCACCTCCCCTGACACGCAGGCCGAGTCCGAGCTGCCGACCCCCAGGCAACTTTAGGTATTGCTTATATGGGATTTTCACAGCTGTTACACCGAAGCCCGCGCATTTCTACAACTAATAATTTTAAAACACATTCTATATTGTAATCTTTCAGGAAACACTCCAGCTTCCTGACCGCTTCAATTGTTATCTCTTGCTTACCCAAGCATGCCTATGTGACTTATCACGGATCACGTCCCCAGGCTGTTGCCCACTTCTAGTTATCTAACTTAAAGCAGGCGCATTTCTAAGCTTAGCCTCGGGTTGTTTATTCAAAACTGGATGGCCCATGCTGAGAACAAAGCACACAGGCAGTTAGGTTAAATGTTATTAGTCTTCTTTCCTGACTCTTGATGCCCTCTGCCCTCCTTTACAGTTACATCAGCCTTTGCTGCATGTGGTGCAAAAGACAATGTGAGCTGTAGCCTGTTGGTGGGGTTTTCCTTTGACCTTTGAAAAAGTTAGTAGAGCCTGGCAGGAGTGTGTCATGTGCTCCAAAAGGGACTTACACTGACTTCCACAGCAACATGGGACAATAGCTAAGGGGCCTATACCCCTCATCAAGTGGCAGATAGACAATATTGGGTCTCTACCTGTGTCAAAAAATATCGGTACACAATGACTTGTGTGGACACAGCTACTGGACTTCTGGTTGCTATTCCTACCCATTGTCCAGACCAGCAGATGACCAAAAGAGGCCTGGAGCATCTCTTTGCCACCTATGGCCAACCACAGGTAATTGAGAGTGATCAAGGCACCCACTTTACTGGACATGCACTGCAAGAATGGGTGCAACAGCTGGGAATCAAATGAAAGTTTCATGTGCCATACAATCCTACTGCCACAGGCATGATAGAGAGGCACAATGGCCTGTTAAATTCTGGACTAAAGTCAGATACCAATAATCTGTGGGGATGGTCAGTCTGCTTATGGACTGTACTATGGCATTTGAATGAGAGACTCTGATAGGGAGCCCTGAGCTCCATAAACATGTTAACACATATGGCTTCCTCTCCTATACAACTGCAAGTACAAACCAAGGAAGAATCACTGAAGTCGAGATTCAGCCACCAGAATAATATCCTGCTGCCAGCACCAACTGCACTGAACTCCGTTGAGTGGACATGTCCTTGGACCTTTCTACACATGGACCAATAATGGGTGGCTCTCCTGGCACCTTGGGGACAAGGCCCAGAAGCTGGCCTCCTGTGTATTCCTGGAAAAACAGCAGAGTGACCCCCAAGGGTCACAGTAGTATATCCTGAATGGACAGAAGGTAGGAGAATCTTACCAGGGAGTTTGGTTTTATCATTATGGCCAATGCATGCACCTCCAGTAGCACTATATATATAGACCGTTCAGTAACCCCCATGGGGAGAGAAGTAAAAGTATGTTATACTAGACCTGTAATGGACCCCCTTTCTGCTACAGTCCTAGCACAGGACAACTCTCTTGCATGCATCCTACCTGATGGACAAGATTTGCCTTTGTTGGCGTTATTAAAACATGTGTTTTGTCACCCTTAAGGTCTTTGTGGATTGGGAACTTCCTCTATCTTGAAGATTATTATAATTTTTTTGTTATTTGGAACCTCTTCTGGCTTGGGGATTATTATAATTTTGGTTACCTGTATCAAAATCTTATTATATCTTAATTTTTATTATTATCTCTAAGTTGTTGTTATCCTCTGTTGCTGTTGTGGAATCTGGTTACAGTGCTCCAGCTTTCTTGCACAGGGACCATTGCAGAAGATTGAAAGCATGTAGATTGTAAGGTGAGAGTCCTGGAGAGGTGGAGTGTGGGGAAGTTGGGGTTCCTATGGCCAGGATCCTTGCTGAACTTAAACTACCTGATGATGTAACTGGCCTGTTGCTAGGCTACGACTTCCACACCTTTAGGCAATAAGCTATTATTGCACTATATAGAGAGCTCGACCTACCCCTGGGAGAACAAGCCAGGTAATAAACTCTTTCATCCCAAAGAACGTTTTGCTCTCAGTTTCTTTGGTCACATTGAATCCATAGTGAACTTGCCCGGGGCTGAAACACATTGGCAAGACAGGACCCAAAGACAGATGTGGGAGCTGTATACTGCAGCAGGTTTCTCTTTCCTATAGTGAACAGTTCCTCACCAGGGCCCTGGGGGTCCATATTATAGATGAGGTTTTCCATACCCAATTCTCACAGTACCTGTTGGAGCTCTGCATACTTTTTCCAACTACTGGGAAAATATGGTAAATCACCCTGATTAGGCCAAACTATCCTGATGGCAGCTGTCAGCCAGTCCAGGAGTGTCTGATTCCCTGAGGCATAATGTGTATTTTGCAACCGCTGCTGGAGGGAAGGGTGAGTCATCAGGGAAGCCATCCTACTCATCTCAGTACCCGACACAACAACGTTTTCCACCCCCATATCCCAGAGACATAAAAGCCATGTAGGCAGAGATTCCGATGGCCTTTGACTATACCGGACGCTCATGTCCACCGGCTCATACTGGGTATAAGGGAGGAGCATGGAGTGCTCCACAACCTGGGGAGGGGGCTGCTCCTCCCCCTGAGGAGTCCACAATTATTTCATTTTTGTTTTCTTAATTACAGCTGGGCGGGCCTTTAAAACAGGAAAGATGGTACCTCTAGTGGTGGCCTGGGTAGCAGATCTGCCAGTGACTCTGCCTCCTTCTTTTCTCCCTCAGGCTTCTCCACCACCAGCTCCTCCTCCACCATTTCCGGCGCTGAAGGCACTACTCTTTCCTCCCCCTCCTCCATGGCCTTCTGCAATGCGGCTTTTCCTGCCGTTTCCCCCCTCTTCGCTGCTGAAGAATCTTCTAGGAGCATGAGCTGCCTTTTCAGTAACTGTCTCTCTTCTTTAACAGCATCCCATAGGTTATTGCCCAGCTCCTCCAAGTGATGCTGAAGTGTGTTTCTCTCCCACCTCAGTCCATTGATAATCCTGTCTTTCTCCTGTATAACATTTTCCACTATCTGGATGAAAAGAGACCCTACAATGCCAGCTGCTACACGGCCCTCTAAGGTCTCCAAGCAGTCTTCCAACACACGGAGGGCTAATTCTGCAGCTTCCAGTGTTTCCACCCTTCCCCAGTTCTGGGGAAAGCCCCTCCCCTCTAAGAGGTACTTTACCCTAGACCAATTCCACACTAGGGGTTCCCATCTTGGAAGCTGAGGGGATAATAACAGGTGAAGTGGCACCCTCTGCCACTGCATCCACTGGGGCCTCCTCACCATCCACAGGAGCAGCCCTCCCAAAGGTCGCACCCATTATGACAGATTTCAGGTTCAGAGACACCCTGCCAACTTCCACCAGCTGTAAGTCCGGGGAAAGAAAATCCTGGGGCAAAATACATCTAAAAACAGAAATCAGTCAAGGGGAGAAATAAAGTTTAAAACCCGTTTACTGCTTACAAACTGCAGTCCCGGGCCGTCTCTCTCCTCTGCTCCTGAAGAAGCAAGCCAGCCCCTTCCTTTAAACTCTGAGGTTCAGACACACCCTCGGTTGCTCAGGTAATTACCCCTTGACATGGAGATGAACTTCTCTCCACCCCTGAGGATATGCAAATGCAGTATAAAGCTAGGTGAGATACTCTGGAAATCTTACAATTTTACTCACAATGGGTTAAGGAAAAAAATAGGAGAGGTTTACAAGTTCCCCCAATGAAAGTAACTTTGAAACAACCAGGTACAATAATTTTCAGGAGACAATATCCAACTCCCTTTGTAGAAAGAAAAGGTCTTGCCTTGGACTAAATGTCTTCCTATAGCACTCCTGAGGATTAGAACTGCTCACAAAAGGATTTAGGTCTTTCCTGTTATGAATTATTATGTGGGTTGCCATACCTAGGAAGAGCATCGGACTTGCCCACCATGGAAACAAAAGATCAATTTCTAAGGGAATATGTGCTGGCCATGTCTTCTATCTTATCTTCTCTCATGCTGAAAGGATTCCTCACCAAAGACTCCCCTACTTAAATTCTTTGCTTGCTGCTTCCAGCCTGGAAACCTGGTCCAACCCATCTGGAAAGGCTGCTACCAAGGGTTCCTGACTGTGGAAGCTGCACTGAGGATGGCTGCAAAGGGTTGGATTTGTTACTCTAAAATCAAGAAACTGGTTGAAGGATCTGGGGGCAAAAACGGAGAATTGGAAGGTGTCCCAAGTGGCTGACCAACCCTTGAGGCTAAAACTAAAAAGGACCTAAAGTGTTAATCTTTATCCTTCTAACTCTGTATTTTAGCAAGCAAATTGCAGGGAGCCCTTGAATGGGAAGGAACTCCTGGTTATCCTGTCAAACTGGTGATCAATATTAAACAGTTACTGTAACAGAGGTAAACGATCTAAAACAGACTCTTGAAATCACGACAGGTCATGGAGACACCAGTGCCTGGGTAGGAACGGTTAAAATTTCAGCACTAGCTTTGAATAAAAGCAATTGTTGTGCATGTGCTGCAGGACAGCAATAGGTGCAGGTGGTCCTGTTCCCTCTCAGCTGGGACACAGACCCCACTGGGATGAACTGCATGTTGGCCCTATGTCAGGAGAAGGACACTTGGGGAAATGAGACTTGCAAGGGCTTGTCTCTACTCTTTCCCACACTAAAGAAGCCAGACCCGAGGGCAATCACCTCTTCTTTCATAGGGGGATGATGAATCACTCCTCATGTCTCTCTAGGCAAGAGGAAGGTTTCACAACTCCTGTGAAGAACTGGCTGACTTGTACCCATGTCCTGAAAGTCTCTGAAGACGGCAGCTTCTTGAGCTTACATATTCCCTGAGCAGATGTTTAGTGGTACTGTGGAAAGAGGAACCTGTACAACTTGTTGCCATCCAACCGGACTTGGACTGGTGCTTTAGTCCAAGTGGCTATTCCATTTACCCTGGCATTTCTCTGCACACCCAAAGGGGAAAGGATTTCTCACAGAAATTGGAGCCTTTGATTCAAATGTACATGCACTGACTCAATGGTTGAATCCGTAGGAGAGCCACTCATGAATGTAAAGCTAGAAACCAAAGAGCTACAGGGTTTGAATCAGCACTCTTCTGGTGGCCCACCATCAACACAAGTGTAGAGGAGTCGCTGGCCAATTGGATGCTACCAGCAGGATGGCCAGGGAGAGCAGGATAGCGTTGGACTCGATGTTAGCAGAGCGAAGGGGAGTCTCTGTTATGTTGGTAGGAAAATGTAATTTTTATTCCAAATAATGCTGCCCCTGATGGTACTATTACTAAAGCTCTGTAGGGATCACCACTTTAGCTATGAATTAGCTGAAAATTCTGGCATCAATTATCCTTTTACAGACTGGTTAGAAGGGTGGTTTGGAAAATGGAAAGGTATGGTTGGTTGCCTCTGTTTTAACATCTCTTGTTATAGCTGCAGGAACTGCTGTAGGATGCTGTATCATCCCTTGTGTGAGAAGCCTGACCCAGAGGCTTATAAAGGTAACCATAAACAAATACTTATGGCATACACCCAAAACAATCTTATATTGTTGCAAAATAAATTTGACTATGGAGAAGAGAGCAACAATATGTTAGAAAACTTTTAAAAGAACTGGGCATAAATTGGGGTATATTACTAGGAATAAAATTAAAAATTCTTAAATAAAAAGAGGGGTATTGTTAGAAATGGCATAAAACTAAATGTGATTTATTCCCAGAGGAATTAATATTTTTTAAAAAAGGGTATTAACAAGAAGCCTAGGTGTCAGAATATGTATCAGGTAGTCACTCCAGCTGGGAGGGGGAGGGAAATTAAGATAAGAGAGGGCTGTGTATCTCTTTGGGGAAAAAAATGCAGAAAAAGTTCTGAATCAGCCAGTGAAATTAAGACAAATGTAAAAAAAAATGCCTAAAATAGATATAACTTGCTTAGGCAATATCCAGGAAACAATGTGAACCCTGTAGTACTCAGCCAGTGAGGAACCAGGCGAGGGACTCACGTGCCAAGGAATAAATTGCTTGTACCCGCCTTGAGTATGCCTGCTCACAAGACACCCGATCTTGTAAGACCACCATTAAAGCATTGCTCTGCTGTTCTCTTTAACTAAGTTTGGACCAGTGAGCACGTTTCTCACATTTTCCAACTTCTGTGGTACAAATATTCCTACAGTGGCTGATTTCAAGCTACCAATATGAAGCCACTGACCTTAACTGTAAAGCTGGGAAGAGGGCTCCTGCAAGCTGGTGGGAACATGCACCAGCACACTACTGAACTAGTGACTTCTCTGGCTTGGTGTGGAGCAAGGGGCATAACCAAAGCCTTGGTAGGTTCAGCAGATGACTTCTTGGTCCCTGGCTCTTTCTTCCTCTTAGCAGGCTCCCAAACCTAAAGTCACACCCACTTCTGTATCTTCTGGAGTTCCCATCTCTCCCAAGACTGACTATGCAGTAGCACTTAGTGTTCCCTGCCTGCCCTACTCCCTTGATGCCCACCAAACAAGTTCACAGGACATTTTTTGTTCATTTGTTTAAAGATATTTACTGTTAATTACTGAGAGGAAATAGGGAAACTATGACATTTCTATGAACCTTACAAAGTCCCCCTCAGCTTGCTGGGCTCGGGTCGTTCTGAGCATGTCGTGAAGCTCCCTTCCTGTAGGCTGGCTGGCTCTGTGCCATAACAGTGAGGTTCCCAGTACTGCGGGGTGCTTCTCTCAGAATGAGCCCCAGCTGGCCCTTCCGGATGAGAAAGAACTTCCCTAGTGGTCTTTCCAGAAGCCTTTGCTATTCAGTCCTCTGTGAACTCAATCCAACTTGAAGATGTGGCTTTGTAGGCTCATCAGGCCAATTTCTGGAGGGCTCTGAGACCACCTGTTTCGCTAAGAGTGGCTGGTTCTTAGACTCTGCTCAGGTCAGCCCTGCCCTCAGGGAAGCTTGTTTTCTTGATCTTACTCTGAATTAAGGGTCAGGAGCTAGGCTGGCACAACAGAGAATGCTGGGCAGACCTGAGGATGCTTAGGGAGGGCCATCTGGCTCCACTCCACTCCGTAATTGCTATGATTGAATGCAGGTCCTGTTGCCAGCTCTTCTAATTTTTCAAGGAAAGGAAGCAGAAATCTAGACTTCTGTGTGAGATCTTCTAACTTTAAATGGTGCAACTAACATATAGATATACTGCATGGGTTAAACCAAACAGCTCTGATTGGATCTTGTCCTGCAGACTGCTGACCATGCCACCTGGTTCTAGGCTCATTCCTGGGCCCTTTTCACATTGCTCTTCCAGAAGTCTATTGCTTGTCTGCTCCAGATCTAATCTCTCTGACTACCCCCAGATCAGCCACGTTTTACTGGTTCCCTCTGGAGAACCTTACTGAGACCTTACTAACCTTACTGAGACTCATTTTATACTCTGGATGCCCACAGCGGGTCCTTTGGAAAGGAAAATGTTGAAACTGATGAGTCAGTTGGCTCTGTGCTGCCTCAGGGGTCTTGCATCATCCAGTGTCTAAGGTTCTGAGTCTTCTCTATGGGTTGAGAGTATTAATGGGCACCATGGGGAAAGGCAGCAGATCTGCTTCAGATGAGGGGTATTTCCCCCCAGACTGGGGGAAAGGCTGTCTTCACCAACCTGAGGCATGAGACGGAACTAGAAGAAGTGGTTGCTGAGCACTCTGCCCAGAGGGCCCCTGGCTGCATGGACTGCTGGGGTGCCACCAGGAGAAGAATAACACAGGGTGGGCAGGGCTGCAGCAGAGGCCTTGAGCCCACAGGAGCTGGGCAGCTGGTGAGCAAGCGTTGGCTTCTGGTGCCACTGCCTGGTATGGTCATGGAGCTAATGGAGGCTGTCACAGCAGAGCACAGGAATAGGCACCAAGGGGCACCTGAGTTCCCCACCCAAAATGTGATAGCTCCTACCACAGCTCAACTGGAGATGAGTTCCTGTTTGTGAAACACTGAGAGGCAGAGGCACAGGACCTCTAAGTTCAGAAAGTGAAGAACTAGGAAGGCATTATGTGTGAGTGTGTATGCACACTCAGGGTGGAGCTCATAGGCCCTGGCCAGGCTGGTACCTGAAACCCCCTCTTCCTCAGACAATCACTGGAGAGATGAAAATTTCAAAGTAATGGGACAGCCACACGGTACCACTAGCATACATGCTTTACTAGCTTGGGGTATAAATTAAGGCCATGTTCCTTTCAAAAAGCATATTATACTCTTAATATTGCCCTATGACATCCTGAACCCTTTTATCCCCAGAAAACCCTAAAAACAGGGGTCTCACTGACTGTTGAATGAATTCAGGGGCCACACTTGTGAGACCTCCAAGAACAGGAGAAGGTAATGTGACCAACTGGTGCTGAGTGCCCAGGACTCCTGACCCTTTTCCTTAGGGCCATGGGCATCCTGGGGGTGGAGGGTATGTTCACACAAGATAATCAGGTGGGAATGGGGCCAAGTCCCATGGCCCTATAGAGGCATCATGTCCACTGATGTGTTTCAGGAGAAGCTGGGTGGGGTAAGGGCCATGAAGGCACGTCCTCTGCAGGCTGCAAGGAGGAACCATGCCAGGCCTTGGGAGTGCGTGGAGGGAGATGCTCGCTAGGTGATTCAGCTCCCAAGCGGCTCCCAGAGGAGCTCTTGGGCACTGTCCCTCACAGGAGAGCCTCCCAACATTCTCCTACCTCTGGCCCTCACCTCTGTACTTCCCAAGTGAGGAGCCTTCTTTCAGGGGCACTTTTCCCTGCTACCCCTCTGGTAACCACGTATCTCCACCTCTCCTCTCCCCAGCCAGTCCTCAGACCTCTACTTAGGTGGGGTGGGGGAAACCTCCTTTCCTCTCCAAATTCTTCCCATTTTTCTCAAGAGTTCCCATAAACCATGAAAACCAGGCCAGGCCAGCTTAGCATTTGAAAAACATTCTTGTTTTTAGGGGCTGGTAGGGCTCTATTTCATAACCTCTGGGAGGTCTTGGAATTCCACTCTTTGGGTGCCATAAAAAGATATATGCTTCATATTGTTGTGGGGGAGCATTGTGTTGGGGAAGAATGCAGTGCAATGGTGTGGCCCATCTAGGAAGAAAGGAAATTTAACTCTTTCTGTCCCAGACATCTCTGAGAGCAGGACAGAAGACTGCAGTCCTGAGGAATGGATTAGAGAGCCCAGCCTCCCAGGGTCTATTCCAGAGGTCTTGGCACAGCTGGCTGCCCAGGACCTAACACATCCCACCTCAGACATCTCCAAGTGGGACATGGAGGACTAAAGTCTCGTGGCTTCCTGGCAAAGTGTTAGAGGGGGCTTACCACATGTGATCCATGAGACGTGGCAGGTGTTGACAAAGGCTGCCAGTGAGGTCTTCAGGGAAGTCTGAAGGAGGCTCAACAAAGCCAGGCAGATAGCTAGAAAGCTGAAGGTGAGGTGAAAGGCATGCTAAGCTTAGGAATCCCAGGACACTGGCTTCTATTATGAGCATCTCAGAAGTTTAGAAACTTCTCTTCCAGTTCTGTCTCTCTGGCCAGAATTGTGTGTGCCAAGGAGAGACAACAAAAGGGAAGAAGGGGAGTCACAGGTGATGTAGCCTTGGTCTATGATGAAAAGGGAGGTAAGGATTGAAGGACGAAAAGACCTTGAGTGGACTTGTAATAAGCAGGTGAGGGAGAAAGCCCTGAGAGGAGAACAGGGAAGGAGGTGTGCAGTGCAGAGGAAATGGGAGAACAGGATTCTAGGATGGAGATTAGGATGGAGATTTTCAAAGAAACTTTGGTCTCTATACTTGCTGAGTCTCAATTGGTTAAGGTTTTGGCAGTAACTAAAGGTGCCAGGGTAAAGGTGGAAGAAGGGGAGGGAGGCGGCTCTCAACTGAGCTTTTAGAGTCAGCAAAAGGCACAAAGGGAGTGTCTGGCCAGGCCAGTCTCAAGATCTGAGTGCCTTATCAGGGGATAATAGGAAGTTAAGTTCCCTGGGTGGGCTACTAAGCTAGTTAGGAAAGATCATCTCCTGGTTGCCTGGGCTGAGCCAGGCAGCTGTGTGGGAAAAAAACCCTGCTGTGCTGAGGAAGAGGCTTTGGCCCTAGGCTGTGGCACTCTTGCAGGCTGCAGGCTAGGCTGGATGAGTCCTGAATGGGAGGTCAGTTAAGTCAGACCTGCAGATCCCGTCAGAGTAAAAGTCTGTTTCCCTCTAAATGGAAAATAGAGAAAATAGAGCAGATATGACGATAGAAAGAACTTAGCACAAAAGGGACAGAGGGTCATAGAATAAAGGCGAGTGATGATAAGGGTGAATGTCATATCCACATTGTTTTTCTTGTGAAACCTTCATAAAGAGTGTATATCTATGATAACTTATTAAAAAAAAATAAAGGGGAGTGAGAAGGCTTTTAGCTCCTGCAGGGAGACGATGAAGAAGAGAGTAAAGGGAGAAATCTCCTGGCTGCTCTGGGTGACATTCCCTAGGCCCAATCATGACCTGCCTCCTAGGGAGGGGCTCCCCACAAGGCCAGCATAACTGGGTGCTGCCTCCAGCAGGTGGACATCTCACAGCTGAGGGATCATGAGATGGGGGTCCTTGGGGTTTGCCCCAATTAGCTGACCAGCCGGTAACACAAAAAACTTGGAGTAGGGAAGAAAAGAAACGCAGTGAGTAGGAGAAACCTGAGAACACAGAAAGGGAAGTCTCTGCGTGGACGTATTAAATACTACTTGGGGATTTGCCACAGGGTTGGAAGTGGGCGCTTTACAGTGTGCCTCTGCTGCATGGACATTGTCTTGCGGTCGGCGGGGTGCCTGATGCAATCTTCCCCTGTCCACGACCAACTTATCCTGTCCTGGGGGTCTTCCGGCGAGCGTCCTGTGGCCTATACTGCTCCACCCGTGCCCAGAGTGCGGCTGCTTTGGTCCACGAGAGACAGAGAAGGAAGGGAAGGATACCAAGAGAAGAGGCAGATAGTGAGTGAGTGAGTGAGTACCTCCAGCCAGGGGGCGAGGCACGTGTGGCTTACCTATGGCACCAAATACGTTGGTGGGGAGCATTGTGTATTTTCCTTGGTTCTAGTCCCCGCCGCAACAAAGAATTGAAGGGCAGAGACACAGTAGTGAAGCAGAGCAAAAGTTTATTTAAAGTTACTTAAAGAGAGAAAAAGTGCGGACGACCTCAAGGAGGAGAGGCGCCCTGAAAGATTTAAGCTTTATTTAAAGAGAGCAAGTGCACACTTGGAGAAAGGGGAGTGTGAGCTACCTCACAGAAGAGGCGCTGAAAGGTTGAGATAAATTTTTAAGGCTACGCACATAGAAAGTACAGGTGACCTCAGAGAGAGGAACGCGCTGAAAGATTTAGGGTCTGGGGTTTTATACATTGTTCAGGATTTTCAGGAAAGTGACAAAGGTCCAGAGGCAGACTGGCCAGATTGTCCCAGAACGTTCATCTTTGATAAGACATTAAGTTTCTTCTTTTTTAACTTACCACAAGAAATATACTGCTTTGATTCCTTTCCAGGATACCAGCTTTTGTCTGGAAGCATGTCAATCAAGACTGTCTGCCCTGCCTCCAAGGTCGGCTGAGCCACCGTCCATTTGATTAAAATGCAGTCTCAGCTTTAAGATAGAATTCTTCCTGAATTAGCTGGGCCTTTTAGCAGGTGCTAAAGTAAATCTTACAATGGTATGTTCTAATGGACACAATGAAAACATAGGCTATGATGAGATACTTTTCCTTATCTGGGGAGTATTCAAACTTCTAGGCCAAGTTGCTCCTGGCCTTTGAGCTTTTTATTTTTAACTGGTTAACTCTTTGAGTCCCTTCTAATGGGTTTACTGGCCTTATTCTCTTTCCACCTCACTCATATCTATTTTCATGCCTAACAATATTAAATAAGCCTGACCCTGGATTCTCTATAAGAAGCTGGGCTGTTTCACAATGTCTAGCTCTGGGGCTTTGCCCTGGGTTCTGTCTATGAGGACAGGGAAAGAACATTGGGGGGTCCCTTCCTTCCTGTGGCTATGGCTCCAGGCCTTCAGTGGGATAGGGGAGCTCAGGAGATGTGGCCTCCTTAGAGGGGCAGATCTTGTCTGTGGCTAGGCACTGGGCACACAGGATTGGCACTGTGCCTTGGTGGCCCCATCAGTAAAGAACAATGCTATCACTGCTCTGGTGTAGAGTTCTTGGTACAAAGATTTGTTCTCCCTGGCTTGGCTCCCAGACACTGTAGACCCCAGTGCTTTATTCTCCACCCCTCACACTCACACATATACAGAAGTAGCCATACACACTCAGAAACAATATACACATGCATAAACATGCATACAACACAAGTGCACACATCTATATACTCACACACATGCATTCATACTTATACACACAGATGCACACATGCTCTCTCACAAACATACACTGATATGGGTAGCACTCACATATGTACACTTACAGAGACAAATGCATGTGGATGTATGCATGGCATTGGTATGCACACTCACATATGTACATGCTCACTCATGTGCTGACTCAAGTACCATACACACATTCACATATATGCGCTCACACACACACATGTACTCATTTACATGTCATGATATTTGAGAGTCATTGCATTGCTCATCCTAACTTCAAGTTTTGTTTCTTTTAAAAGGTAAGTATTCCCCCAAAGAGTCACAATGTAAACAGTTATTAGTTATTTTACTGCTTAGTTTAGGTGGGAACCCAAAAGTAGGTTTTCATAAGGAAAAAGGGGACCACCTTGAGTTTGAGATAATGGAAGTGAAATTTCCCTAGATGCACAATTTTGCCAGGTACCCTCTCCCTGAAAGGCCATAGCTGGACCAGACAGACTGACTTCTTCATAAGTGAAGTTCCACAGAACCCTCAGCCTGTCTGAGTCTGGAGGTGCCTCCAAGAGCCTTTGGGCCAAGTTTATCAAGGTAACTGAGGTGAATGAAGGCTCAGCGATTTTATTTCTAAAATATATCTCAATCTATCCACTTCCTTCACCTG
Organism: Manis javanica; assembly: GCF_040802235.1. NCBI lineage: Eukaryota > Metazoa > Chordata > Mammalia > Pholidota > Manidae > Manis > Manis javanica. Next base: position 109,652,857 of record NC_133159.1, read on the forward strand.
TCATATCCACATAAAATCCCAGGGAAAGACTAGTTAGGTTATGTACCCTTTCCTTGGACTAATGTCTGTGGTCTAGGCAAAGAAGAGCTATGGTTGACTAAGGCTGGCCAAATGCCTACCTGGTGCCAGGGCTGTGAGTGGCAGTCCCTCACCCCCCACCAGAATCAAATGCAACCTGAAAAGGCTGTCTGTCCTTAGAATAGTTCTATTACCAGATGACATGGAGGAAGGGATGGTGTAGAGACAAAAGAACCCTGCTATGACTATAACTTAGCAATAGTCCAGAAGTTTCTGCCCCAGAGGTGAATAGAAATAAACAAAAAGGTCAGTCATGAAGTGGGAAGGGTGGCCAAGGAGGCGTGTATATTGTGTGTGAAGATTGTGTTTAGGGAGAGAAGGGATGAAATGGAGACAAAGTAAGAGAAAATGAGGGCTAAAACCTGCACTCTCTGCTAAGGTTCATTTTAAAAGTGTTACAGTTCAGAGTTTTTAAAAACTCTACTTCTTCAGAAATTTGGGGAAGTTTGTGGGGCATGTTACAAATGGACTGATGACTTGGGTAACTTTATGGAGACATTTCTTTTTCATATGTTAGATGTGGGTGAGGTGGGTATTATTCCTGATCTTGTTTCCAGTACTTTTCAGTTTGTCACATTTATCCGTACCTGCATTTGTGGGGTTGTTTTTCTGAGAACAGTAACGTACTTCAGAGGGAACCAGTGGCCCAAGTGTAGTCTCCTTACTTAAAATTTATTTCATTTTCCTGATTCAGGTAATGTATTTCTACATTAGCTACAACTCTGTAACATCCATCTCCATCCTTCACACTTTTAGTACTTACTTATTATTGTTATTACTTCAGAGTTTTTTTGTCTGAACTTAAAAGGGACACTAATGATATATCACTATCAAATTTTGCCTTATTATTAAAACTTTGTCAGTTCCTTGATTGGGGTACCATTATTTATAAAATCTAATGTTTTCAAAATTCAAGTTTGAAAACTCTGGCCTTAAGTCAGTGATGAAGGAAATGTCCATTTCACCTCTGCCTTCTCCAAGCTCTCTCTTCATTGCCCAGCACTAAATCCATCACACTTCCATACACCTCTGTGCTGGAGTCTGTATCAAGAGCACAGTAAACCTGGTGTTGGAAGCTTGG